>NC_079190.1:361080787-361393513 GCF_029499605.1 Hyla sarda | reverse complement strand
CCTTGCTTCTGAGTTGTCCCTTTCTGGAATTTACTGTTGAAGCTATATAATTCCCCACATTTTATGGCCTTTTAAAAATAAAAGCCGTTTGTGATGATAGTTCTATTATTCTGTCCCCCAGCAATATATTTCAATGTCTCCTGATGATTTTTTGTATCAAGAAACTATGTTTGTTGTAGGTGATGACAATTGTAATATGCAATTTGGTTTCATCTTTTTCTGGATCTGTCCTTTCTTTTTATTTTCCAAAAGGGTATCTCGATTCAAGAGGGCTACTTTCTGATAAGGATTAAGATCAACAAAAACTACAGAAAACTTATCAGGATGTAGCCCTCATGAATAGAGATACCCTTTTAGAAGGAAAAAAGCACAGACCCAGAAAAAGATGGAACTAAATAGCATATTCCAATTGTCACCACCTACAAACATAGTTTCTTGATACAAAAACTCATCAGGAGACATTGGAATATATTGCAGGGGGACAGAATAATAGGAGAACAAGCCACAAAATGTGGGGAATTATATAGCTCCAACGGTAAAATTCCAGAAAGGGAAAAACAACTCGGAAGCAAGGTGTCAATTGGCCCAAAAACCTGGTTTCTACCCATGCAGACATTACAATGCTTATCAAATAATAGAAAAAAATAGAACCCCCATATTAACAATTCCACAAATGGACGGGGCGATTGACCGGAAAATTAAAGAACACATTGACTGCAAAACTAGGTATTATTTATGGGATTAAATGTCTGTGTATCAAACTACAGTCATGGCCATAAATGTTGGCACCCCTGAAAGTTTTCAAGAAAATGAAGTATTTCTCACAGAAAAGGATTGCAGTAACACATGTTTTGCTATACACATGTTTATTCCCTTTGTGTGTATTGGAACTAAACCAAAAAAGGAAAAAAAAAAAAAAAAAAAAAAATTGGACATAATGTCACACCAAACTCCAAAAATGGGCTGGACAAAATTATTGGCACCCTTAACTTAATATTTGGTTGCACACCCTTTGGAAAAAAATAACTGAAATCAGTCACTTCCTATAACCATCAATAAGCTTCTTACACCTCTCAGCCGGAATGTTGGACCACTCTTCCTTTACAAACTGCTCCAGGTCTCTTATTGGAAGGCGCCTTTTCCCAACAGCAATTTTAAGGTCTCTCCACAGGTGTTCAATGCGATTTAGATCTGGACTCATTGCTGACCACTTCAGAACTCTCTAGCGCTTTGTTGCCATCCATTTCTGGGTGCTTTTTGATGTATGTTTGGGGTCATTGTCCTGTTGGAAAACCCAAGATCTCGGACGCAAACCCAGCTTTCTGACACTGGGCTGTACAGTGCGACCCAAAATCCATTGGTAATCCTCAGATTTCATGATGCCTTGCACACATTCAAGGCACCCAGTGCCAGAGGCAGAAGAGAACCCCAAAACATCATTGAACCTCCACCATATTTCACTGTAGGTACTGTGTTCTCTTCTTTGTAGGCCTCATTCCGGTTTTGGTAAACCGTAGAATGATGCGCTTTACCAAAAAGATGTTTTCTCGGAAGGATTTTGGCTTACTCAAGTTCATTTAGCAAAATGTAGTCTTGCTTTTTAATGTCTGTTTCAGCAGTGGGGTCCTGAGTCTCCTGCCATAGCGTTTCATTTAAATGTCGACAGATAGGGAGCATCAGTGTCAGCATGAACTGAGTCTGCAGGACAGCTTGAATATCTTTGGAACTTGTTTGGGGCTGCTTATCCACCATCCAGCCTATCCTGCGTTGACACCTTTCATAAATTTTTCTCTTCCGTCCATGTCCAGGGAGATTAGCTACAGTGCCATGGGTTGCAAACTTTTTGATAATGTTGCACACTGTGAACAAAGGCAAATCTAGATCTCTGGAGATGGACTTGTAACCTTGAGATTTTCGATATCTTTCCACAATTTGGTTCTCAAGTCCTCCTGGTTCTCTTCTCCTCTTTCTGTTGGTTGTCCATGCTTAGTGTGGTGCACACACACAGCCACACAATGCAAAGACTAAGTGAACTTCTCTCCTTTTCATCTGCTTTCAGGTGTGATTTTTATATTGCCCACACCTGTTTCTTGCCCCAGGTGAGTTTAAAGGAGCATCACATGCATGAAACAATCTTATTTATCCACAAATTTGAAAGGGTGGCAATAATTTTGTCCAGTTTGGTGTGACATTAGTGCTGGGTGGTATACCGGTTCATACCGAATGCCAAAAAATTTTTCTTGCAAGATACTCATTTCTTACATACCGCAATACCAGTTGGGCCCCCCCCCTCAAATGAATGAATGGATGAATGAATTATCAGCCGCAGTGGCTGTCCCTGCTATCAGCCATATGTGACCCGCGGGGCCTGTTCTGTTTCTCTTCCCCCCCCCCAATGAATTATCAGCCCAGCGCTGCGCTGTCCCCCACATCGGGGAACTAATGATGTCACCCGCGAGCGCTGCTTCTCTCTCTCTCTCTCTCCCCCCCCCCCCCCCCCCCAAATAATTATCAGCCGCTGCACTGTACTGTACTATCCTGTGCCCGGGCTAGAAAAACAAACAAAATAAACTTTAACTCACCTTCCGACATTCCCCGTTACCGGCCTCACGGTCCCTCTGCCGCACTAATGTTGGTGGTATGTGTAACCACCTCCCCTGCATCTGAAACTAGAAAGGAATCCAAGGAAGGGAGGAGATTGCATCCCAGACGAAGGTGACAGGCAGGTTACCGAAACGCGTTGGATCTTTTTTGTCCTCCTCTGCAACCAGTAGTGACGTCACTCCCAGTCAAAGAACGATATTCCGGAGTTCTAACGGGCAGGAGATCGGTTGAGACGCGCCGGCCGGGGCTGTCTCCCGATTCTACAACATATACACAACCACACAAGCAATCTTGGAAGGGGAGTTCTAATGTATGAAGACCACGGCAGATATTTTTCAGATACCGCTATAGATATTTTAACTGTATACGGCACAAGAACTCTGCAAAGCATTGCGCTGTATAATAGACTATCGGGAGTTCCAATGAAACAACTTACAACTACTTAGAGAATAGCACTTTTTGCAACTACTCTTGTTCCGGAAATGTGTTTAGAACCTTATTCCTACAGACAGTATTTTATGAGCTAAGCTTGTGCTTTTCTACAGTACAAATCATACCACCCTGTGAACATATTCTATGCTATTACAGAGAATCTTATACCTTGAGCGGACATAGTGCACCTAGGATCGCAATAGATAAGTGAGTCTGCAGAACGAAACGTTCCAGTATAGAGATATTGTAGTGATATTGTAATGACCAAAAATTTATATAACAGTATTTTTCAAAATTATGGTGGTTTCATGGTATTTAACGGTATTTTTTTTTTGGGGGGGGGGGTGTCCTCATCATGGTACCCAGGATTCTCGGTCAGGCCGCCTAGTAACGCTCCTCCATGTCTCCACAGTTCAGCTTGAGTTTCCCGCGCCCGCCTGGAAGTCACATGCCCGCCGGGAGTTTTAGTTCCCTCCCAGCTCCTCACGGTCAATCCGGACTACACTTCCAAGAGATGCTGTGCGGCCGGATGTTTCTCTACGCCATCACGCATTGGAGTTGGTTGCTATGGAAACTGTATTGCGGTATGTGAAATATTCATATCGTAAAGAAATAAAAACACACCGGTATACTGCCCAGCACTACGATATTGCCTTTACTTATTTTGTTGTATTTTATCCCTAAATAGCTGTTGCTTTGACCTTGTAGATACCCAACAATCTATACTCAATGGATATTGGACACCTTTTGAGATCGCACAAGTCACTTTATTAAAAAAAAATCCTAGAAGCAGATGCAGAACGTCGCTCCGCTGCAAGTGAGCTGAATTCCCATATTCACTATTTCAGTTTACTTGCTGCCCTTAACAATAACTTATGTATTAAACAGCTGCTCATATTCATGTTTTTATAGACACATCTGGAGGATCCCAGTTGAAAAGCATTGCAGGAGATACATGAAAGTAAGATAGATAGATAGAAATATATATATATATATATATATATATATATATCTCTATCTATCGGGACCTCCACTAAGTACAATAACAATAACCTCTAATGTCCCTCAGGTTGAATAGAGGGGCAGTCAGACATGTGCAGTGCTGTTCTGTTTATGGGCCTGGAGATAGTACAGTGCAGGGGGAAAAACATCCAATAGCTACTGTAGTGCCCCCTCATTGTGAGGATTCAGTAATCGGGAGGTGATGGCACATCCAAAAACTACTACATCAATACATTCTATAGTGTTTGGGCTCCCACCAGTGATGCCCCTAGACATTCTGACATAAGTGCCCATATCTCTTGCCTATAGGGTTGACACCTTTCTTGTTAAAAAAAAAAAAAAGGCCATGCTAATTTACATAATCAATTATACATGTGTAACATCACAGGATGCACATGTGCAGGGGAAATTTTGTCCTATTCTGACCCCTATAACTTTTTTTATTTCTCCTTATACGGGCCTGTAAGAGGGCTCATTTTTTGCGCCCCGATCTGTAGTTTTTAACAGTTTTATTTTTGTTTTGATGAGACTTTTTGATTTTTTCTTCTTCATTTTTTTTACATTTTTTGTTAAATTCAGAAGTTGCAGTTAGTTACTAACTAGAACTCCCAGCATGCCCTGATACAGCCTATGGCTCAGTAGCTTCCCTAAACGAAAACTTCAACTCCCAGAATGTTGAATTATATAGTAGTACATAGTATAGATCAGTGTGTATGGTGGCCCAGTACTGTAGTTGTACCCCTGTACTCCTGCTGCCCTATCCGGTAGCCTCCCTACAGTGACCCCTCATGTATATATTTTCTGCCATGTGTTTTACTGTAAAGTGTATATAAGAGTATTATTGCTTTAAAGGGGTACTCCGGTGCTTAAACATCTTATGCCCTATCCAAAGGATAGGGGATAAGATGCCTGATCGCGGGAGTCCCGCATCCGGGGACCCCCGGGATCATGCACGTGGCACCCAGTTTGTAATCAGTGCCCGGAGCATGTTCGCTCCGGGTCGGATTACCGGCGACCGCAGGGCCGGCGGCGTGTGATGTCACGCCTCCGCCCCCGTGTGACGTCACGCTCCGCCCCTCAATGCAAGCTGACGGGAGGGGGCGTGATCGCTATCACGCCCCCTCCCGTAGGCTTGCATTGAGGGGCGGAGCATGACGTCACACGGGGGCGGAGGCGTGACGTCACACGCCGCCCGCCCTGCGGTCGACCATAATCAGACCCGGAGCGAACATGCTCCGGGCACTGATTACAAACTGGGTGCCACGTGCATGATCCCGGGGGTCCCCGGATGCGGGACTCCCGCGATCAGGCATCTTATCCCCTATCCTTTGGATAGGGGATAAGATGTTTAAGCACCGGAGTACCCCTTTAAGAAATGTTAACATGTGATCACCAGTTGTCATGTGAGTGTAACCCCAAGTCAGTCACAGTGATCTATTGTCAAGTCAGAGTGGCCTGCACTAAAATTGTCCAAATCTACTGCAAGTACCAGCAAGCCCTTAACCCCTTAAGGACGCAGCCCATTTGGGCCTTGAGGACGCAGACAATTTTATTAAGTTTTTGTTTTTTCCTCCTCGCCTTCAAAAAATCATAACTCTTTTATATTTTCATCCACAGACTAGTATGAGGGCTTGTTTTTTGCGCGACCAGTTGTCCGTTGTAATGCCATCACTCACTTTACCATAAAATATATGGCGCAACCAAAAAAAAAATACTATTTGTGTGGGGAAATTAAAAAGAAAACCGCAATTTTGCTAATTTTGGAAGGTTTTGTTTGCACGACGTACAATTTACGGTAAAAATGGCATGTGTTCTTTATTCTTTGGGTCAATATGATTAAAATGATACCCATGATAACCTACTCTTCTATTACTGTTGCGCTTAAAAAAAAATTCACAAACTTTTTAACCAAATTAGTACAATTAAGATCCCCCTATTTTGAAGACCTATAACTTTTCTTGGGGGAGGGGTTTTTTCAAATTTGTTTTACTTTTACACTTTAATAGTCCCCATAGGGGACTATTTAAAGCAATCACTCGATTGCTAATCCTGTTCAGTGCTATATATAGGACATAGCACTGATCAGGGTTATCGGTCATCTTCTGCTCTGGTCTGCGGGAAGGCAGTTCAGAGCAGAAGACTCCAGAAAGGCAGCGGAGGCAGGTGAGGGACCCTCCGGCTGCCGTGCTGGATGATCGGATCGCCGCGGCAGCGCTGCGGGCGATCTGATCATCCATTTAAGTGACAGAGATGCTGCAGATGCCGTGATCTGTATTGATCACGGCATCTGAGGGGTTAATGGAGGACATCCGCGGGATCACGGATGTCCGCCATTACGGGTGGGTCCCTGGCTGCGATCAACATACGGGACCTGCCGCGCATGATCCGGGCATCGCTCCGATGCCCGCGGTTATGCTTAGGACGTAAATGTACGTCCTGGTGCGTTAAGTACCACCTCACCAGGACGTACAATTACGTCCTTCGTCGTTAAGGTCTCTGAAGTCACTGGTCACCTCTGTGGGTAGACTGTACCATCTGATACTCAGTAAAGCTACTGTTGTCCTTAACTTGGCGTCGGAGTACTTATTGCCGCCCGTGCCTAGCCCAGGATCCAGCGGTATACCTTTGGGTGGTATTGAGGATAAACCAGGCCCTGGCATCACGAATACAAGGGGTTAATGCCATCTGCCCCTAGGGTAATTCCATATGCCCCACATCACACCCTCTACCACAAGTGTTTCCCAACCAGGGTGCCTCCAGCTGTTGCAAAACTATAATTCCCAGCATGCCCGGACAGCCATTGGCTGTCCGGGCATGCTGGGAGTTGTAGTTTTCCAAAAGCTGGAGGCACTCTGGTTAGGAAACACTTGTATATTATATAGTGCAACATTCCGGGAGTTGGAGGATTGGTTGGATAAGTACCGGCCATTGCCAGTATTTTTAATATAAGAATAACCATAGGGTGGCCAAAGTACTGCTACTTGCCTAGTGTTTCTGAACCAGGGTGCCCCAGGTGTTGAAAACTACAACTTTTAGCATGCCCCGAGTTGTAGTTGTGCAACAGCTGGAGGCACCCTGGTAAGCAAACACTGTTCTAGCCCAGTATTTCCCAACCAGGGTGCCTCCAGCTGTTGCAAGACTACAACGCCCAGCAGTAGTTTTGCAATCTCTGAAGGAGCCCTGGTTGAGAAACACTGTTGTAGCCCATGGAGTCACGTGACGTCCGTCACGAACTAAATCCGCAGCCAATCGCATCATGTCTTTTATTTCTAAACTTTCTTTATAGCTGAGATCTGATCGGTTACTACAGGTAATCTCCCCGCTCTATGAATGATAAAGCTGTGCAACCACACCCGATAGAAGCAGACGATCTATCTACTCCTGACAGATGCTTCACGCATGCGCTAATCAGCCCCAGATCGATGATTAGTGTTCTGCTGCTTCTGTCTTACCATCCCGGAAGTGCGGCTGCGGCGGCGGCGGCTATGCCTGTAACTCGGCCATCCTCGGTAAGGCGGTTTGTTTATGGTGGACCCTTTCTGTGCTTCTCAGACCATTTCCGGAATTATCGGTGTATGACGAGCGGGCGGAACCAGGCGGGGCTTCTGGTCCCGTATTCCCGCCAGAAGAATTAACTCTTTAGGTGAAAGGCAGATTATACCCTATGGAGAGGGAACGGGGTCAACTGGGCAGCTCAGGAGGAGTCTCAGAACTAGAAGAGGAGGGACCCATAGTAACAAGTCACGTGTGTGGGGCTGAGCGGGCTTCTGTGTCCTGTCATAAAACGGTTTAGAGACTGAGGTACTGTTCACACAGTGCGGTCATCTGGTGGTGGGGGAAGGTGAAAGCACATGTCTCTGGTCATGGTCCTCTGGGGTGGAGAAAGTGTAGATCCCCTGGGACCACCCAAGACGGTCTCTGGGGTCACCACTGTTCTGTTACAACAACTATGTCTTACATTACACTCCTAAGGGCCTGTTCACACTGAGTAATTCAAGAGGAATTAATTTCTCTTGAATTATCTGCTCCAAATGAATGCACATCTCCTCTGCCCATTGACTGTAATGTTTTTTCTGCTGTCCTGTTCACACAATTCCAACGCTGAATTCCTCTCTGCTTGAAAAAAGAACATGTTCATTCTTCAAGCAGAATCCAATAGAAGGCAATGGTAAAAAAAAAAATCAATGCAAGCGGAATTCAGAAAAGTAGAATGAAATAGCCTCCTCCTTCATTCCTCTTCATTTCCGCATGGAAATTCCGCTTGATGGATTAAATGACAGAAGGCAACAATTTCCTGACTGAAATTATTCCTCATGAATTCCTCAGTGTGAAGATACCCTGAGGGGGAGACACTCTTAACTCTGTCCATAAGAGGGGTCCTGAGGAGGCGACACTCTTAACTCTGTCCACAAGAATGGTCCTAAGGGGAGACACTCCTAACTCTGTCCATAAGAGGGGTCCTGAGGAGGAGACACTCTTTAACTCTGTCCATAAGAGGGGTCCTGAGGAGGCGACACTCTTAACTCTGTCCACAAGAATGGTCCTAAGGGGAGACACTCCTAACTCTGTCCATAAGAGGGGTCCTGAGGAGGCGACACTCTTTAACTCTGTCCATAAGAGGGGTCCTGAGGAGGCGACACTCTTTAACTCTGTCCATAAGAGGGGTCCTGAGGAGGTGACACTCTTTAACTCTGTCCATAAGAGGGGTCCTGAGGAGGCGACACTCCTAACTCTGTCCATAAGAGGGGTCCTGAGGAGGCGACACTCCTAACTCTGTCCATAAGAGGGGTCCTGAGGAGGCGACACTCTTAACTGTCCATAAGAAGGGTCCTAAGGGGAGACACTCCTAACTCTGTCCATAAGAGGCATCCTAAGAGGGAGACACTCTTAACTCTGTCCATAAGAGGGGTCCTAAGGGGGAGACACTCCTAACTCTGTCCATAAGAGGGGTCCTAAGGGGGATACACTCTTAACTCTGTCCATAAGAGGGGTCTTGAGGGGGAGACACTCCTAACTGTCCATAAGAGGGGTCCTGATGGGGAGACACCCTTAACTCTGTCCATAAGAAGGGTCCTAAGGGGGAGACACTCTTAACTCTGTCCATAAGAGGGCTCCTGAGGAGGAGACACTCCTAACTCTGTCCATAAGAGGGGTCTTAACTGTTCATAATAGGGGTCCTAAGGGGGAACGCTCTTAACTCTATCCATAAGAGGGGTCTTGATGGGGAGACACTCTTAGGGTCCTTTCACACTAGTGATTTCTCCGTTATTGAAGTTCCTTCACGATTTTTGGCAAAAACCTGCCATTACAAAACCCCTGAAGGCCGAGACTGCATGCAGTAATTTTTCCGCCACGATGTCCCGTCACTGTATAACGTCCGTAATGAATTACGGGCATATACGGGTGCAAACGGGCAGTTACAAAACCCCATAGGCTGCAATGCGATTTAGTCTCGGCCTTCAGGGGTTTTGTAACGGCCGGTTTTTGCCGAAAATCGTGACGGAACATGCAACGGAACTTCAATAATGGAGAAATCACTAGTGTGAAAGGAGCCTTAACTGTCCATAATAGGGGTCCTAAGGGGGAACGCTTTTAACTCTGTCCATAAGAGGGGTCCTGAGGAGGCGACACTCCTAACTCTGTCCATAAGAGGGGTCCTGAGGAGGCGACACTCTTAACTGTCCATAAGAAGGGTCCTAAGGGGAGACACTCCTAACTCTGTCCATAAGAGGCATCCTAAGAGGGAGACACTCCTAACTCTGTCCATAAGAGGGGTCCTAAGGGGGATACACTCTTAACTCTGTCCATAAGAGGGGTCTTGAGGGGGAGACACTCCTAACTGTCCATAAGAGGGGTCCTGATGGGGAGACACCCTTAACTCTGTCCATAAGAAGGGTCCTAAGGGGGAGACACTCTTAACTCTGTCCATAAGAGGGCTCCTGAGGAGGAGACACTCCTAACTCTGTCCATAAGAGGGGTCTTAACTGTTCATAATAGGGGTCCTAAGGGGGAACGCTCTTAACTCTATCCATAAGAGGGGTCTTGATGGGGAGACACTCTTAGGGTCCTTTCACACTAGTGATTTCTCCGTTATTGAAGTTCCTTCACGATTTTTGGCAAAAACCTGCCATTACAAAACCCCTGAAGGCCGAGACTGCATGCAGTAATTTTTCCGCCACGATGTCCCGTCACTGTATAACGTCCGTAATGAATTACGGGCATATACGGGTGCAAACGGGCAGTTACAAAACCCCATAGGCTGCAATGCGATTTAGTCTCGGCCTTCAGGGGTTTTGTAACGGCCGGTTTTTGCCGAAAATCGTGACGGAACATGCAACGGAACTTCAATAATGGAGAAATCACTAGTGTGAAAGGAGCCTTAACTGTCCATAATAGGGGTCCTAAGGGGGAACGCTTTTAACTCTGTCCATAAGAGGGGTCCTGAGGAGGCGACACTCCTAACTCTGTCCATAAGAGGGGTCCTGAGGAGGCGACACTCTTAACTGTCCATAAGAAGGGTCCTAAGGGGAGACACTCCTAACTCTGTCCATAAGAGGCATCCTAAGAGGGAGACACTCCTAACTCTGTCCATAAGAGGGGTCCTAAGGGGGATACACTCTTAACTCTGTCCATAAGAGGGGTCTTGAGGGGGAGACACTCCTAACTGTCCATAAGAGGGGTCCTGATGGGGAGACACCCTTAACTCTGTCCATAAGAAGGGTCCTAAGGGGGAGACACTCTTAACTCTGTCCATAAGAGGGCTCCTGAGGAGGAGACACTCCTAACTCTGTCCATAAGAGGGGTCTTAACTGTTCATAATAGGGGTCCTAAGGGGGAACGCTCTTAACTCTATCCATAAGAGGGGTCTTGATGGGGAGACACTCTTAGGGTCCTTTCACACTAGTGATTTCTCCGTTATTGAAGTTCCTTCACGATTTTTGGCAAAAACCTGCCATTACAAAACCCCTGAAGGCCGAGACTGCATGCAGTAATTTTTCCGCCACGATGTCCCGTCACTGTATAACGTCCGTAATGAATTACGGGCATATACGGGTGCAAACGGGCAGTTACAAAACCCCATAGGCTGCAATGCGATTTAGTCTCGGCCTTCAGGGGTTTTGTAACGGCCGGTTTTTGCCGAAAATCGTGACGGAACATGCAACAGAACTTCAATAATGGAGAAATCACTAGTGTGAAAGGAGCCTTAACTGTCCATAAGAGGGGTCCTGAGGAGGAGACACTCTTAACTGTCCATAAGAGGGGTCCTAAGGGGAAACGCTCTTAACTCTGTTCATAAGAGGGGTCCTGAGGGGGAGACATTCCTGACTCTGTCCATAAGAGGGGTCCTAAAGGGGAACACTCTTACCTCTGTTCATAAGAGGGGTCCTGAATGGGAAACACTCTTAACTCTGTCCATAAGGGGGAGACACTCCTAACTCTGTCCATAAGAGGCTTACTGAGGGAGAGACACTCTTAACTCTGTCCATAAGGGGGAGACACTCCTAACTCTGTCCATAAGAGGGGTCCTGAGGGGGAGACACCCCTAACTCTGTCCATAAGAGGGGTCCTGAGGGGGAGACACCCCTAACTCTGTCCATAAGAGGGGTCCTGAGGGGGAGACACCCCTAACTCTGTCCATAAGAGGGGTCCTAATGGGAGGGTCACATCATGTGACTCCAATATAGCAACTCCTCCATCCTTCAAAGAACAAGTCCAAAGTTCAGCCCAGAACACAATCTTCAACTCCAGTGTGGGTAGACGCAGGACACGCTGGCTGGTATAGAGGCAACTGTACCATGCACAATCAAGTTCCATGCAGTGAAGGCGCCCATTCATCAGTAATGTCTGCTGGCATATAAATACATACGTACACATGCTGGGAGTTATAGTTCTGCACCAGCTGAAGACCCGGAGATTGTAGATTACTGCTCTGTAGCACAACGTGTGTGTGTGTGTGTGTGTAGATCATTGTTTTCCAAACAGTGTGCCTCAAGAAGTTGCAAAACTACAACTCCCAGCATGCCGAACATTTTCTAACTGTCTAGGCATGCTGGGAATTGTAGTTTACAACAGCTAGAGGCACACTGTTTTTAAAACACAGGCAGAATTTGCTTAGCCCTATCCCCTGTCTGCAGGTGTACCTTTGCAGGGGTGTTCCTAATGGCTGCCTCCCAGCAGCAGCGTGGTCTCAGGCACTTACGCAGCACATCTACGTTTCCTCCTCCATGCTGGTGTCGTGCACTTCCACCACACGTCTTATCCTCGCGGGATCCCCATGCATTTTTCTTCCTCCACGCCCCTTTTGTAGCCACTGATACTTTCAGCCCCAATTTCTCTTGCAGCCCAAGGCTAAAAACACCATTTTCGGCCAATAATTTTAGGCAGCCGAAATTTCGGTGTATCCCTAATAAATATATATATATATATATATATATATATATATATGTTACTAGCAGAGTATCCTGCATTGCCCAGTCTTCCTACTTAGATTTTGAGTGTGAGAAAATGCAACAATGATGCTCTCATCCTCATATCCCGACCTCATATCTTAACCTCATATCTTCTCCTCATATCCCGTCCTCTTATCTTGTTCTATCGTATCGTCATATCCCGTCCTCATATCTCGACATTATTTCCTGTCCTCATAGCCTCTTCTTATATTTCATCCTCATATCCTGTCGTCCTTGAGTGCCCTCATATCCCATTTCCCGCACTATTCTTTACACTTGCATTTAGGCAGCTAGATTATACTTTACCATGACGGTCAGTCTGCAGGATGTTTACAAGTTGTAGGCAATCTCTGCAGACAACCAATGTCAGCAGTTTTAACCTCCTAATGATTACCGATATGCCTTTATACAGCGATCATTGGCCATTGAATATGGAGCAGGCTCAGGAATACCCTGCTATATCAGGAGTCAGCTGTCAACTTTAGTCCAATTCTGGCAGTCTGATCAGCACCCCCACAACATAGTCACTTGAGCATGATACAGAGCTAACAGATTACTTTTAACTTTGACCTGGTCATAAAGAGGCTTAGAAGTCCATCCAGGAAAGAACATAAGGACTAGAAACAGAGCCATCAGACTGTCACTACTGCAGTGGAAAGGTTACAGCGGGTTAAGAATCATGATTCCAGCTTCCATAGTGGTATACAACAGGAGATGCTCTGATGAATATTTCCTTGGTGAAGTGGAGGGTTAATGTTTACATCTCTGGTGGTGTAAGGTAGTGGAGGATGCCTGCCTCCCTAATGGAGTTTGAAACCAAAAGGGTTCATGCCAGCTTACCTAGATGTCTAGGGTACTGGAAGGATTAATACCTTCTTTTCTGTGTTTACATTTATTTAAATGTACTGTCTAAGGCCATGTTCAAACAGCAGAATTTCTGTGCAGAATTCCACTGAAGAATTTTGCCGGAAATTAAGCTGAAATTTACTGCTCATAGACTTTAACAAGGATTTTCGCTGCTGAAATTCCCATTCGACAAAATTTAAAGACCAGTCTTTAATTTTGCAAATTTTGTGGCGAAATCCCATAGAAGTCAATGAGGTCAAATGGAGCAGAAAATAACCCTGAGTGAATGGCTCTGCAGACTCACTAGTAGAAAATGCACATAGTCCAGATAGGTGCAAAATGTCCTTGGTAGGACCATTTATTAAAGTGCATAACAAGTAAAAACAAAAAAGGTTGCGATGACGCGTTTCGGGAGGAACCCTCCCTTCCTCAGATCTCCAGCATCTGATCTGAGGAAGGGAGGGTTCCTCCCGAAACGCGTCATCGCAACCTTTTTTGTTTTTACTTGTTATTCACTTTAATAAATGGTCCTACCGAGGACATTTTGCACCTATCTGGACTATGTGCATTTTCTGCAGCGCCATTCACTCAGGGTTATTTTCTGCTCCATTTGACCTCATCCATACCAGGATAGCGGTGTTTATTCCAGCAACCCAGAAGGCTTCGCAGTGACTCCACCCGTGCAGTACCCCATTATCTTTGGGGTGATAGGCTTATCTATTTCCTACACAAGGTGAGCTGCCATCTATATCTTCTATCTGGTCCTACATAGGACCTTGAGCTGTTTTACCTAGGGTAATACACGAGGCGCCGGTATCGGTCGTTATTTTCCTTTTTCCGACAGATTCATAGAAGTCAATGGGGCTTTACATTTTTGCAGAATTCTGTGTTTTGAGAACACAGAATTCTGCTGAAATTTTGCCACAGTTCCATTTAGCAACCTTTGCAGAATGAGAATTGTGCCAAATTGCGGACATTCCGCCTCTGAACATGGACTAAGACAGAAAGTGTTATGTCCTGGGTGAACTAAAGAAAATAGTTTTGGTATCTATTCAGCCTTCATATACAGTATTATGTCATTAGGGAAGGGTCACACACAGCTCATCCGCAGGGTATTTGATGCTGTGGATGCGCTGCCGGCAGTCACAGAGCGACTGCAGGGTGAGCTCCCTGCTGCGGCCAGGTAGCTCTGTGTATCAGCTCATGACTGCACGCAGGAAATCTGTCCTAAAGCAGACACACAGAGCTACATGGAGCAAGTATGCTGTGGATGCGCTGTATATGACCCTACTCTAAAATTGTCTTCAAAGTCCTACTATTAGTTACAAAATACTTATTGTTTTTATTTTTCAGTCTTAAGAAATTGCATGCCTCTGCCTGGCCTGTAGAATGTGGACAAGGACTGGGTCCACAATGCCATACCTGGGGTCTGAAGATGCCGTGAGGGAGCTGAAGAAGGCACTTGCTAATCCTCACATCCAAGGAGACAGATTAAGATACAGGAATGTCATCCACAAGGTCATCCGGTAAGGGAGACACCAGTGACTAGTCCTCTGGAATTATGGTACTGTTAGTGGATAACTGCTAGGTAGTTGCTATTATGAATGACCAAAATATTCACTGCTAGAATCATTTTCAGATGTTGTGGCTTTGTTCTTCTTTAGGTATGGAAGGGACAAAGGCCTAAGTGAACACATAACTCAGGTTTTGATCTACGGTTGCATTTTATTTAGGCATTCAAAAACATTATTGCTTCATCCAAAATAAAAATTTTCTATTCAGATTTCAAAAGGAACAGAAAGTTATTTTCTGGCAAATGTAAATTATAATTGTGAAAAGAAATCAGGGTGCCATAAAAGTAAGTGGTGCTCACCTGCCTCTCTTCCTGGTGACATCTTGACATGTAGGAAATTTCCACTCCCAAAAATTGACCCTTTAGACCATGAATTTTAGATGCTTCAGAGTCCACAGTAAAATTTCACCTTTTGGAATGCCATTTGTATGGGTAAAAAAACAAACATACTCAAAAGCAGGATGAAAGTTGTGAGCATCTGTTAGGGATGCACGATTTGGGGCAAATGTGCGATGGCGATTGTAGAGGTAAATTTTGCGACTTCGATATGTGATTGCTATATAATATACAGATCGTGAAATCCTTCAATTTGCTGTTCAATCTTCCCCATTTCATTTCTATTCCCAAATTTAAAATCCCCCCCCATTTTACGTCTATCCCCCTATTTTATGTCCATCCCCATTTCACATCTATCCCCCCCATTTCATGTCCACACCCCCCATTTCACGTTTATCCCCTCATTTCATGTCAATCCCCCAATGTCACATCCTCCCCCGTTGTCACATATCCTCCATGTCACACCCCCATGTCACATCTCCCCCCTGGTCACACCCACCCCCTCCCTCTATTAACGTTGTGCTGGCCCTAGCCCCGGGGTCATATCGACATATCGCAAATTTGCAAAGATCGTGATGTGATTTCGAAATATCGTTCTGCCTTAGCTCCTATAAAGGGATTTAAAAAAAAAAAAAATAGTTTACATAAATCGCATAACTCATGAGACTTTGTGAAACATCAAGATTCACATGCTAGATTTAAATTATTATAGCGATGTGTTGACAATATACCATGTGGTTTTCTTTTTTCAAGGCACATGACGCATGGCATCGATGTATCCAGTGTTTTTATGGAAATGGTTAAAGCCAGTGCTACTGTGGATATTGTGCAAAAGAAACTGGTGTACTTATATATGTGCACATACGCACCTCAAAAACCAGATTTGGCTCTATTAACAATCAACACTCTGTGTAAGGACTGCTCCGACCCCAACCCTATGGTGAGAGGATTGGCTTTGCGGAGTATGTGCAACCTCAGGTCAGTATTTCATGGAGAGAAAATCGGTGAAATTCATGGTTTACACTAAAAGACATTTGAATAAGCATTTTTCTGGAACACTGGAAAGTTTTCAGACCCTTTTACTTTTTCTCAAGTTTTCCCCCATCATTCTGCAACCTTGACTAGTCTCCCTGTCTCAGCCATTGAATAACACCCCACATCATTATGCTGCCACCAAACTCAAACATTGAGGCAGGTATTGGGCAGAGGATGAGCAATTCCATAGCAGAACTTCGACTGCGAAATTGGTTCCACTAAAAGAATGAACATGTTCATTCTTTTGGCACAATCTGTTCAGGGAAGGCCCATTATTCAATTTTAGAGGTTCATTTTGGCTTCAAATTTTCTGCAAAATTAGTGGACGACGTGGATCCACTCATGGACTTTTCTCAGTGTGAACACACCCTTATGGAGAAAAGTAAAAAGCAAGAAAAAGATTGGTTTTCAGAGCTGTTCATAGCCTTTAAAGAAAATCTGACACCCTGTTCACCCACATATAACCAATGGGTTATAGTGCAGTTCTTCAGCTTTACAAAGAGGAGTCACTTACTTAAATCCGTTGAGTATTTCCTGAGTTATGGCACTGTAATCTTCTTGCTACTTTGCGTATTGGAGGCAGGGAGCCAGCTCACCCAGCTCCTGCCTCCTCCATAATCTCTGTTTGCCCTGCCCCCATCATTAATATGCTAATGTTTTGGGTGAGCACTATCCTGTCTGTATACTCACCCGCAGCCTAATAAGCATATTAATGAAGGGGGCGGGCCAGGCAGAGAATATGTAGAATGATGCAGCAGAAAGTATATCACTGGTCACTTACACTTCTAACAAAAGTCCAAATAGAAGTGTTCACATTGGATGCAGATCATCCAGGGTCTACTATACAGGGTTTAAAGTAACCTTCTATAAACATAAAAATCATATTTGCTAAAAGATTTTTGTTCTTCTCTCAGAATGCCAGGCATCCAGGAGTACATACAACAGCCTGTTCAGAATGGACTGCGAGACAAAGCATCCTATGTAAGGAGAGTAGCAGTGCTAGGATGTGCTAAAATGCACAGGCAACAGTTGGATGTGGAAATTGGTAAGGTTTTAGTTATAATATTTTAACAGGATTCTTATATTGAGGAAAAGCTGTGTTCGTTCATATACTTTGTGCACAGTTTACAGTGATTTACAACAGAGGTATACATTGGGAGCATATACCTCTGATGTAATGGTATGTTCATAAAGCCTCAATGGCCTTTTACACAGAATGCTAGGAACAATTTGAAGGTAAACAATGCTTTGATGGAGCACCGATTAGTCAAGAATATGTTGTCATCAGTCAGGATTTGGCCCAGAAGCAGCAAACTTTGTAAAAATGAAAACTTATGTCAGTCTCAAAATTTTTGACCACAATTGTATACAATTGTATTAAGCTGGTCAAACACTGTGTTGCACATGTGTTTTATATGGAGGGAAATCCTGACAGTGGTTTATCTCCTATAAGGATTTGGACATGTTAGAATCCAGTAGCCCAGTCCTTAATTCTCCTCATGTTAACTGTTTGGGGAAAGTCACAACAGCCCCTAAGATGTTTTAAATAATGTCTGAAATTGATGGGTTTGGGGGACAATCTTTTGGGATTTTTTTCTCTCCCAGAAATCACTACTTGGACAACCATAGTCCAACTTTGTTAATTTGAGCATTGAAAAAAAGGAAGGAGCATTCTTCACCCAGTTCACAATCTTATCGTACAAAGCAACTATTGAAAATTAAAAAAGCAATAATGAAAATTGGCCAACAGCATAGTGTAACTTCCTGTGCACTTTCCAGATACACTGATTCATCTTGTTCTTAAATTAATTTGTGTCCTTAAAAGCATCTGCATTTTCTAAACTGTGGTAAACCTTTTCAGATGGAGCTTTAGTAAATGAGTTGTACAGTCTACTGCGAGACCCTGACCCTATTGTGCTAGTGAACTGCTTACGGGCCCTTGAAGAAATCTTAAAAGGAGAAGGTGGAGTTGTTATCAACAAGCCAATTGCTCATCATCTGCTGAACAGGTACATTTTTCTTAGTTTATTTTTCTTAGATGAAATACATTTTAACACTTTAAAATACTACTGCATCTTCTGTATTGAAAGCCTAGTGGTTCTAAAGATGATGGTGATATCATGAATAATGTTACACATGCTTTGTGCATATTATGGTGAAAAAATACTTTCTCCCTAAGTCTTTTTTTAAAGATTTTCTTTTCTCTCTGCTCTACAGCCTATGCAGTGTCCTGATATAGTGAAATCAGTCTGTGGCCCTTATCTCGCCTTTCTAGAACAAACTCCTTAGGTGATTTATGGTCAGAAGTATCATCAAGAAGAGAAGTTAATAAAGGTTATCCGGTACAAAGAAATGTATTTGTACCCAACCTGGTACTTTTCTCCCCACTTGAAGTAGGCAGGCTGTTTCCCTGGAAGAAAGCTACCAAATAGCAAGAATACAAATAACTTTCTTCATGCCAAGAGAACCCCTTTAAGGCTTATAAGAAACCTGTCAGAAAATAACTTCTCTGTTGAACTGTACTAATAAGATACTGCAGAGGCTGTAGAACAGGAAACCAATCAGTGAAACAATGTACATCACAATTACATTGTTCTTTCCATTTATTAAACAGTTAATATGAGTTTTTTGTTTAGGATGGCTGAATTGGATCAGTGGGGACAAAGTGAAGTTTTAACATTCCTTTTACGCTACAAACCACGGAGTGAAGAAGAGATATTTGATATACTTAACATACTGGACAACTATCTGAAGAGCACTCACATAAGTGTGGTCATGGGAGCAACAAAACTCTTCTTGGTTTTAGCAAAAGACTTTCCTCATGTACAGTCAGATGTGCTTGTCCGACTTAAAGGTCCACTGCTTTCAGCCTGTACGTCGGAGAGCCGAGAGATGTGCTTTGCAGCATTGTGTCATGTTAGAGAGATCCTCCGAAGCTCGTCAGGGCATTTTAGCAGCCATTACAAGAAGTTTTTTTGTTCTTATAATGATCCTCATTACATAAAAAAACAGAAGATAGACATCCTGTGTGAACTGGTGAATGATGAAAATGTTCACAGCATATTAGAAGAACTTCGTGTCTGCTGCACAGATGTTTCAACACAGCTTGCCCACACTGCAGTTTTTGCAATAGGTAATCATAATTAGAAGACATCACTTAAAGGGACTTCCAAGTTTAACTTATCTCCTATCCACAGGAAAGGGGATCAATGTGAGATTGTGGGATGTCTGATTGCTGGAACCCCTGTGATCTCTAGGACAACACCCCGAAACAAGTGGTGATGGGTGGATGCTAGGATTAGTTTAAAGCTGCATTCACATTACCTTTGTTACATACGGGGACCGGAACCGGCTGGGAGATGGGGAAAACCAGGCACTCCTGTATCCCAACCGGACTCCATCTCATTCATTCGAATGAGCCAACCGGAGTCAGATACTGACTTCGGTCAGCTCATTTTTGCCCCGTATCCAGTTTTGTGACCGGAGTAAAAACCGTGGAGAAAGTGGGCATTCCCCAGCTGGCGCAACATCACTGAAGCCTGCGAGAGCTGTGCCTCGCCATGTATAGTTATTTTCAGTCTGACCATAGTGCTCTCTGCTTACACCTCAATCTGTGTCAGGAACTGTCCATAGAGGGAGCAAATCCCCATAGCAAACCTCTCCTGCTCTGGACAGTTCCTAAAATGGACAGAGGTGTCAGCAGAGAGCACTGTGGTCAGGAGTTCTACTCCTAATACACAGATACAAATGTCGGGGAACTGGGACAACAGCACCTTTGTTAAGGTATTTTGCCGCCAAATTTAAAATAAAAGTAATTTATAAGAATCAATGATGTGCACAGTGCTGCACTTCAGTCATTTTCAAAATTACTTCATATTTGTAAATGACTTCTATTAAAAAATCTTAATCCTTTCTGTACTTATTAGCTGCTGAATGCTACAGAGGAAATTCCTTTCTTTTTGGAACACTGATGACATCACGAGCACAGTGCTCTCTGCTGATATCTCTGTCCATTTTAGCAACCATGCATAGCAGATGTATGCTAAGGGCAGCATGGTGGCTCAGTGGTTAGCACTACTGCCTTGCAGTGCTGGGGACTTGGGTTCAAATCCCACTAAGGACAACAATAAATAGTTATTATTATTATTATAACGTTATTATTATTATAATAATGTCAGCAGAGAGAACTGTGGTTGTGATGTCATCAGAGAGCATTCCAAAAAGAAAAGAATTTCCTCTGTAGTATTCAGCAGCTAATAAGTACAGGAAGGATTAAGATTTTTTAATAGAAGTAATTTACAAATATGTTTAACTTTCTGCCACCAGTTGATTTAAAAGAAAAAAGGTTTTCACCGGAGTACCCCTTTAAGGGTCCGTACACCCCTTGTATTGGAGATTTCTGTTAAGGGCATGCACACAAAGGGCTCTTGTAAAATGTTTGTTTGATTATTTTAGGACGCATTGCAAGAACTTACAGTGAGAAATGTGTGAAAATCTTAGCTGGGTTGCTTGAGTACAAACAAGAGCATATTACTTCAGGTAGGTTTCTTTGTTGTTGAGTCTATTTGTGACATTAATACAAAATGCAGTATCTATATATATATATATTAATATATATATATATATATATATACACACACAGTATATATAATCATTTAATTTATTTTAGATTTTTTAAAACTGCATAAGTTCACCACCAAAATATACCCCAATGTTCAAAATCAAGTAGGACTAACAGCTTAGTATTGCAAAGGAAACCCCAAAGGAAAGTCAGGCTAATGTGCAAAGAAAGATAAAACCCATTAAGAGTATCTTATTTTTAACCATACCTTACAATATACCCTTCTCCCCATAATCTACTGGGAGAGATCTGAGGAAAAGTAATAGAAGTTGTGAATCAATTATTCACTCTTCATATATTATAATTGTTTGTTCTTTGCAGCTGTCATGCAAACCTTTCGGGATCTTGTTTGGCTGGTTCCACAGTGCACAACACCAGTATGCCAGGCAGTTCCGGGGTGTGAAGAGAATATCCAGGATCATGAGGTGACAAACTAATCATTATACAGTAATAATCTTCTTGGACCCTTTTCATTGCTAACACCGCACTGTCTGCTTTGTCGTTTCTGTGTACATTTATTGTGATTTTTTTTTTTACATACTGTAAACATATCCTTTTTGTCTCTAGGGAAAGCAGGCATTGATATGGCTACTTGGCATGCATGGAGAACTTATTCCAAATGCACCGTACATCTTAGAGGACTATGCTGATAATGTCAAAACAGAGGTCTCCCCAACTGTGAAAATGGAGCTCCTCACTGCTCTTGTTCGACTGTTCGTTTCTCGGCCCGCTGAGTGTCAGGACATGCTGGGACGTCTGATTTATTATTGTATAGGTAATTATTCACATGTCCTTGTGTTTCTTGATGCCGTCAATTTACCTGCTGTTATGACTTACACATGTTATTTCATTGAGTGAGTAATCTGTATGTTGACATAGTATGTGGCACATTTTATTTGTAGTAAAAAAAATATTAACATTTAATTTTTTATTTCATCTTCATCTTTCTACTTAGAAATGATCTTCATCTTTCTACGTAGAAGTTATTCTATATAGAAAAATAAAATAATTGCAAAAATGCAAGCTGTACACAGTATAGAGGCCTTTAAAAAATTAAAGAAGCAATCTGATTGTTTGCTATGGACAGCTGCTCCAGAAGTTTTGATAAATCTTCCTCTAAGTGTGCACATTATCACATTACGCCCATCTGTAGACAGCCTTTTTTTGTTCTATTCCTTTTTTATTGAAAATAGCTTTATTTAAATCAGTTGTCAAAACACAAACATACTAGATATCGGGTCACACTGCAAACTGGGTCACGGAACAATAAATATTTTACAAGTACTAACTAGTTTACAAGCAAAACATACAGCAAAGGCAAATATCTTGCATTACTCTTCTGCACTATATTCTCAGCTAATAAACAAAGCAAGTGAGTGAGAGAGCTGTTTCTTAGTTGTTTTTTTATTTTTATTTATTGAAAATTACTTAGTGAGAGTGAGAGAGAAGTTTTGGGATTATTGAAAGAGCTTTATTGATTGTTCAGTCATTACAAGTCATACAATAAATTACAATCATACAAAGCATGACACTACAATACATAGCACAGGTTCCCTACGCTATACATCGCACGGCATGTTACACTAACAATCCGCTCAATCCTAAAAGAGAAAACCACCAAATTTGAAATAACCAAACAATACAATCTGTGATCGGGGGAGGGGCGTGGGGCTATGGGGGCAGGAGAGGGGCATGGGAGACTGTGGGGGTAGCGAGGGGGCAGATGACAGGGCCAAACTACTGAGCAATAACTTCAGGAGGACATGGGGAAGCAAAGGGGTCTTCACTCCTCTTCTTCATCGATACCCAGGCTGTCAAAGATGGCATAGTCTCTTAACAGGCTGTGGATGAACCTGCGGAAATCCCAGACGGACATGTTCTCCCTGTTGATGATGAGGCGGTCCCTAGCCAGCCATACAGCGTCCTTAACCCCCTTAAGGACTCAGGGTTTTTCAGTTTTTGCACTTTGATTTTTTAACCCTTTCAATTTTGCACCTAAAAATCCATATGATGGCTTATTTATTGCACCACCAATTCTACTTTGTAATGACCTCAGTCATTTTACCCAAAAATCTACGGCGAAATGGGAAAAAAAATAATTGTGCGACAAAATTGAAGAAAAAACGCTATTTTGTAATTTTTGGGGGCTTCCGTTTCTACACAGTACATTTTTCAGTAAAAGTGACACCTTCTGTTTATTCTGTAGGTCCTTACAATTAAAATGATACCCTAGTTATATAGGTTTGATTTTGTTGTACTTCTGAAAAAAATCATAACTACATGCAGGAGAATGTATACGTTTAAAAATTTCATCTTTTGCGCGGTGATCTGAAGTTTTTAGCGATACCATTTTTGTATTGATCGGACTTTTTGATCGCTTTTTATTCCTTTTTTAATTTTATAAAAAGTGACCAAAAATATGCTATTTTGGACTTTGGCATTATTTTTTGCGTACGCCATTGACCGTGCAGTTTAATTAATGATATATTTTTATAATTCGGACATTTCCGCACGTGGCAATACCACATATGTTTATTTTTATTTACACTGGGGTTTTTTTCAAATGGGAAAAGGGGCGTGATTCAAAGTTTTATTAGGGAAGGGGTTAAATGATCTTTACTTTTTTTCAAATTTTTTTTTTGCAATGTTATAGCTCCCATAGGGGGCTATAACACTGCACACACTGATCTTTACATTGATCAATGGTTTCCCATAGGAAACCATTGATCAATGATTCTGCCACTTGACTGCTCATGCCTGGATCTCAGGCACTGATCAGTCATTCGGTGATCGGACAACAGGAGTTAAGGTAAGGGACCCTCCTGCTGTCCAAGAGCTGTTCGGAATAACATGGTGATCCAGAACAGCCCCCTGAGATAACCGTCAATGTTTTACTTTCACTTTAGATGCGGCGTTCAACTTTGAACGCCGTGTATAAAGGGATAATAGTGCACAGCACTGCGATCAGTGCCGCATGCTATTATCAGCCATGGGTCCCAGCCATTGTTAGAGGTCGAGCCCGATCCGCTCTGGCCCCGTGCTATAGAATGGGAACGGACTCAGGACGTACAGGTATGTCCTGAGTCCTTTAGGAGTTAAAACAGTTCATGAAGCGTCAGGCCTCCTGAATAGCCCTTTGCATGACGTACTGCCAAAAGACGTGCAAAGATGTTTTCTCCACGTAGGGGCATCATGGGCAGTACCAAGTTGGGGCATGCATGACCTCAGAGAGAGTCCTGTGCACATTAACTCCTTACACCCATCTGTAGACAGCTTTTTTTGTTCTATTTTTTTATTTATTAAAAATGGCTAGAGAGATGACTTTGAGGCAGCACATTTAGGGTATTGTTTCTCATTGAAGAGCTACAGTTTAGGTTGTGCTCCAAGAGGAAAAAGTTTAAAAACTGGTTTTCTTGTGAAATTAAAGGGGGTACTTCGGTGGAAAACTATTTTAAATCAACTGCTGCCAGAAAGTTATACAGATTTGTAAATTACTTCTATTAAAAAATCTTAATCCTTCCAGTACTTATCAGCTGTTGTATACTACAGAGAAAGTTCTTTTCTCGGTCGCTCTTCATTGGGGGACACCGAACTGATGGGTATATGCTCCTGCCACTAGGAGGCGCTGACACTAGGAAAAAGAAAGTCGGCTCCTCCCTGGAAGGATATACCCGCCCACCTGCAGTGAAGCAACCAGTTTTAGCTAGTGTCACTTAGGAGGTAGACACACAGGTCTGGAGCTCCAGACCTGGTCTTTTATTATTTTTCTAGTAAGGGCTGTTTAGTTAGATTCTTTATTCCCTTTTGTTTCTTTTTTCAGGTGGGGCGACAGGAGCATGGCGCTGCCTGTTTCCCCATATGCGGTTAAGGGGCACGGGTCATAGAGTATGCACCGTCAACCCCTTCCGCCAACAGCGAGCGCTTGGAGGTTACACCCTGGGTCCGGGTCCCCCACTGCCCCTGCTCGCACCGCTATCTGTAGCCTTGTATGATGCAGTGTGGCCATTAGCTGGTTGAAGACACCTGAGGTGATTAGGTGAGTATAAGAAACTGGTGTCTTCAGGTAAGTAGGTATCCCCCCCCCCCTCCATTCCCTCCCTCTCCCCTCCTCTACTAAGGGACTCTGTCCTTTATTGGGTGTTTATATGGGCACTCTGGGGGGGCTGTGAATTTGTACATTGGGACGGCCGACTGCCCTTGCAGCGGCTCCATCCCCACTTTTTTCTCCCCTCCGCACCTTTCATAAGGCACTAAGGGACAGCGGCACGCTGGGTGAGGGGGTAATGACGGCACAGGCTCCGCCCTTCTTCTCCCCCGTCCCAGCGCACGATCCAGGACATGTGCCGGACCTGTTTGATACCGACCGCACGAGCGAGCGCAGGTGCGGCCGGCACTCTATCTTCCGGCTGCCTCTGCAACTTTTTTAGGGCATTAAGGGGTGAACGGCACGCTGGGTGGGGGGTGATGGCGGTACAGGCTCTGCCCTTCTTCTCCCCCATCCCAGCGCGCGATCCACATGTACGACCGCGCTCACAGTGAGGTCATTTCAGCGCTCTCCTGTGGGTTCCCCGGTGGATACCTCCCGCGGCCATATCTCTCTCAGCGGAGCTGCTTCGCCGACGCTCTGGTAGAGCAGCCCCTTCGGCCTCACTAGGCCACGGCCATATCCTTTTTTCTTCTTCAGCGGAGTTTAGCTCCGCCCCTTCTCCACGCGCAGGGCAGCAGAGCGGCCCCGTCGGCCTCACTAAGCCGCGGCCCGGCGGGAACCTCCCCTCCCGGCTCGCTCGCCTACTTACGCCCTGCACAGTGTGGCGACTTAACAGGCGAGAGCGCTGCTCTGCCGCCGCTGCTCCGGGGGCTACTACATGAGGTAGTGTCCTAGGCAATTTCCCCTCCTGCACACACTTAAAGTAAAAAAAAAAAAAAGTAGATAAATAAAAGTTTAACTCTACGTTGTCCGGGTTCTAGCTCCCCCTAGTGACATTCTCTCTCTACTGCAGCCTTAGCTGGCCTTGAGTGGGTTGTTTTATTTAATATCCTGTGGGTTTACTTACTATACTTGCATTAACATGCAGCCTTGGGGTTAAGTCGCTTGACCATTTATTGTAGTTTGGCGCTCTCTTGTGGCCAAATTTTAGTATTGCACCATAATTCTTTTGCAGCCTTGGCTGGCCGACACTCAGTTTAATATCTGCAGTCCTACCTAATCTGCAGTCCTAATTTCCTACAGTCTGCTTCGGGGCTGCTTTACTGTTTTTGTCTCACTAGTGGGTGACCTGATGTTCGCTTTCGCGAGCGTTGCTTACTTATGGAGCATGTCCCACCGCCATAGCGTGTTGAGCTACCAGGGATGCATGGTCCCTTAGAAACCCTCTGGAATATGTCATGTCTGCCGGCCACCCATCCTGGGGTGTTTTCGGCATTTCATACTATATGTTCCCTTATCCACAGGCTAGGAGTCTAGTGCTCCGGATACTCTCATGCAGCGCTAGGTCCCTATGGGAATGTCCCTGTGTGAGCAGGGTTTACTCCTGTCATCTCTGTGCAAAAACAGTGGTCTCGTCTGTCTCATCTCCCAGCTGCGGTGTCCGCCGCAGCTGGTTTTTCCGGTACCTCTCTGCTGGTGCGAGGTGTCCAAAGGCATTACCGTTCCCTCTTAGGGATTCATACCCTTCAGTCAGACGGTGGTCTGCATGGTTTCCCTTACCACATGTCCACCACCTGTCACACATCACTCAACCGATGTATCTGCATTGGAGTTCTGGTACCTCTCTACTTATGAGGTGTCCGATGGAATGTCTCGCTGTCTGCTCTGGACCCATACCAGTAAGCCAGACAGTGGTCTGCATGGTTTCCTCTGCCGCTTGTCACACGTCTCATGGCTCAGGTATCTGTGACTGCAGTTCCGATACCCCACGGCTAGGTGCGGTATATGGAGAACTGACCGAGGTGTCTTCAGGACCCATACCAGTAAGCCAGACAGTAGTCTGCATGGTTTCCTCTCCCGCTTGTCACACGGCTCAGGTGTCTGTGACTGCGGTTCCGATACCCCACTGCTAGGTACGGTACATGGAGGCCTGACCGATATATCTTCAGGTGAGCCACTGCTGGGTGCGGTGTCTGGAGATCTGTCCCGGTGTTTTTCAGGACCCAGTCAGACAGTGGTCTGCATGGTTTCCTCTGCCTTTATCACTCGATTCACTGCAGTTGCATTTGTGGCTGCAGTTCCGATGCCCCACTGCTGGTGCGGTGTAGTGAGAACTGATCGATGTGTCTTCAGGACCCTTACAAGTAAGCCGGACAGTAGTCTGCAGAGTTCCCTACATCACCTGTCATGCAATTCATGGCTGATGTATCGGCGTCTGGACTTCTGGTTCCTCACTACTGAGCAAGTTGCCGATGTTATGAATAGTTGTCCTTTGTGGATCCATGGCTGTAGTGATCTGATAGGTGCCTACACCGTCTGTCATACATCAAACGGCTGATGTGTGTGCAGCTGGAGTTCCAGTCCCTCACTACTAGGCAAGGTACTGATGGGATGAACATACCGTTGGGATGCACAGCTGTCTTCTGTGCGTCCATGCCTGTAAGCCAGACAGTGGTCTGCTTGGTTGCCTTCACCGCCTGTAATACATCAAATGGCTGAAGTATCTGTGGCTGGTTTTCTGGTTCCTCATTACTAAGCAAGGTGCTGATGGTACGCATAGTTGTCTTCTGCGGATCCATGACAGTGAGCCAGACCGTAGTCTACTTGGTGACCTACTCAGTCGGTCATACTTCCGGCGGCTGATGAATGTGCGGCTTGCGTCCTGGTGTCTCACTCCTGGTGAGGTGCCGATGGTCTGCATCGTTGTCTACTTTGGATAACAGTTGGCCAGACAATGGTTGGCGTGGTTAGCTACACCGCCTGTCCTACATCAAACTGCGGATGTATCTGCTTCTGTGTTTTTGGTCCCTCACCACTGTGGAACCATTTTCTACTATGGACCCATATCACTAAGCCGGACAGGGTCGGTATGTTTTTCCTCCACTGACGGTCTTATGTTCACCGACTGATGTTTCTGCGGCTGATGTTCGGGTGCCTCGTTTCTGAGCGAGGGGCCCATGTAGTGACTTGTCTCCTTGGTCCTATACCTGTATGCCAGGTTGTGGTCTGCAGGGTTGCCGGCACCACTTGTTGCACATTACTTGGCGGGTGTCGCTGTGTACCGGACCGCCGGTAACTAACTACTGTACAAGTTTTCCGTTGGACTCTCTCGCTGGCCTCTAGGGACCCATACGGTGAGCCAGACAGTTGTTGCATATCTTCTTCTGCCGGCTGTCACACGGCGGACGTTGTTTGCGGTTGGAGTTCCCCACTGTTGTGCGTGGTATACTGGAACTGTCCCAGCGTATTTCACGGACACTTTACAGGGTATCAGGGACGCTTCCACGGTCCCTCTGGTTCCCTCTCTCTCTCTCCAGGGGGTGGGGTTTCTTGGCCTCCCCACCTTCCTTTTTCGGGACATCTACCATGCATTGTCTCCCTGTGGACGGTAGTCCACCACTGCCATGGTGGTTCACATGTGACTCTCTCCGAGTTGCCTCATGGGCCTTATCCAATGCACTTCATACAGGGTTTTCTGCTTGGCCAGGTTCCTCCTGCTTGCCTGTTACTCTGTCTACAGGCTGGCATCTCTCTCCACTGTGTGTTTCCTGTGCGGGTCCCGACGTGACCACGGTCTCCTTGCCATGGGACCGGACTGTGTCTGCCTGGGATCCTAATCTACCTGGTCACCTTCCCCTTTCGGCTTCTACAGCAGCTGTAGTCCGGTGTGCAGTTCCATGTGCAGTTCCGGGGAGTGTGCATGTGGGTTCTCAGGCTCTTTTCTTCCTTTGCAGCAACAGCAGCATCGCTCTGTTCTCTCTTCTTGGGTTGCACGGTTGGTCTGCTGGGGGCGCTCCTCCCCTTTTTGCTGCGTCCTTGGAGGTCTGCGGTTGTTTAGTGTCTGCAGTCCTGGTACGCCACTGGTTCCATGGACTCCCCATGTCTGGGTTCCTGCATATGCTAGGCCCGCTTGTAGGAGCAGAGCCCTCCTTCCCTTGACTCAGTGGGGTGCGCCCCGGGGGTTCCATTGATTCGTTCCCGCAGTTCCGGAGAGGCTGTGCACCTTTGTTCTGACGTGGGACCTGCCGGGGCGCTTGTCGGTTCAGCCCCTCCCTGTTTTTGCAGGTTCCTTTCTGGGGTCTCTGTCCGGGGTGACTCAGATACCTCTGGTCACTGTCTGGAATGGCTCTCAACTTGCCTCGTCTTTGTTGCCGAGCTTCAGTGTATGGGGGTCCGATCCCTCTTGGGATGCAGGTTGGCATGCCGCTGGAGCCTGAGGGCTTCGCCCACCCAGTCATTGCATTTCCCTGCTCCTTCGGTGCCTAGTGCAAGGGGTGCGGGAATCAGGGTGTTTGTCTTCGGTCTGTACTTTAGTTGTCTTCTCGACCTCCCTCGTTTTTCCCTTCTTTGGGAGGGCCTGTTTTGTTTTTTGGCTGAAGTACATTCCACAGTGATCTCTTCTGCCTCGGCTCGTATGTTTCTGTTCTCTATCACAGCTTAGTACCCTCCCCGGAAGGAGTGTGTCCTTCTTACCTTTGTCGGGGTCAGGAATACTGCATTGATTCCGCAGTCTTCTGGTGGGATTTTTCCTATGCCCAGACCCTGGGAGTCCAAGCTGGGTTCTCCTCGGCTCTCCCTCCATTCCCGTTCTGACGGGATGTTTCTCAAGGCTGCTCAGGTCTCCTCGGTCCATGGTTCCCTTATGGGGCCATGTCCTGCGCCGCTGCGGTGCCTTCCTTTTGGGCAGTTTTCCCATGCCTTGAGCTTCTGATGGTTTCTTTTTCTCTTTTTGATCCACGAGCTTGGGTCTCTACAGAGAACGGACCTTCCTTTGGGTTCTGGGCCATCTCCTTGGTTGTGAAGTCTTCCGGGTCCTCCTTTTCTGGGCCTGGCATTATCTGCCCCTCTACAGCGCTTCTATGTACATATATCCCTATAGCGCTATGAATGAAAAGTATTTCTATTAGCAGCGCATAGTGCCAAGAGACAGCTGCTGACACTATGTGCTCCTTATAGAAATACTTTTCATTCATAGCGCAGCGCCAGCATATGTATATAGAAGAGCTGTGGGGGGGGGCAGAGAAAGCTATATGTCGGGGCCCCCCCAGCGCTTCTGTGTACATATACCCCTGTAGCGCTATGAATAAAAAGTATTTCTATAAGGAGCGCATAGTGTCAGGATACGGCTGCCGGCACTCTGCGCTGCTAATAGAAATACTTTTCATTAATAGCGCTGCAGGGATATATGTATATAGATGCACTGGGGGCAGACATATAGAGTTATCTGCCCCCCACAGCGCTTCTATATACATATGCCGCTGCAGTGCTATGTATGAAAAGTATTTCTATCAGCAGCATCAAGTACCTGGTGGTCCCGGAGGGCTTATCTCTCCTTCCTTGTCTCCTGCGGCTCCGTTATTGATAAAGCCTGGCTGGACCAGGCTTTATCAATCAAGCGCAGTGCACACAGATTAATGTAGTTCTATGGAAGTACATTTATCTGTATGAGGAATCTAATGATTCTTTCTAAAAGTCCCCTAAGGGGACTAATAAAGTGTAATAAAAGAGTTTAAGAAAAGTAAAAAAAAAAAAAAAAATACCCATTAACCCCTTCCATATTAAAAGTTTGAATCACCTCCCTTTTACCAAATGTAATATAAAAAATATGTAAACATAATAGAAATAAATATATGTGGTATTGCCACGTGCGAAAATGTCCGAACTATAAAAATATCATGTTAATTAACCCCTTCAGGACGGAGCCCATTTTGGCCTTAAGGACCGGAGCGTTTTTTGCACATCTGACCACTGTCACTTTAAACATTAATAACTCTGGGATGCTTTTAGTTATCATTCTGATTCCGAGATTGTTTTTTCGTGACATATTCTACTTTAACATAGTGGTAAATTTTTGTCGATACTTGCATCCTTTCTTGGTGAAAAATCCGTAAATTTGATGAAAAATTTGAAAATTTAGCATTTTTCTAACTTTGAAGCTCTCTGCTTGTAAGGAAAATGGATATTACGAATACATTTTTTTTTGGTTCACATATACAATATGTCTACTTTATGTTTGCATCATAAAATTGACGTGTTTTTACTTTTGGAAGACACCAGAGGGCTTCAAAGTTCAGCAGCAATTTTCCGATTTTTCACAAAATTTTCAAACTCAGTATTTTTCAGGGACCAGTTCAGGTTTGAAGTGGATTTGAAGGGTCTTCATATTAGAAATACCCCATAAATTACCCCATTATAAAAACTACACCCCCCAAAGTATTCAAAATTACATTCAGTCAGCGTTTTAACCCTTTAGGTGTTTCACACGAATAGCAGCAAAGTGAAGGAGAAAATTCACAATCTTCATTTTTTACACTCGCATGTTCTTGTAGACCCAATTTTTGAATTTTTACAAGGGGTAAAAGGACAAAATTTATACTTGAATTTGTAGCCCAATTTCTCTCGAGTAAGGACATACCTCATATGTCTATGTAAAGTGTTCGGCGGGCGCAGTAGAGGGCTCAGAAGGGAAGGAGCGACAAGGGGATTTTGGAGAGTACGTTTTTCTGAAATGGTTTTTGGGGGGCATGTTACCTTTAGGAAGCCCTTATGGTGCCATAACAGCAAAAAAAAAACACATGGCATACCATCTTGGAAACTAGACCCCTCGGGGAACGTAACAAGGGGTTAAGTGAACCTTTATACCCCACAGGTGTTTCACGACTTTTGCATATGTAAAAAAAAAAATTTTTTTTTACCTAAAATGCTTGTTTTCCCAAAAATTTTACATTTTTAAAAAGAGTAAAAGCAGAAAATACCCCCCAAAATTTGTAACACAATTTCTCCCGAGTACGGCGATACCCCATATGTGACCCTAAACTGTTGCCTTGAAATACGACAGGGCTCCAAAGTGAGAGCGCCATGCGCATTTGAGGCCTAAATTAGGGATTGCATAGGGGTGGACATAGGGGTATTCTACGCCAGTGATTCCCAAACAGGGTGCCTCCAGCTGTTGCAAAACTCCCAGCATGCCTGGACAGTCAACGGCTGTCCGACAATACTGGGAGTTGTTTTGCAACAGCTGGAGGCTCCGTTCTGGAAACAGTGGCGTACCAGACGTTTTTCATTTTTATTGGGGAGGGGAGGGGGGCTGTGTAGGGGTATGTGTATATGTAGTGTTTTTTACTTTTTATTTTATTTTTTGTGGTAGTGTAGTGTAGTGTTTTTAGGGTACAGTCACACAGGCGGGGGTTCACAGTAGTTTCTCGCTGGCAATTTGAGCTGCAGCAGAAAGTTTGCGGCAGCTCAAATTTGCAGCCAGATACTTACTGTAATCCTCCGCCCATGTGAGTGTACCCTGTACGTTCACATTGGGGGGGGGAACATCCAGCTGTTGCATAACTACAACTCCCAGCATGCCCGTTGGCTGTCGGTGACTGCTGAGAGTTGCAGTTTTGCAACAACTGTAGGCACACTGGTTATGTATCACTGAGTTTGTGACCTAACTCAGTGTTTCACAACCAGTGTGCCTCCAGCTGTTGCAAAACTACAACTCCCAGCATGTACGGTGCATGGTGTACGGTGACTGCTGAGAGTTGTAGTTTGCAACAGCTGGAGGCACACCGGTCGTGAAACACTGAGTTAGGTAAAAAAAAACTTGAGTTTCACAACCAGTGTGCCTTCAGCTGTTGCAAAACTACAACTCTCAGCAGTCACCGACAGCCAACGGGCATGCTGGGAGTTGTAGTTATGCAACCAGCAGATGCACCACTACAACTCCCAGCATGCACTTTAGCTGTTTGTGCAAGCTGGGAGTTGTAGTTAGACAACAGCTGAAGGTACACTTTTCCATAGAAAGAATGTGTCTCCAGCTGTTGCAAAACCATAAGTCCCAGCATGCCCATAAGGGAATGCTGGGAGTTGTGGTGGTCTGCCTCCTGCTGTTGCATAACTACAGCTCCCAGCATGCCCTTTTTGCATGTTGGGAGCTGTTGCTAAGCAACAGCAGGAGGCTGTCACTCACCTCCAACGATCCAGACGCTGCAGGTCAGTCCCGCCGCCGCAGCTGCTCCTGGGGCCCCGATCCCAACAGGGGCGCCGGGGATCGGGGTCCCACGCACCCGGGGTGCACGTCCCGCACCCGCTCACGTCCTCCGGAAGAGGGGCGGAGCGGGTGCGGGAGTGACACCCGCAGCAGGCGCCCTGATTGGTCGGCCGGTAATCCGGCCGACGAATCAGGGCGATCGTGAGGTGGCACCAGTGCCACCTCACCCCTGCAGGCTCCGGCTGTTCGGGGCCGTCAGAGACGGCCCCGAACAGCCAGTAATTCCGGGTCACCGGGTCACTGGAGACCCGATTGACCCGGAATCGCCGCAGATCGCTGGACTGAATTGTCCAGCGATCTGCGGCGATCGCCGACATGGGGGGACATAATGACCCCCCTGGGCGATATGCCGGGATGCCTGCTGAACGATTTCAGCAGGCATCCGGCTCCGGTCCCCAACCGGCTAGCGGTGGGGGCCGGAATTCCCACGGGCGTATGGATACGCCCTCGGTCCTTAAGGACTCGGGATGCAGGGCGTATCCATACGCCCTATGTCCTGAAGAGGTTAAACCGCACGGTTAATGGTGTTTACGTAAAAAAAAAAATACCAAAGTCCAAAATTGCATACTTTTGGTCACTTTCTATATGTTAAAATTTTTTATAAAAAGCGATCAAAACTAATGGTACTGATAAAAACTTCAGATCATGGCGCAAAATGAGCCCTCAAGCATCCCTGTATAAAGAAAAATAAAAAAGTCATAGGGGTTAGAACATGACAATTTTAAACATACTAATGTTGGTGCATGTAGTTATAATTTGTTTTAGTTAGTAAAATAAAATAAAACCTATATAAATTATGTATCTATGTAACCGTATGGACCTATAGAATAAAGATAAGGTGTAATTTTTACTGAAAAGTGCACTGCGTAGAATCGGAAGCCCTCAAAAGTTACAAACTGGTGTTTTGTTTTTTAAAATTTTCCCCCACAAATATTTTTCTTCTTGTTTCAATGTAGATTTTGTTGTGAAATGACTGATGTCAATACAAAGTAAAATTGGTGGTGCAAAAAACAAGCCCTCATATAGGTCTGTAGGTTGAAAACTGAAAGTGTTTTGATTTTTAGAAGGTGTGGAGGGAAAAAAGAAGTGCAAAAGTGAAAAATGGCCCGGCCCTTAAGGGTTAAACCAGATTGTGTGACTTCTTAGACATTTGTTTTGCTGAATAGTAAAAAATGTATCATATGGATTAATGCCGTTTCAATATCTAGATGTTTCTGCTGCTAGTATCTCTATAGCCCGTCTACCATTCATATGTAGTATTGCCAGTTTAATTCCAGTGTCCATTCATGCAATGACTGTTTCTTAACAGAAGAAGAAACTAACATGGGTGTACGCGATCGAGGTCTCTTCTACTTTAGACTTTTATCCTCTGGAATCACTGATGTGAAGAAAGTGCTCACTGGTCCAAAGTCTGACTCATCATTGGGAGTCTTAGTAGACAGGACAGAACAACCCGTTAATAGCTGGGTACCTGTTTTCAACACTTTGGCTTCTTTATATGATAAGAAGCTTTGGGAGTCATTTGCAGTCAACTCTGGCAAACGTGAGCTACCCATTGCAAAAAATCCAGTTACCGAATCTCTCGTAGAAGGTAAGTTTGGGTGAGGTGGGGTTATCTTTTTTTTAAATTTTTTTAATTTTTTCAAGATATGGCCCTGATTTACTGTTCTAAACCCGACTGCTTTTCTCAGATTGTGAGCCAAAATGTGGCTAACTGTGGCAAAATAATCCTACAAACCTGACAAAACTGGCGTGTGGTTGGTAGGGGAAGGGTGTGTTCTTTCAGAAAAGGGGCGTGGTTTCACAACCTGACCTATTTACTATAGAATTTACAGAAAATCCTGTTAATAAATGGCTAGAATTTCCACCAAGAAAAAGCTGGTCAGAAAACTTTCCCAACTTGTAAATCTGTGAGTCTAAAACATTTCCCACTAGTAAAAACTCAACTCTTCTGGTAAATGAGGGCCAGTCTCTCCCATTTTGCAGTATGCTTCAGTTAGTACAGAGAAATATTTTGTCAGCTATTGAGCCAAATATCACCTGGGCATTATAAAAATCTTGCACTTGTGACTGAGGCTGGTTTCTCAATATTCATGGGTTTTATTTTACAGGAGATTTTCACACAGCATTGGATTCTGACATATCTCAAGTGCCTGCTGATGCCATCACACTGGTCAGTGATATCACAATGACCCCTGAGCTGTTTGAGGAAAAATGGACATCTCTCACCACAGACCATTGCTGGGATATTGAATGGAAGAAAGATGTTGAACCAGATCTCTTACAGTCTTCTCTTCACGTATTGAACTTTTACACCATTGCCAAAAGCAAAGCTGGTACACGGCCATGGAAGTCATATTTGTATGCACAAGATAGTAAAGAAAATGTGTTTCTTGTTGAATTAATATTGTGTACAGATTCACACTCCATAAAAACCACTGTGAAACAGGACACAGAAAATGAGATTGCACTTAATGACTTTGTATCACTTTTACAACATGCAGTTTCTGCAGTGATGGAACTCTCCAAGTAAGCATATCACTAATGCTGGACAATTACTAAAAGTATGTGAATCATATTCAGGATGTATGAGATTATTCTATTCATGCTAAGACCCTATCACGTTGTGCTTGAGTGATGATATTCCGACAAATGTACTTATAATTTATATATTGATGTGTAATACAGTGAACAGACCCATGGGTAAGTCAAGAGGTACTCATCCGGCAGCCAGAAAAAAATATACTAAGTCACTAAAGAACATCACCTCCATTATTTCCAAACTGTACTAAAAGATCTAAGAGTATAAGGATGGTGCATTCACCTGTCTTATGCCACAGGCAAGCCATGATTATTTGTTTAGTGCAGATTGAGTGCCGTGTTTTTTTTGGCAGGCACTAAGGCTTCGAGCTGCCATGGGAACTAGTCAGCAGCCTGTGATTTACATTGCAGGGCTACCGATCGTTCTAGACACCAGGGATAGACAACAGAACTGTTTAAATGCCACAGTCGCTATTGATCAGTCATTTAAAAAGTTAAATTGCTGGCATTGGTGTATCCTCAGTGCGGACTGGAATGATGCAGACTTTGTTTCCAAGCCTGCTTCATAGTCACCTGACGCCCAGGCGCCATTCATGTACAGCAGTTGGCTAGAAGGTCAAATAAATTGGATTGAGCTGCAATACCTGTTTCGATTTATTTATTTGCTTTTAATTAAAGGCATTATCCAGTATTTCAAAAACAGCCTGATTCTTCCAAAACCAGCACCACACCTGTCCTCAGGTTGTGTGTGGTATTGCAACTCAGTGCCATTCAAGTAAGCCAAGTTATCACATACAATCTGAGGACAGGAGTGGCACTGTTTTTGAAAGAAATTAGCTCTGTTTTTAATTCTGTATAACCCCTTTCAGTAACATACATATACACATTATACCAAAGATAAAAAAGAAGGGAGAAGGAGAAAAAGGGATGGATATATATATATATATATATATATATATATATACATTTTAGATTTCTAAACATCATTTATTTCCACACCTTGCTTATTTTGTTAATATTGCTTTTTCTTGCAGGAAGTAGCATCTTCATACAGTAATTGAATTGTATACTGTTATGTAATTTATTAATATATAACCATATTGAAAATATTAAAGCTTTTCCACAATCTAGCTATCCTTGTAGCAATTATAATAGACACCAATTGTCTGTAGAAAGAATAGCAACAATCCCAAATTCAAGGACAGCAAAGCCTCCGCTGGGGACCATTAGATGGAGTATCGTAATATAGCTTTCACAGTCTGACATACATTGGACCAAAAAAGGATGGATAGTCGGACAACTTTACCAAATATGGTAGAGTGTGCCTGGGGTTGTGAACATTTTTGAAAGTCGATAGGGAGTTATGATACCAGTGATTAAGCTCCAATACAAGACACAGCCCATATTAAACAGGAGTGGTGCTGTGGCTGTCAAAAAGGAAGACCTTTTCTTTGACTCTCAAACAATCCCTTTTATGTATTTTGTCATGTGGATAAGACTACTGTCCATTAAAATTGTCTAGAATGGGATTTACTATCCAACCAGCATTTATTAAAAGTCTTCTACGCACTAGACACAATCCTGTATTTCTTCTCATGTGTGAAATTGCTTGTAAAAGAATCGAAACATAAAGGCAAATTGGTAATATTTTATTTGCATTAAGGGAAGTTATTTTCTGCAAGATACTTCATGTGTCAAAAGGAGAAGTCAGTTTTTAGTGAGAAATTCACATTTCCTGATGTCCTCTACATTTTCTTGTGCTGAGAATGACTTAGGGCATAAAGCTCTTTCTGCTATGTGCATAGAGAAGAGAAGCTGTATATCTAGGTATGTATATGAGTGCTTATATAGGGAATAATTTTATGAGGGTAAATAAGCTTTTCTTAAGGGTTAGGAAATGTGGCTTCAAATTAAATCAAAGTTCTGTTCATCACAGCAGTAACATTGATAAAATATTAGCCATCCTTCTGTATACTTTCTGTTTAATATTTATTCACAAGGATAAGCAAGTGTTGTCTCTTTCTTTTATTAAAGGAAACATTGTAGTATGATAGTTTTTGGATGACTGAATATAGGACTATTTTCATGATGAAATACGAAATCTTACTATTCCAAGAACTTAAATAATTGTGCCCATAGTTCTGATCATGGTAGGAGTATATTGCAGAATGCATTAATTAATTCCAGGAATTGTTTTTATTTGACTATGCTACAGGGGCTGTAAAGTTAGTGTAGTTCATAATATAGTGCATTTACCTGTGTGTGACGGTTTTCTCGCAATTCTTCTGTGATTTTCACCCCAATATTTATTTTTAACAGCATACAAAATGACTGTTGTCTCAGATTTTTCCCAGGTTGAAATGCGGCCGAGACCTGACTCACTAGTCAGCTGGTGACAGGGAGCCTGTCTGCTTCAATGGGTGGAGCGATCGCTTGGTGGGAGAGAGATCAATCTGCAACTAATGCAACAGCTGTAGGCACCCTGATTGAAAACCACAGGTCTTTTGAATGGATGCAGCTCATTTATGTTTCAATGGGTGGGGTGGGTGATGTGTGGGAGGGAGGAAAATGGAATTATGGGATTTGTAGTCAAAAAAAGAAAAGTCAAACAGGAAATACCAATTCACAAAAATATAGCCACAGTATTATGGCAATCTCACAACATAGCCATTTAGTCCCAAGACAAGTGCAGACCCTTCCTAAGCATTTCCATTACTGTCTGGCAGGTACGCACTAAAATCACGTTATGGTGGATAACCCTTTTAATCACATATACAGTGGGGCAAAAAAGTATTTAGCCAGCCACCAATTGTGTAAGTTCTCCCACAGATGAGAGAGGCCTGTTATTTTCATCATAGGTATACCTCAACTATGAGAGACATAATGAGAAGAAAAAATCCATAAAATCACATTGAAAAGAAGTATTTGTTCAATAACAAAAGTTCATCTCAATACTTTTTTATATTCCCTTTGTTGGCATTGACAGAGGTCAAAGGTTTTCTGTAAGTCTTCACAACAACACTGTTGCTGGTATTTTGGCCCATTCCTCTATGCAGATTTCCTCTAGAGCAGTGATGTTTTGAGGCTGTCGCTGAGCAACACGGGCTTTCAACTCCTTCCAAAGGTTTTTTATGGGGTTGAGATCTGGAGACTGGCTAGCCTACTCCAGGACCTTGAAATGCTTCTTATGAAGCCACTCCTTTGTTTCCCGGGCGGTATGTTTAGGATCATTGTCATGCTGAAAGACTTAGCTACTTTTCATCTTCAATGCCCTTGCTGATGGAAGGAGGTTTTCACTCAAAATCACACGATACATGGCCCCATTCATTCTTTCCTTTACACGGATCAGTTGTCCTGGTCGCTTTGCTGAAAAACAGCCCCAAAGCATGATGTTTCCACCCCCATGCTTCACAGTAGGTATGGTGTCCTTTGGATGCAACTCAGTCTGGTAGCCTTTGTTACTTTGGTCCCAGCTCTCTGCAGGTCATTCACTAGGTCCCCCATGCCCCCCCCCCCCCCCCCCCTCGTGTGGCTCCCAGCCTGGTGAAGGTCTACAATTTTGTTTCTGGTGTCCTTTGACAGCTCTTTGGTTTTGGCCATAGTGGAATTTGGAGTGTGACTGTTTGAGGTTGTGGACAGGTGTCTTTTATACTGATAACAAGTTCAAACAGGTGCCATAAATACAGGTAATGAGTGGAGGACAGAAGAGACTTATAAAGATGAAGCTGCAGGTCTGTGAGAGCCAGAAATCTTGCTTGTTTGTAGGTGACCAAATACTTACTTTACCAGGGAATATACCATTGAATTCATTCGAAATCCTACAATGTGATTTCTGTATCATTTCCCCCCATTCTATCTCTCATAGTTGAGGTATACCTATGATGAAAATTACAGGCCACTCTTATCTTTTAAAGTGGGAGAACTTGCACAATTGGTGGCTAACTAAATACTTTTTTGACCCCCTGTATATGTGATAAGAATATGTGATCTATCGCTGTTTAAAATGCCTCTGCAGTATGGGGAGTATGCTATGTGATTGCCGGCTAGTTGTAATTCACATCACTACTGTGGTGCACAGTCAACGTATATGCCCACAGGCTTTATTGGTCATACATATGCCATAAGGATATATTTCCTTGCATATGTTTGGCCAGTATATGTTGTGATCTTGTAGAACCAATTATAGTACAAAAAAATTATTTTGTCAGATTTAGGCTAGGTTTCCACACAGGGTTTTTTCTGGTGTTTTTGGAAAACTACCATTGCAGTTTTTGAGCCAAAGTCAGAAGTGGTTCCATTATATTTCCCATTCCTTTTGAATACACTTCTGGCTTTGGCTCAGAAACTGCAGTGGCAGTTTAAAAAAAAAATGCCAGAAAAAAGAAACCTAGCCTTACACAGCTGTCCAATAGCAGGTTCACATTAATGTCTTTTTTTACACTAATTAATCATATGAACACTGCATTTCTCTTTTTATGCTCTCAAAACAGCTTTCAATTGGCTTTATTTTACACCTTTTTTTTTTTAAGGTGACAAATATGTTCTCTTGCTTGTACTGTTTGCTTTATAATCTGTAGAAAGTTTACAAGTACTTAGTTTATTTAAATAGACTCAAAATAGCTATATGATCACCAGCGCCCTATTGGATCTATGGGTGGCTATGTTGTGCCTACCCTGCTGCCTAGTATACTATGGTTCCCTGCTGACCATAAACATAAAACAGTTCAAAAGTATAAATAAATACTGGCACATAAAAATAGGATTTACACTAAATAGTAGTAGTTGATGGTTTTTATTCCACTGTATGTCTGGACCACTATATGAAAATAAGGGAATGATATAAAGTGGACTATAATGCTGTACTGCTCCAAAGATTGTGTAGGTTGTTCCAGAGTAGCTGAAACACAATATATTGCAAGAAAAATTAGAATACCGATCCCTATGAAAATAATCAATGTTGTGCAGTGAGGTATGAAGATATGAAATTACTCTTTCATTTGCCCTAAGACAATTCCTTGCTGCTAAAGTGCAATGTGCCGATCTAGAAATAATAAATAATTTAAGATTATTAATATATATATATATATATATATACGTGCTAGGAATCAACAGATTCTATCCTACCCTGTTTGGTAGAAAATTTTCATATTACTGGATATAGAATGCAACAGTGCTGGTCCACCGATTTTCCAAGGTAAACAGCGGGGTACACTGCTTTATATTGCTTTCATTTAAATGCCCTCAGCTGTATCTAAATATAAACAAGTATTCAACTTAAATAAGCATACGAACAGTCCTCATGTGATCCTGAAATAACCTAGATTGGTATCTGAGAACTTTTGTAGCCTTTGTGATCCTTCTGTCTTAGGTTCTGTCCTTCCATCCTGGGTCCGGTCCTTCTGTCCTGGGTCCGGTTCTAGGTATGTTGAAAGGTGCCGAGGTAGTCTCCCATCCTTTTCCCTGGAACCATCATCACTGGATCACCTTTCAACATACCTAGAACTGGACCTGGGACAGAAGGACCCAGGACGGAAGGACCGGACCTAGGACTGGCAGCGGACATCTGCCAGTAATGACGGACTTCGGCGATCGCGCTGAGGTCCATCATTTAACTGGTTAAATACTGGGATCTATGCAGATCACGGCATTTAAACACTAAATGCTTCTATAGCCTGGTGTCTAGTGGTCCCATAGCCCCCAGCATGTAATTGCAGGGGGCTATGGGTTGCTAGGGAAGACCGAGGTCTCGGCATCTTCCCTGGCTCTGAGATGGCTTAGGGCTCACTTAGACAGCCCTTAGCAATCGAGCACAGATTTCATAGATCAATGTAATGCAATAGCATTACATTAATCTATGTAAGCCATCTGATGATGGCTTATGATAGGCCACTAAGGGGGGAGGGGGGGGGGGGCAAGAAATGTGTATGAAAAAGTAAAAAAAAAAAATTTCAAATATAAAAAAATCCCTCCCCTAATAAAAATTCAAATCACCCCATTTTTCAATAAAACACGGAACAAACAAAATAAATACACATATTTGGTATCGCCGCGTGTGTAATTGTCCGAATTATTAAATTAATTTGTTTATGATCCTGAACGGTGAACGGCCTAAGCGCAAAAAATATTCCAAGCGCCAAAATTGCTGATTTTTGGTTACATTACATTAAAAAAAACAGATCTACACAAAAGGGGTACCGTTAAAAACTACAACTCATGGTGCAAAAAGCAAACTCTAAATCAGCTCTGTAGGTGAAAAATTAAAAAGTTATAGGTTTGAGAACATGGTAATGAACCAATTTTTAAAAAAATATATTTCAAGGTTTACATTTTTTTTAACAATAAAACTAAACAAAAATGATTCAAGTTTGGTATAATTGAAATCGTACTGACCCATAGAATAAATATGGCATGTCAGATTTTCCGTATTTTGAACTCCGAAAAAATTATTGTCCTACAAAATTGTGCAATTCCATATTTTTTTCAATTTTGCCCTGTATATAATTTTTATCTGGTTTTGTAATACATTGTATGATAAAAAAAAAAAGTGAATCATTGGAAATTCCAACTCTTCACGCAAAAAATAAGCCCTAATACAACTTTGTCAGGCGAAAAACAAAAAAGTTATGGGTCTTAGAATGTAAGGAGGAAAAAAACATGAGCCAGAAATGAGAAATTGCTGGGTCATGAAGGGGTAAATTATCCTAAATTCTTTTAAAATAAATGTATTATTTTTAGATCGGCACATTGCGCTTTATCAGCAAGGAATCGCTGTACAACATTGATTATTTTCATAGGGATCGATATTCTAATTTTTCTTGCACTATATTGTGTTTCAGCTACTCTGGAACAACCTACACAATCTTTGGAGCAGTACAGCATTATAGTCCACTTTACATCGTTCCCTTATTTTCATATAGTGGTCCGGACATACAGTGGAATAAAAACCATCAACTAGCACTATTTAGTGTAAGTCCTATTTTTATGCATCAGTATTTATTGATACTTAGTTTATTTACTTTACTTTCTTTTTTAAATAACCCTATATACATGTATGTTGTAAGTACAGTGAAATCATATGAAGTAAGCTTAGGAGCTGAGTTCACTACATATGCCAAGGGAGACAGTTATATATTACAGCCAACAAACAAAAAAGGAGCCAACGCACCTGTACGTTCAGCATTGAATGTGTACCTGTTGCTTTCAATTTCTTTATTTGAGAATACCATAAATAACCCAATTAGGGAAATTGTTCAAATCCCCACCAAAGACCAAACTATAAACCAAAGAAACTGGGGTATATTGCGTACTGTCGTGCAGTAATAACTCAATTATGGTCATAAAAATATTAAAATTATGACCTGGTGAATTGTAGACAAAGCCAAGCGATACAGTTCACATCTGAGTCCGACTATTTCCTCAGATAACAACAAGTTATTTTTATGACGGGATGACATTAATGCTATGGATGTAGTTTTGCAATATACAATAATATACAGGTATGGGCAATATCTAATCAAAGACATATCAATATGGAATGCTAAATACACTCCCCGCCCCCTTCTAACCAACTACAAATTACATGATTCCAAGAATGGGCATATCCATCTAGAGATATAAACATGGAAGAACACTTCTGCCCCATTCTGGACTATTTTCTGTACATGATCTTGGTAAGATTATTAACCCCTTCCCGCAGAATGTCATATATAAACGCCGGGTTGTGCAGTGCGTTCGCGCATCCCGATGTTTATAAATGTCGGGATGCGCAGCATTGCACGGGTTAACCAGCAGAAGTCCCGCTGTTTCCAGCAGGAGACAACTTCTGCTTCACCCCCCAGGACCATCCATTGATGGTCCTGGTCAGCGATCACTGTGATTGGTCCCTGTGGACCAATCACAGTGGCCTGGGGGGAAAGTTCAGATCCCCCGCACTGCCCGCCCCTGGAAGTCGGGCAGAACGGGGGAAGATGGCTGCGGGGACCTGCGGCATAGGGGGGGGGGGACACGCGGGGACCGGCGGCCTTACCTGGAGCAGCAGCGGGACCGAGGAGCAGCGGCGGGACCGGCAAGTAAGTACATGGTCCTCAGAGGCAGCAGTGAAGATCTTCACTGCTGCTTCTAGGAGACTGAAAACTACAACTCCCAGCATGCCCAGACAGCCTTCGGCTGTCTGGGCATGCTGGGAGTTGTAGTTTTGCAACATCTGGAGGGCCCCAGTTTGGAGACCATTGTATAATGGTCTCCAATCTGTGCTCTTCCAGCTGTTGCAAAACTACAACTCCCAGCATGCACTGACTGTCCAGGCATGCTGGGAGTTTTAGTTCAGCAATATCTGGCCCTTCAGATGTTGCCGAATGACAACTCCCAGCATGCCTGGACAGTCAGTGCATGTTGAGAGTTGTAGTTTTGCAACAGCTGGAAGAGCACAGATTGGAGACCATTATACAATGGTCTCCAAACTGGGGCCCTCCAGATGTTGCAAAACTACAACTCCCGGCATGCCCTTCAGCTGTCTGGGCATGCTGGGAGTTGTAGTTTTGCAACAACTGAAGACACACTGGTTGGGAAACATTGTCTGTTTCTGACTCAGTGTTTCCTAACCTGTGTGCCTCCAGCTGTTGCAAAACTATAACTCCCAGCATGCACTAACAGACCATGCATGCTAAGAGTTGTGCTTTTGCAACAGCTGGTGCACCCCCCCTGTGAATGTTTTACAATCTTTTTATTGGGTTTTTCAAAACATAAACATAACAGACATTCATAACATAGAGTTAAACAGTCATGACATCTCTTACATGGGGGGGATCCGTCAAAAGGACTTGTGTGCAACTAGCACTGTTACTTCAGGTTTAATCACTCTGTAGATCTCATTCTCGTGGGTACGCCCGAGTAGTCGGACTTCATCTTCTCCTTATAGGAATGTGTGGCTTTCGCCATCTATACTGTTTGTTGTGTAATTGTAGCTATCTGTTGAATAGCATTTCACTGTGTCATGGAGGTTTGTAGAGAGTTAACCATGGTTCCCAAGATGAGGCATATTCTTCCCTTTTGCCTCTCTGACCCGCTAAAACCAGTTCATGGGTGTAGTGGATAAATAAAGTATTTATTAGTTCTCTAATGTGAGGAGAATCTTTGGATTTCCATTTGGATGCTAATATGTTTCTATACGTTAGGCATATGTGGGTCAGGGGCGTACCTAGAGCATTTGGCACATGGGGCGGACCCTTTGTTTGGCACCCCCCCCCACCCACACACACACGCACCCCCCTTAATTACACCCCCTCCCTCCCCCCCAGGGGCGGACTGACAACACTCGGGGCCCCCGGACCAAAAAAAAAGGCAAGGGCCCCTGCTAGGCTCTACAGCTCGTCAATCTTCTGCCACGCTCCTATTCCACCCAAATCCCACACACAATAAATTAAAATTTATATATGTAAGAAACACTTTAATGTAGGTAAATTTCCATGACCAATAATACTGGTATACAAGGAGCAAATATATACCACCACACAATAACTGGATAATACCGCCATACTGTACTGAATAAAACCACTATACACAGACCAGTATACTATAAAGAATCTGTATACAATATAAGTGATTATATACAGGACCATATGGCGGTAGATATCAGCTGTACACAGGATCTGTATACCATATAAGCAATTACAGTTACATTTTGGGACTCACAATTATGTCTTTTCTGATCAGCGGCATCCTCTTTCCTTTTCTTCTCTGTCCGGATAAGACCGCCATGTAGATCTCTTAACATCTGCAGGAAAAACATGTCAGACTCTGCATATATTCAGTGCCCTCCTCTACAATCTTCCCATCTATAGGCCCACAAACTGTAATAATGCCCTCCTTGGTGTCCTGCACAGTAAAAGGGCAGGTAGGTATCCAGGAAACCCCCTCTTTCCCATAGGTAAATGCAGAGTTACACCCCCCCCCTCTTTCCCATAGGTATATGCAGAGCTACCCCCCCTTTTTCCCATAGGTATATGCATAGATATATGCAGAGTTACACTCTCCCCCCTCTTTCCCATAGGTATATGCAGAGTTACACCCCCCCTCTTTTCCATAGGTATATGCAGCGCTACCCCCCCTCTTTCCCATAGGTATATGCAGATCTACCCTCCCCCTTTTTCCCATAGGTATATGCAGAGCTACCCCCTCTCTTTCCCATAGGTATATGCAGAGTTACACTATATACCTATGGGGAAGGGGGGTGTAGCTGTGCATATACATATGGTAAAGAGCGGGGGGTGTAGCTCTGCATATACTTATGGGAAAGAGGGGGGTAGCTCTGCATATACCTATGGGGAAGAGGGGGGGGTAACCCTGCATATACCTATGGTAAAGAGTGGGGGGGTAGCTCTGCATATACCTATGGGGAAGGGGGGGGGTGTAGCTCTGCATATACCTATACAGAGCTACACCCCCCCCCCTCTTCCCCATAAGTATATGCAGAACTACACCCCACCCTCTATACATCTATATAATAAAATAATAAATGTAAAAAAAGTGGTTCTGTTTCACAGTGATCTCACCAGCAGAGTACAGCTCTGGAGTATAATACAATACTCTGGGTCCTAAGGCAGTGCTTGCCAACCCAGGCGCCTCCAGCTATTGCAAAACTACAACTCCCAGCATGCCTAGACAGCCAAAGGCTGTCCGGGCATGCTGGCAGTTGTAGTGTTGCAACAGCTGGAGGCTCCCTGGTTGGGAAACACTGGGTTAGGCCTTAAGGCAGTGTTTGCCAACCCGGGCACCTCCAGCTGTTGCAAAACTACAACTCCCAGCATGCCTAGACAGCCAAAGGCTCTCCGGGCATGCTGGCAGTTGTACTTTTGCAACAGCTGGAGGATCCCTGGTTGAGAAACACTGGGTTAGGCCTTAAGGCAGTGTTTGCCAACCCAGATGACTCCAGCTATTGCAAAACTACAACTCCCAGCATGCCTAGACAGCCAAAGGCTCTCCGGGCATTATGGCAGTTGTAGTGTTGCAACAGCTGGAGGCTCCCTGGTTGGGAAACACTGGGTTAGGCCTTAAGGCAGTGTTTGCCAACCCGGGCGCCTCCAGCTGTTGCAAAACTACAACTGCCAGCCAGCATGCCTGGAGAGCCTTTGGCTGGCCGGGCATGCTGGCAGTTGTAGTTTTGCAACAGCTGGAGGTACCCTGGTTGGGAAACACTGGCTTAGGCCCTAAGGCAGTGTTTGCCAATCTGGGTGCCTCCAGCTGTTGCAAAACTACAACTCACAGCATGCCCGGACAGCCAAAGGGGTTGAAGGGGGGAGGTAGAAGGGGGGCAGGCAGGTGGGGGGTTACCTATATGGTGGTGGGTGATGGGAGGGAGGCCATGCAGGTGGGGAGACCGGGGTTACCCGTACGGCCACAGTAGCGGGAGGCCTGGCGCTGCAACATTCTGCTGGAGGGCGCATGCTTATCTCCAGCGCGCTCCTCTCTGCCGGCACCACGTCTCACGCGTCATCACTAACGTGATGACGCTTCTCCTAGGCAGCCACAGTGGTGCTGTAGGGCCGCACGCCGCAGGCTGCCTGGGAGGTAAGAAAAGGAGGGGGCGTGGGGGTTGGGGGCATGGCTCTGGGGGGGGTGTTTGCGGGCGGATACAGAGCGCGGGCGGCGGCAAACAGCGCGGGCGGCGGCAAAGTGATAAAAGAAAAAAAAAACTTTAATTTTGCGGCGGCGGGTCAGTCCACCCCTGGCACCCCCCTTGAGAGTGGCACCCGGGGCGGGCCGCACCCCCCCCCCCTAGGTACCCCACTGATGTGGGTTACCGGAGTTTGAATTATTTTTGGAAGATCTTCTATCCCCAGCAATAGCAGTAATAATTAATCTTTAATGTGAAAGCCTTGGGGGGCTTATCTTGATATCATATTTTTTACTTCTGTAATAAATTAGAAAATAATAGGGCATGTGAGGAAGATGTGTTTTAAGGATCCCTGGCCACCGCAATCTCTCCAACACATAGGGGATAAATGGGGAAATATTAATGATAATTGTTTTGGCGTGAAATACCACCTATTAACCATTTTGCAATGGTGTTCCCACAAATTGGCACACACTGTTGCCTTTTTAGCTGTTGTAAAGGAGCTCAACCATTTAGTTTCAGAGAAGGTTTTCCCTAGATCCGTTTCCCAACTTCTCATGCCTGAATTCTTCTGCAACCATTTGTCTTCGTTATAATAAGTATAAAAGTTTTTTAGTCCTTTCTCTTTTTCTTTTACGGGTTCCTGGAGCCAAGCATGTAGGACTTTGGGCATGGAACAATGTAAGACTGGATGTTTTGATAGATGTTTATATAATATTTCATATGATTTTTTATCTGAATCTTTGAGGTTGTATAGTGATTGCAATTCTGGAAATGGTAGCAGGTCGTTACATTCACATGGGTGAGGGTTTTACAGTGGGTTTCTCGCTGCAAGTTTGAGATGCAGTACATTTTGCGCTGGGAAACTCGCTGTGATCCCCTGCCCATGTGACTGCACCCTAAAAACACTACACTACACTACCACAAAATAAAAAGTTAAAAACACTACATATACACATACCCCTACACAGTACCCCCCCCCCCCCCCAATAAGAACATCCGGTACGCCACTGTTTCCAAAGCGGAGCCTCCAGCTGTTGCAAAACAGCAACTCCCAGTATTGCCGGACAGCCATTGACTGTCCACGCATGCTGGGAGTTTTGCAACAGCTGGAGGCGCCCTGTTTGGGAATACCCCTATGTCCACCCCTATGCAATCCCTAATTTAGGCCTCAAATGCGCATGGCGCTCTCACTTTGGAGCCCTGACGTATTTCAAGTCAACAGTTTAGGGCCACATACGGGGTATCGCCATACTCGGGAGAAATTGTGTTACAAGGTTTGGGGGGCTATTTCTCCTGTAACCCTTCATGAAAAGGAAATGTTGGGGTCTAGACCAGAATGTTAGTGTAAAAAATGTAATTTTTTACACTAACATGCTGGTGTTGCCCCATACTTTACATTTTGACAAGAGGTAAAAGGGAAAAAAGCCCCCCAAAATTTGTAACACAATTTCTCCTGAGTACGGAGATACCTCATATGTGGGCACAAAGTGCTCTGGGGGCGCACAACAAGGCCCAGAAGGGAGAGTGCAGCATGTACATTTGAGGTGATTTGCACAGGGGTGGCTGATTGTTACAGCGGTTTTGACAAACGCAAAAAAAACAAAAACCCCACATGTGACCCCATTTCGGAAACTACCCCTCACGGAATGTAATGAGGGATGCAGTGAGAATTTACCCCCCACAGGTGTCTGACGGATCTTTGGAACAGTGGTCCATGAAAATGAAAAATTTGTACAGCCCACTGTTACAAAGATCTGTCAGACACCAGTGGGGGGTAAATGCTCACTGTACCCCTTGTTACGTTCCTCAAGGGGTCTAGTTTCCAAAATGGTATGCCATGTGTTTTTTTTTTTTTTGCTGTCCTGGCACCATAGGGGCTTCCTAAATGCGACATGTCCCCCGAGCAAAATTTGCTCTCAAAAAGCCAAATATGGCTCCTTCTCTTCTGAGCATTGTAGTTCGCCTGTAGTGCACTTCAGGTCAACTTATGGGGTACCTCCATACTCAGAAGAGATGGGGTTACAAATTTTGGGGGGTATTTTCTGCTATTAACCCTTGCAAAAATGTGAAATTTGGGGGGAAACACATTTTAGTGAAAAAAAATTTTTTTTTTACATATGCAAAAGTCGTGAAACACCTGTGGGGTATTAAGGCTCACTTAATTCCTTGTTACATTCCTCAAGGGGTCTAGTTTCCAAAATGGTATGCCATGTGGTTTTTTTTTGCTGTTCTGGCACCATAAGGGCTTCCTAAATGCAACATGCCCCCCAAAAACCATTTCAGAAAAAGTACTCTCCAAAATCCCCTTGTCACTCCTTCGCTTCTGAGCCCTCTACTGCACCCGCCGAACACTTTACATAGACATATGAGGTATGTGCTTACTCGAGAGAAATTGGGCTACAAATATAAGTATACATTTTTTCCTTTTACCCCTTGTAAAAATTCTAAAATTGGGTCTACAAGAACATGCAAGTGTAAAAAATGAAGATTGTGAATTTTCTCCTGCTATTCCTGTGAAACCCCTAAAGGGTTAAAATGCTGACTGAATGTCATTTTGAATACTTTGAAGGTGCAGTTTTTATAATGGGGTCATTTGTGGGGTATTTCTAATATGAAGACCCTTCAAATCTACTTCAAACCTGAACTGGTCCCTGAAAAATAGTGAGTTTTTTGTACTGTTTGTGTATTTTATGCAACATTTATAAATAGATACTTAAAAAAAAAAAAAAAAGGTGAGGTAAAGCTAACAAAGAAGAAGGCGGAGAGGCAGCTTTAGGTTTGGTAAACTCTAGACAATGGCTTTGACATAAGGGTCCCAAATGCATGAATTCCCCTGTGTTCCAAGAACCGGAGAGTGTCGTTGTAGCCAGGGAAGGCCGAGAAGAAGCTCAGAAGTGCAATGAGGGAGTACGTAAAAGTCAATTATTTCCTTATGTAGCACTTGAACTTGCAAGAAGAGCAATTTGGTGCGATAAAACACTGTAACCTTCAGGTTTTCGCCGTTAACTGAAAAAATATACATAGGCTTAATTAGCCGTATCACAGGGAGATGATGTTTATGGACCAAAGAGGCATCAATAAAATTTCCTGCAGATCCGGAATCAAGAAAGGCTGTAGGGGAGAAGGGAGTTTTAGTAGAGGAATAAACTTGAGCAGTCAAGGTCAGACACGGAGAGGTAAAGTAGCCTCTCCCACTTGCCCTAGGTGCGAGCAATTCCCAAACGCTGTGGACGTAAAGTACCATCTTTGAGAAAGTGCTCCGGGCTGGCACAATAGGGCCACAATTTCTCATTGGGTTGATGGGTTCTTTCTTGTGAAGAAAGTCTAGTGCGATCCACCTGCATGAGCTCCTCAACTAATGAAATAGGAGACGGTTGTGGTGGACGTTTAAACACAAAAGCCAAACTGGGAAATCACCGCGGCCAGACAGGCTCTCTCTCCCAACGTAACTCCTCCAGTCTCTCAGAAATTCGTACGTCAATTCTGGTGGCCAAATTAATGAGATCAGTCAGGGAGGATGGAGGATGACACGCCGCCGAGGCATCCTTGATTCTACTTGAGAGACCTTTTTAAAAAGTTGCACACAAGGCCTCATTGTTCCAAGCTAGTTCAGAGTCTCCTTGACAGAGATTCAGTAGGGCTGTTTCCCCCGAAGAAGCCTAAGACAGTTCTTCAAATACATTTTGGAATTCAGCAAGAAATGTCCGGAGATTAGAAGACAACGGGTCATTGCATTCCCACAGCAGGGTAGCCCAGGCCAAAGCTTTTCCAGAAAGAAGGCTGATGATAAAGGCCACTTTAGCACGCTCTGTAGGAAACTGGTCCGCTTGAAGTTCTAGATGCATAGAACACGAAAAGTGTACGCGCACTCACCGTTAGGCTGAAGTCGATCTGCTTGTGACGCAGGGTCTGGATACGGGATCACATAAGACGCATCCTAAGTGCGCTCAGAAGACAGCGAGGCGATGCCATTGCCATTTCGCGCACAAACGGTGCTTCGTCCGGCCTCTCTAATCACGTCATCGCGCCTGGTATATCTGCTGCTAGGTTGCCAAGGCAACGGGGAAACATTCAAGTACGGTAAGAGAGGAGAGCCAAAATACCTCTGAACTCAAAAGCACCGCAACATAGTGAAAAGCAGCTATCACCGAAGCGAGACACGTGCAGAAACCATGTAAAAGTGCGCTGTGAATCAAATAAAGCCTTGTGAAGGGAAAAAAGAGAGAACAGAGTGTCCACCCAGAAGAGAGAAAGAAGAGAGAGAACGCATGCTACAAAAGAAAAATAGATAGATCCATAAGTCGGCAGATTGCCTAATGTAGAAAGAATCATGTGATAACTATTGTAAATTAAAACTGAAATAGCATAGTCTATTTAAGAAATGGAGCAAGGTCTAAACGGTCATTTAGACCTGCTGGGCCTTGAGCTCCGCATCGCATTATCCATCTAGCTTCACATTTTAGGAGGAGGTTGCTCCTATCTCCTCCTGATTCTGGGATGAAAATTCTTTGGAGACCACCAAATCGCAGGACTTCTGTGCCATTGTTATGACATAGGCGCAAGTGTTCAGCTACCCCCGGGGCTCCTTGCCCTTTCCGAAGGGAGTAGAGATGTTCTCTAAATCTGACCCACATTTGACGTTCTGTCTTGCCTATGTAAAAACATTGACACACTAGATAATAAACCACAAACGTTCTTCTGCACATAATTGTATGTGCTATGAAAGACACCGCCTATTGTGAGGGCTTTGTCGCACGTATTGTATCTACAGTAGTGACAGGTCCCACATTTGAAATTACCCTTCAACGTCTTTTCAGTTAGCCATGTTGAAGGAGTAGTCGGATGGGGAGGTTTACTCATCATTTTAAGCTGGTCGGAAATGGTTTTATTTTTTTCTATAAGATATCAGAGGGGGGCGTTTGGCAACTGCTCTGAGATATTGGTCGGTTTCTAGGAAATGCCAATATTTCCTAATTGCACTATTGATCTTATTATTCATAGCAGAATTTTTGAACGAGAGGGTGAACCTTTTTTCGCTGTCATCCTTTGTATGTCCTTTTATTTTTCTATTCTTGTTTCTCAGCAAGTCCTCTCTGTTCATACTATTCACTTTGTCACGTGCTGTATCCAAAATATGTTGGGGATATCCACGTTCTCTGAGCCTCTTTTCTAGATCATCGGCCTGTTTTGAAAAGGTTGTTGTGTCACTGTTTAGGCGCTTTAAAAGCATGAATTGGCTTAGTGGTATTCCTTTTTTCGTATGAAAAGGGTGTGAGCTTGATAAATGCAATAAGCTGTTCCTTGATGTATTTTTTCTGTAGCCTTTGGTCATTAAGCCTTCTGGGGATATGATGATGTCTAAATCGAGAAATTCAAGATGAATGTCACTGAGAACGCTCGAGAATTTCATATTCATATCGTTCACTTCATTGAGGTACGTGACAAATTCTTGGAACGTTTCGTCCGGTCCGTCACATATAATCAGGACGTCATCTACATAACGTTTGAATGCCTTGATATTTTTAGCAAATGGGTTTCTAGTTGAAAACACATACTTGTATTCGAAAAATGCAAGAAACAAATTAGCAAAAGTACAGGATATTGGGGTCCCCATAGCGGTCCCTGTCTTCTGTTTGAACCACTGTTTATTGTATTGAAAGGTGTTCTGTGTAAGTATAAAGGTGATTGATTCAGCTACAAAATCTATGAAGGTGGGTGACTTACTTGTCTGTTGGAGGAAGAATCGGATTGCCTGTACACCCGCATCAATCGGGATACAGTTCAGTGTGTGCACCCCGCAGGTTGTTGGATTGCATCCCTGGAAGCCTCATATATACGGCGACAGAGCCACACTGCACAAAGCGGCAAGCAGCCCACCCGCAGTACCGTATGTATAGGAGTGCTCTCCTACTCTTTCTCCATAGTGTTTATTTAGTGATTCTTATCTACATTAGGATTAGAGCACCCTACAGTAATATACGGTTTATTTGGGCATAATGGACTTGCACACTAATACTAGCAGAACAGAGGCTCCTGGACCTAGCCATACTGAAAGGGAAGACGCTGGTGCATTTTTTACATCATGTAACACCACAGATGAAGTGCGAGTGATGAGTGTGAAGGCACTAGAATTCAAAGCACATAACTTAGCAGAGAAAGAGCTGAGAGCTTTCTGGACCATAAATTCCCTGAAAGCATACCAGGAAAGTGGGAGGGTCCCGAGAGGTCTCAGGGTCTATAAGACCCGCTCCCAGTTCCAGAGTAATCAGAGTTTCTTGGAAGTATGGAAAGAGGTGCATGCTACGCATTCTATGAATCTATTAACACTCGTTTTAGAACAAAATCAGCACGACAATCTAGCGATCACAGAGGAATTAAGCAAAGTTAAGAAGGAACTCAGCACTAGATTATCACCACAACAGTCAGAAACGTTCTTTAATAATCTAGACAAAAAATTTTAAGTTATAGAAATAGAGGTGAAGGAATGCAAGAGAGATAAGTTTGTGCGGGACAAAAAAGATTATGACACCAATACTGTGTTCACCTGGAAACAACAAAAAGGAGGAAGGGGAAGGGCCAGAGGAGGAGGGACCAGAAGAAGGACCTATAGAAAAAAACGCAGTTCCGACTATTAAACCACCGATAGGAGGAGCCTAGAGCTCAACCTTCTAATACTAGTCAAAGAGAATGGGCCCCTTTGGAAGGAAGACAAGGAGGAGCAGGAGAAGTAAGAGGAGGCCAAACAAAAATATATCAGAAAAGGAAGACGGTCACATGGGAGGACTAATGAACATGGGCAATGTAATTAACATTTCAGGGGAGGAGCTATCAGAGAACTGCATTTCCGCATTATCAAAAGGTTTAAACTTCGGGTTACAGGAAGACTTTGATTGTGTACAATTAGAAGTCGACCTGTATAAAGCTACACGCAAGATGAATCTATATAAATTATATAAAAATAAGAATGTTACACCTACAATCGAGTTAGAAGGTGCCGTCCCATGCCAGATCGGGCCACTAGGTTTTATACCTGTCTCCAGCTTCACGCCGGAAGAGAATTAATCCGTGAGAATATTAGCAGAACTATCGGACGGAATAGAGACAGTCGAACATACTGACCCAAGCAAAATCAGGTTTACGGGGGGAACCCCTCATCATTTAGTCCCCAGGTTCCAACAGGATCAGCTATTGACCTATTCACGAAAGCAGTACTACAAGAGATGAAATGTCTAATGTATCCTAAAACTGTTTCTAATTTAACAGAGGAAGAGAATAAAGCCCTCAAATGGATAGCCACACAGCCTCAACTGAAGGTAACAAAGGCAGACAAAGGAGGAGCTATAGTCGTAATGAGGAGCGAGCAATATGAACAAGAAGCCCTCAGACAGCTATCTAACGACAGCACCTATGAGCGCCTTAAGTCCGATCCCACATGTAAAATCCAGAACTCGTTAAGAACTCTATTAAGACGGTTTGTGGAAAAGGGAGTTTTAGATCTTAGAACAGCTGAGAGGCTACTACCTCAGTGCCCCAGTAAACCCAGATGGTATTTGCTCCCTAAGGTGCATAAGTCACGGACCCATCCCCCAGGTCGTCCGATCGTTGCGGGGATAGGGTCCGTGACCGAGCACCTGTCTAGCTATATGAACTGGCTTCTACGACCCCTTCTACCTGATACCCCGTCCTATCTGAAGGACTCGATAGATGTCTTGTTGTTTCTTAAAGATGTGGTATGGACTCCGGGTTACAAGCTCGCCAGTATAGATGTGGAGAGCCTGTACACCCGCATCCCGATTGATGTGGGTGTACAGGCAATCCGATTCTTCCTCCAACAGACAAGTAAGTCACCCACCTTCATAGATTTTGTAGCTAAATCAATCACCTTTATACTTACACAGAACAACTTTCAATACAATAAACAGTGGTTCAAACAGAAGACAGGGTCCGCTATGGGGACCCCAATATCCTGTACTTTTGCTAATTTGTTTCTTGCATTTGCTAAAAATATCAAGGCATTCAAACGTTATGTAGATGACATCCTGATTATATGGGACGGACCGGACGAAGCCTTCCAATAATTCGTCTTGTAACTCAATGAAGTGAACGATATGAATATGAAATTCACGAGCGTTCTCAGTGACGTTCATCTTGAATTTCTCGATATAGACATCATCATATCCCCAGAAGGCTTAATGACCAAAGGCTACAGAAAAAATACATCAAGGAACAGCTTATTGCATTTCTCAAGCTCACACCCTTTTCATACGAAAAAAGGAATACCACTAAGCCAATTCATGCGTTAAAAGCGCCTAAACAGTGATACAACAACCTTTTCAAAACAGGCCGATGATCTAGAAAAGAGGCTCAGAGAACGTGGATATCCCCAACATATTTTGGATACAGCACGTGACAAAGTGAATAGTATGAACAGAGAGGACTTGCTGAGAAACAAGAATAGAAAAATAAAAGGACATACAAAGGATGACAGCGAAAAAAGGTTCACCCTCTCGTTCAAAAATTCTGCTATGAATAATAAGATCAATAGTGCAATTAGGAAATATTGGCATTTCCTAGAAACCGACCAAGATCTCAGAGCAGTTGCCAAACGCCCCCCTCTGATATCTTATAGAAAAAAATAAAACCATTTCCGACCAGCTTAAAATGATGAGTAAACCTCCCCATCCGACTACTCCTTCAACATGGCTAACTGAAAAGACGTTGAAGGGTAATTTCAAATGTGAGACCTGTCACTACTGTAGATACAATACGTGCGACAAAGCCCTCACAATAGGCAGTGTCTCTCATAGCGTACCACATACAATTACGTGCAGAAGCACGTTTGTGGTTAATTATCTAGTGTGTCCACGTTTTTACATAGGCAAGACAGAACGTCAAATGTGGGTCAGATTTAGAGAACATCTCTACTCCCTCCGGAAAGGGCAAGGAGCCCCGAGGGTAGCTGAACACTTGCACCTATGTCATAACAATGGCACAGAAGTCCTGAGATTTGGTGGTCTCCAAAGAATTTTCATCCCAGAATCAGGAGGAGATAGGAGCAACCTCCTCCTAAAATGTGAAGCTAGATGGATATTGCGATGCGGAGCTCAAGGCCCAGCAGGTCTAAATGACCGTTTAGACCTTGCTCCATTTCTTAAATAGACTATGCTATTTCAGTTTTAATTTACAATAGTTATCACATGATTCTTTCTACATTAGGCAATCTGCCGACTTATGGATCTATCTATTTTTCTTTTTTAGCATGCGTTCTCTCTCTTCTTTCTCTCTTCTGGGTGGACACTCTGGTCTCTCTTTTTTCCCTTCACAAGGCTTTATTTGATTCACAGCGCACTTTTACATCGTTTCTGCACGTGTCTCGCTTCGGTGATAGCTGCTATTCACTATGTTGCGGTGCTTTTGAGTTTGGAGGTATTTTGGTTCTCCTCTCTTACCGTACTTGAATGTTTCCCCGTTGCCTTGGCAACCTAGCAGCAGATATACCGGGCACGATGACATGATTAGAGAGGCCGGACGAAGCGCCGTTTGTGCACGAAATTTCAGCATCGCCTCGCTGTCTTCTGAGCGCACTTAGGATGCGTCTTATGTGATCCTGTATCCAGACCCGGCGTTACAAGCAGATCGACTTCAGCCTCACGGTAAGTGGGCATACACTTTTCTTGTGTTATTACGTTTGATGCTTCAGTTCAGTGTGTGCACCCTGCAGGTTGTTGGATTGCATCCCTGGAAGCCTCATATATACTGCGACAGAGCCACACTGCACAAAGCGGCAAGCAGCCCACCCGCAGTACCGTATGTATAGGAGTGCCCTCCTACTCTTTCTCCATAGTGTTTATCTAGATGCATAGAACACTGAGTTACGAAGCCTCTACACAACTTTGTGTCACCATCATACTTGGTGGGAAGAGACAAACGAATCTTGGAGCCACCAGAAGCCACTGGAGCAGAAGACGCAGATGGTACCTCTGGCGAGGGTTGAGGCTGTTGTATAGCAAGGAACTGTTGCATAAGCGCAGAAAGCTGCAACAACTGCTGTGCTTGTTGTTCAATTTGCGCGGATTGCTGTGCGACAATGGTAGAGAGGTCGGAGACACTGGGCAGAGGAACCTGGGCTGGATCCATGGCCGGATCTTCTGTTAATGGCAGAGAGTAGTGGATCTGCTGACCTATGTGGACAATGACTGAACCGTACCAGGGAGTGAAGTCTAAGGTGCCGCTGGTTTTCCCCAGAGCCCGCCGTGGGATGGTGTTGCTGCAGCAGGCGGCACCCAGGTCGCTGCCCCTGGCACGATCCATCCACACAGGTTGCCCAGATGAAATTCGGCACAAAAAAATATAGGAGTAGTCTGGACGAAGCAAAGGTCAGTAGGTAGGCGGCAAAGGAGCAAGGTCTTGTCACAAGCAAGTAGGTCAGAAACACAGTAGGCTAAACTTGGGAAATGCTTTCTCAGAGGCTCCAGGCACAGACTTCCGCCAGCAGCAGACCAATCAAGGGCGCACTGGCCCTTTAAAACGCAGAGTGCCTGCAAGCGTGCGCCCTAGGGGATGGGAACGCGCACGCCGGACATGAGCAAAGGCAGACGAGGAAGGTGAGAAGACACCGAGGATTTGCATACGGCGGTTTCCCGCTATGCGAATCCCAGAGCCACCCGCAGCTAGAGCAGGAGAGCGCACAGGGCCAGAGAGACCTTCCAGGGTGCCGGTCATAACAACCATAAAGAAATGGTCAAAGTTAACAACAAGGTACTACAAAAGTTGGATACTGGCAGACTATGCTTTGACAAGTGAAAATCTCAGCGAGATCCTCCTTATGATCCATTACAGTGGTAAAAAGCCGCGTTGAGGATAAGGTCATGTAAACCATTGACATGTTTTTTTTGTATTTATGCATGTTCATTGAACTGAATTTTGCACACAATAGCACCTTATAAACTGTTTACACGATTTGCACCGCACTTTATCCTTTGTGTTTGTATGATATTATTTGGACACAATAGGGCATTACAATGTAGGGCATATGGTCCGGAGATATGGGGGTTGCCCTTTCTAGAGCGAGTGCCCCAGTTACGTATCAAACAGTTAGGGGAGCCATTTACGAGTAGGGTTATATTTTAGGGGTCAACCACTGAGTCCAATAGAGGGTCACGGCAGGTAGTCCAGGGACAGTATAAACATTATCTGTTCCCATTGATTTTTTTGTACTAGCTTGTGGTTAACTTTGACCCTTTCTTTATGGTGCTGTGTGTTACCAAATTAGACTCTTTTATATTTTCACTAGTCACATTTATAGCACCTGGTTATGCTTATTTCTGAATTTTAATAGTGATGTATTAAAAGGTATATTTCATCTTTGTATACAATATACCCCAGTTTCTTTGGTTTACAATTTCTTTTCTCCAGTATTTCAAAAATACATATCCTAGACACATGTCAAAAGTTTGGATCGGTCGGGGTCTTTGTGTTCAGATCCCAACAAATTGATAGAACAAGCCAGGAGAAAAGTACGGCTGACTGAGGCAATCCCATCATCCATTGTAAGTTTTTCTCGCTGATAGCACTTCCGAAAAAGTACTGGAAGGATTAAGATTTTTTAATAGAAGTGATTTACAAATCTGTTTAACTTTCTGGAACCAGTTGATTAAAAAAAAAAAAAAGTTTCCACGGGAGTACCCCTTTAACCCCTTAACCCCTTAAGGACCGGGGTTTTTTCCGTTTTTGCATTTTCGTTTTTTGCTCCTTGCCTTTAAAAAATCATAACTCTTTCAATTTTGCACCTAAAAATCCATATGATGGCTTATTTTTTGCACCACCAATTCTACTTTGTAATGACGTCAGTCGTTGTGCCCAAAAATCTACGGTGAAACGGGAAAAAAAATCATTGTGAGACAAAATTGAAAAAAAAAACGCCATTTTGTAACTTTTGGGGGCTTCCGTTTCTACGTAGTACATTTTTCGGTAAAAATGACACCTTACCTTTATTCTGTAGGTCCATATGATTAAAATGATACCCTACTTATACAGGTTTGAATTTGTCGCACTTCTGGAAAAAATCATAACTTCATGCAGAAAAATTTATACGTTTAAAATTGTCATCTTCTGACCCCTATAACTTTTTTATTTTTCCGTGTATGGGGCGGTATGAGGGCTCATTTTTTGCGCCGTGATCTGAAGTTTTTAACGGTACCATTTTTGCATTGATAGGACTTATTGATTCATGATATAAAAAGTGACCAAAAATGCACTATTTTGGACTTTGGAATTTTTTTGCGCGCACGCCATTGACCGTGCGGTTTAATTAACGATATATTTTTATAATTCGGACATTTCCGCACGCGGCATACCATTTATGTTTATTTTTATTTTTAATTACACTGTGTTTTTTCTTTTATGGGAAAAGGGGGGTGATTCAAACTTTTAATAGGGAAGGGGTTAAATGATGTTTATTCACTTTTTTATTGCACTTTTTTTTTGCAGTGTTATAGGTCCCATAGGGACCTATAACACTGCAGACACTGATTTTTTACATTGAGAACTGGTTTCTCACAAGAAAGCAATGATCGATGATTCTGCCGCATGACTGCTCATGCCTGGATCTCAGGCACTGAGCTGTCATTCGGCGATCGGACAGAGAGGAGGCAGGTAGGGGCCCTCCCGCTGTCCTGTCAGCTGTTCGGGATGCCGCGATTTCACCGCGGCTATCCCGAACAGCCCACTGAGCTAGCCGGCATGCTTTCGGTTTCACTTTAGACGCGGCGTTCAACTTTGAACGCCGCATCTAAAGGGTTAATAGCGCGCGGCACAGCGATCAATGCCGCGCGCTATTAGCCACGGGTCCCGGCCGTTGTTAGAGGCCGGGCCCGAACCGCTATGACGCGGGGCCACGCCGTGGCCCCGCGTTATAGATCGGGAGTGGACACATGACGTTCCAGTACGTCATGTGTCCTTAAGGGGTTAAGGACCAAGGGCATACAGGTACGCCTTTGCTCCCTGGTACTTAAGGACCAAGGGCGTACCTGTACGCCCGTGGGAATTTCGGTCCCGGCCGCGTGCCAGGCGGGGACCGGGCCGGGGTGACTGCTGATATCTATCAACAGGCACCCCGCGCAAATGCATGCTGCATGCTGGGAGTTGTAGTTGTGTACCTCCAGCTGTTGCATAACTACATCTCCCAGCATGCCTTTCGGCGATCTGTACATGCTGGGAGTTGAAGTTTTGCAACAGCTGGAGGCACACTGGTTGGAAAATACTGAGTTAGGTAACAGAACCTAACTGAAGGTTTTCCAACCAGTGTGCCTCTAGCTGTTGCAAAAGTACAACTCCCAGCATGCATTGTCTGTCAGTACATGCTGGGAGTTGTAGCTTGGAAACAGCTGGAGGTTTGCCCCCCCATGTGAACGTACAGGGTACATTCACACTGGCGGGTTTACAGTAAGTTTACTACTTCAAGTATGAGCTGCGGCAAATTTTTCGCCGCAGCGCAAACTCCTAGCGGTAAATTCACTGTAAACCTCTGCCAGTGTGAACGTACCCTAAAAACACTACACTACACTAACACATAATAAAGGGTAAAACACTACATATACACCCCCTTACACTGTCCCCCCAATAAATAAAAAAAACTTATTGTACGGCAGTGTTTCCAAAACGGAGCCTCCAGCTGTTGCAAAACAACAACTCACAGCATTTCCGGACAGCCACTGACTGTCCAGGCATGCTGGGAGTTTAGCAATAGCTGGAGGCACCCTGTTTGGGAATCACTGGCGTAGAATACCCCTATGTCCACCCCTGTGCAATCCCTAATTTAGTCCTCAAATGCGCATGGCGCTCTCTCACTTCAGAGCCCTTTCGTATTTCAAGGAAACAGTTTAGGGCCACATATGGGGTATCTCCGTACTCAGGAGAAATTGCACTACTAATTTTGGGGGCTTTTTTTCCCTTTTACCCCTTATGAAAAAGAAAAGTTGGGGTCTACACCAGCCTTTTAGTGTAAAAAAAAATTTTTTTTTACACTAACATGCTGGTGTTGTCCTTTACTTTTTATTTTCACGAGAGGTAAAAGGAAAAAAAGACCCCCAAAATTTGTAATGCAATTTCTCCTGAGTACGGAAATACCCCATATATGGGCGTAAAATGTTCTGCGGACGCACAACAAGGCTCAGGAGTGAGAGCGCACCATGTACATTTGAGGCCTAAATTGGTGATTTGCACATGGGGGGCTGATTTTACAGCGGTTCTGACATAAACCCAAAAAAATAAATACCCACATGTGACCCCATTTTGGAAACAACACCCCTCACGGAACGTAACAAGGGGTATAGTGAGCCTGAACACCCCACAGGTGTTTGACAAATTTTCATTAAAGTTGGATGGGAAAATGAAAAAAAAAAAATTTCACTAAAAGTGCTCTATGGGTGCACTACAATGCTCAGAAGAGAAGGAGCGCCATTGGGATTTTGAAGTGAAAATTTGTCCGGAATTGAAGGCCACTTGTGTTTACAAAGCCCCCATGGTACCAGAACAATGGACCCCCCCCCCCACATGTGACCCCATTTTGGAAACTACACCCCTCATGTAATGTAATAAGGGGTACAGTGAGCATTTACGCCCCACAGGTGTCTGACAGATTTTTGGAACAGTGATCCGTGAAAATGAAAAATTTAATTTTCCATTTGCACAGCCCACTGTTCCAAAGATCTGTCAAACGCCAGTGGGGTGTAAATGCTCACTGTACCACTTATTAAATTCTGTGAGGGGTGTAGTTTCCAAAATAGGGTCACATGTGGGGGGGTCCACTGTTCTGGCTTCATGGGGGGCTTTGTAAATGCACATGGCCCCTGACTACCATTCCAAATGAATTCTCTTTCCAAAAGCTCAATGGTGCTCCTCCTCTTCTGAGCATTGTAGTTCGCCCGTAGTGCACTTCAGGTCAACTTATGGGGTACCTCCATACTCAGAAGAGATGGGGTTACAAATTTTGGGGGGTATTTTCTGCTATTAACCCTTGCAAAAATGTGAAATTTGGGGGGAAACACACATTTTAGTGAAAAATTTTTTTTTTTACATATGCAAAAGTCGTGAAACCCCTGTGGGGTATTAAGGCTCACTTTATTCCTTGTTACGTTCTACAAGGGGTCTATTTTCCAAAATGGTATGCCATGTGTTTTTTTTTGCTGTTCTGGCACCATAGGGGCTTTCTAAATGCGACATGCCCTCCGAGCAAAATTTGCTCTCAAAAAGCCAAATATCACTCCTTCTCTTCTGAGCATTGTAGTTCGCCCGTAGTGCACTTCAGGCCAACTTATGGGGTACCTCCATACTCAGAAGAGATGGGGTTACAAATTTTGGGGTCTATTTTCTGCTATTAACCCTTGCAAAAATGTGAAATTTGGGGGGAAACACACATTTTAGCGAATTTATTATTTTTTTTTTACAAATGCAAAAGTCGTGAAACACCTGTGGGGTATTAAGGCTTACTTTATTCCTTGCTATGTTCCCCAAGGGGTCTAGTTTCCAAAATGGTATGTCATGTGTTTTTTTTCTGCTGTTCTGGCACCATAAGGGCTTCCTAAATGCAACATGCCCCCCAAAAACCATTTCTGAAAAACGTACTCTCCAAAATCCCCTTGTCGCTCCTTCGCTTCTGAGCCCTCTACTGCGCCCGCCGAACAATTTACATAGACATATGAGGTATATCCTTACTCGAGAGAAATTGGGCTACAAATATAAGTATACATTTTCTCCTTTTACCCCTTATAAAAATTCAAAAATTGGGTCTACAAGAACATACAAGAAGTGTAAAAAATGAAGATTGTGAATTTTCTCCTTCATGTTGCTGCTATTCCAGTGAATCACCTAAAGGGTTAAAACACTTACTAAATGTCATTTTGAATACTTTGGGGGGTGCAGTTTTTATAATGGGGTCATTTGTGGGGTATTTCTAATATGAAGACCCTTCAAATCCACTTCAAACCTGAACTGGTCCCTGAAAAATAGTGAGTTTGAAAATTTTGTGAAAAATTGGAAAATTGCTGCTGAACTTTGAAGCCCTCTGCTGTCTTCCAAAAGTAAAACACGTCAATTTTATGATTCAAACATAAAGTAGACATATTGGAAATGTGAATAAAAAAAAAATATTTTGAATATCCATTTTCCTTACAAGCAGAGAGCTTCAAAGTTAGAAAAATGCAAAATTTTCAAATTTTTCATCAAATTTTGGGATTTTTCACCAAGAAAGGATGCAAGTTACCACAAAATGTTACCACTATATTAAAGTAGGATATGTCACAAAAAAACATTCTCAGAATCAGAATGATAACTAAAAGCATTCCAGAGTTATTAATGTTTGAAGTGACAGTGGTCAGATGTGCAAAAAACGCTCTGGTCCTAAGGTGTAAAATGGCCTCGTCCTTAAGGGGTTAAACGCATCAGAGTTAGTTTTCCTGAAGTTTACCTGTCATTGAAGGTGATTATTAAAGGGGTTATCCACATAAGGTGATTTTAGTACGTACCTGCCAGACAGTAATGGACATGCTTAGGAAGGATCTGCGCTAAATAGATCTTGGGGCTAAATAGCTATGTTGGGAAATTACTATAAAGCTGTGGCTATCTTTTTTGAACTGGCTATTTCCTGTTGGAGTTTGTTCCCTTAAAATACAAGTCCCAGGATTCCTTGTATGTAAGTCTGAGGTCACTTTTCTCCTTCCCACACATTAGCCACCCCACCCATCGAAAAACACCTGTGATCCCTTCAATGCATTAGACCTGTGTTTTCTTACCAGTGTGCCTACTTCTTGCAGAATTATCTCCCACCCAGTGGTCGCTCCACCCAGACAGGCTCATCTGAACACCTGACTAGTGATGTAATGTCTCTGGCTGCACTGCAATCGGGGAAAACCTGAGACAGCAGTCATTTTGTATGCTGTCAAAAATAAACATTGGTGCAAAAATAACAGAAGGATTGCAAGACCAGCAAAGAACACAGATACATATACTATATTATGAACTACACTAACTTTACAGCCCCTGCAGCATAGTCAAATAAAAAAAATCCCGGAATATCCCTTTAAGGATAAGCAGCCCTGTGTGTGTACATGAGAAGTAACACTATTTCTTGCATTTCTTTGTATATATATTTCAGCAGATGTCTGCTTTGCAGGCTTCATCTATAATTTGCTATTCTCCCAGAGCTGGTGGGCCGAGCTTCCTCTTCCCCCCCTCCATAGTCTTAAATTGTGATTGCTAGTGATTGCTACTGACACATAGCAATCCATATAGTAATAACATTAAATTGTTTAAAAGATTTGTCGACGACATCCTGGTAGTTTGGGAGGGTACAGAAAGTACATTTAAATAATTTAAATGATACCAACCAGGTGAATATGACATTCACATATTTACATGCAAATTTATCTTTGGAATTTTTGGACATTGAGGTATTCATAGAGAATTATGAGATAGTCACCAAAGGATTTAGAAAGGGGATTTCAAAGAACGCTCTATTACATTATTCAAGTTTGCATCCGAAAAAAATTAAGCAAAGCATCCCCTATGGTCAATTTGTGAGATTGAAAAGGATTAATTCCAGGCCAGATATATATTCTCAACAGTCTGAAGATCTGAAAACTAGACTAAATGCAAGAGGCTACCCTACTGACATCGTAGCAAAAGCATTCGATAGAGCAGAATCAAGATCTAGGAGGGAGTTGTTGTCCAAAAACAAAGAAAGAAAAAGGAAAGGAGAAAAATTCATATTCTCCTTTAGCAACTCCCCCATGAACAAAACACTCTCTGATATAATACATTGTAACTGGTACATTTTAGAACAGGACCAAGACATGAAGGATACAGCCCAAAATAGGCCAATTATTACATTAACAAAATAAAATAAAACCATAGGTGATTTTCTAAAAAGTGTAATCAAGAACAAGAAAAAGAAACAGACAGATTGGCTAACAGAAAATAAACAGAAATTTTAAATGTGGGTACTGTTCTATGTGCACATTGAATCTGAATAAATGTACGTTTAAATTAGGACCTAAATACATAGAGGTGAAACAGTTAATAACATGCAAGACCATGTTCGTGCTGTACTGCCTGTTGTGTCCCTGTGGATACTACTATGTTGGAAAAACGAAGAAAAGGCTGTTCGAAAGAATCCAAGAACATGCATGATCGATTGTAACTGGTAAAGGGGTACCTAGATTAATTACACACATAAAAGAGGCACACGCAAATGTATGAAGTTTGCTGGATTAGAGAGGATTGAAACCAATGAAAGGGGGGGGGGGGGGGACAGACATAGAACTCTGCTCCAAAGGGAAGCCCCTTGACTGTATATTGGCAATGTAACTACTCTATTCAATAAATATATATGTCTCAATGAACTTTACTGGCGTGAGCCCCACCGTGTGTCTGGTTAATGTGAAAGCGCACTACCCAGTGACCGCAGTACACATTGTATTCAGTTCCCGGGAGCAGTGCCAGGTGTTCTGTTAACAAGTGCTATTAAAATATAAGATTAGCTAAATCACACAGTTGATGGCGTACACATTAAAAAAAAAAGTCCAAAATTGTGCATTTTTTGTCACATCATATAACATAAAAATGTTTATAAAAGGCGATCAAAAAGTCCCATCAAAACAAAAATGGTACTGAGAAAAACTACAGACCGTGGTGCAAAAAATTAGCCCTCATATAGCCCCAAATGCAGAAAAATAAAAAGTTATAGGGGACAGGGTGCCAATTTTAAACATACTAATTTTGGTGCATGCAAATAAAAAATTTAGAGTAATAAAATAAAACCTACGTAAATTGGGTATCTTTGTAACCATATGGACCTACAGTATAAAGATAAGGTGTTGTTTTTACCAAAAAATGCACTGCGTAGAAACAGAAGCCCCCACAAGTTACAAAATGGCATTTTTTTTATTTCATCACACAAATAATTTTTTTTGTTTCGCTGCAGATTATGTTATATAATAAGTGAAGTTATAAAATGATGTTGCCCTAAAAGTTCCCAAGGACACAATGGCTCCTATAATTCTTAAACTTCCTAGTGCTGAATGCTCCACCAACCTTAGTATCAAATGAGAAGGGCCTTGGTAAGAGAGAGGACCAAGAACCAAATGATCACTCTGGCTGAGCTCCAAAGATTCTGTGTGCAGATAGGAGAAACATCCAGTGGCTAGGACAGGGAAACTGGTGAGGGTTGAGGGAAATCTGGATGGAGCAAAGTACATAGATATTCCTAATGAAAACCTGATCCAGATTGATCTTCACTTTAGACTGGGCCAAAGGTGCACCTTCCAACAAGACAATAGCACTAAGCAAACATCCAGGACTACACAGGAGTGGCTTAGGGGCAACTCTGTGAATGTGCTTTAGTCATCCAGCCAGAGACCTGACATGAAACCCGTCAAATATCTTTAGAGAGATCGGAAAATGGCTGTCCACCAATGGTCCCCTCGTACCTGACTAAGCTCCAGAGAAAAATGGGAAAACAATCCCCAAATCTAGGTGTGCAAACCTTGTGGCATCATTACTAAGAAGACTGGAGGCTGTAATCACTGCCATTGGTGCTTCAACTAAGTATTGAGTAAAGGGTCTGAATACTTATGTCATTGCAATATTTTTCCTTTTTCATTAAGTTAGCAAAGATTATGAAACATTCTGTTTTTACTTTGTCATTATGGGATACTGAGTACAGAATGAAGGAGGTAAACTGTATATATATAGAGAGAGAGTATACAAATGGTTTGAAGTAAGATCATAGGTGATACCATTTTTAGAAACAACTGCAACTGTCCATCTAGAATGTAGTCATCTGGGTCAAAGACTATGTACAGAATTCCATGAAGGGGAGTTAACAGTATTTAACAGTTGTCTAAGAGACTGAAATCCTGCTCTTAACAAAGGGATTGTAGAACTGTTTTGTAAGAGGGGAAATTTCAGATGGTAGATGAGACTCATTCGTCATCCTCCAGTGAGGAAGAGGAGGAAGTGAAAAATAAAATGTCATTTGAGAAGATTCAAAAACTATTAAATCTATCTAGTCAGGGGACCAGGATGTTGGTTAGGGGAGGCTTTAACCCCTTAAGGACGCAGGGTTTTTCCGTTTTTGCATTTTCATTTTTTCCTCATCACCTTCTAAAAATCATAACGCTTTCAATTTTGCACATAAAATTCCATATTATGGCTTATTTTTTGTGCCACCAGTTCTGCTTTGCAGTGACATTAGTCATTTTATCCAAAAATCCACAACGAAACAGAATAAAAATTCATTGTGCGACAACATTGAAGAAAAAATGTCATTTTGTAAATTTGGGGGCCTCCGTTTCTACGCAGTGCATTTTTCGGTAAAAATAACACCTTCTCTTTATTCTGTAGGTCCATACGGTTTAAATGATACCCTACTTATGTAGGTTGGATATTGTCGTACTTCGGAAAAAAATCATAACTACATGCAGGAAAATTTATATGTTAAAAATGCACATATTCTAACCCCTATAACTTTTTTATTTTTCTGCGTACGGGCCGGTATGAGGACTCATTTTTTGCGCCGTGTTCTGAAGTTTTTATCGGTACCATTTTTGTATTGATCGGACTTTTTGATCGCTTTTTATTCATTTTTTCATGATATAAAAAGTGACCAAAAAGACACTATTTTAGACTTTGGAATTTTTTTGCGCGCACGCCATTGAACGTGCGATTTAATTAACGATATATTTTTATAGTTCTGACATTTTCGCATGCGGCGATACCACATATGTTTATTTTTATTTACACAGTTTTTTAATGGGAAAATGGGGGTGATTCAAACTTTTATTAGGGAAGGGGTTAAATGACCTTTGTTAACTTTTTTTTTCACTTTTTTTTTGCAGTGCTATAGCTCCCATAGGAACCTATAACACTGCACACACTGATTTCCTATGCTGATACCTGCAAAGCCATAGCTTTGCATGGATCAGTCAGATAGGGGCTTGATTGCTCAAGCCTGTACCTCAGGCTTGGAGCAATCAATCGACAATCGAACGCCGCGGAGACGGGTAAGGAGACCTCCGCCTGCGTCCCAGCTGATCGGAACATCGCGATTTTATCGCGATGTCCCGATCAGCCTGACTGAGCTGCCGGGAAGCGCTTAGTTTTCAGAAGCGGTGGTCAACTTTGATCGCCGTGTCTGAAGGGTTAACAGCGCGCGGCACAACGATCGATGCCGCGCGCTGTTAGCCCAGGGTCCCGGCTATGATTAGCAGCCAGGACCGACCAGGTGTGATGCGGGGTCACGGCGTGACCCCGTTTTAAACACCAGGACCGGGCTTAGGGCGTACAGGTACGCCCTACATCCTAAAGGAGTTAAATTAAGAATGTGTTTCACGCCCATAGGTTGACATGGCTATTGCCCTCTGAAGATGGGTTGAGTCTGCTGGATTCTATGGATAGATGTGCAGATTGTTAAAGGGGTACTCCGCCCCTAGACATCTTATCCCCTATCCAAAGGATAGGGGATAAGATGTCAGATCGCCGCGGTGCCGCTGCTGGGGATCCCCGGGATCCCCGCTGCAGTACTGTGCTATCATTACAGCACAGAGCGAGTTCGCTCTGTGCGTAATGATGGGCGATACAGGGGACGGAGCCATGTTATGTCATGGCTCCGCCCCTCGTGACATCACGGCCCGTCCCCTTAATGCAAGTCTATGACAGGGGGAGTGATGACCGCCGCGCCCCCTCCCATAGACTTGTATTGAAAGGGGCGGGCCGTGATGTCACGAGGGGCGGAGCCGTGACGTAACGATGCTCCGGCCCCTGCATTGTGCGTCATTACGTGCAGAGCGAGCTCGCTCTGTGCTGTAATGATAGCGCAGTGCCGCAGCGGGGATCCCGGGGCTCCCCAGCAGCGGCACCGCGGCGATCTGACATCTTATCCCCTAAGATGTCTAGGGGCGGAGTACCCCTTTAAGCCTTGGGTGGCAGACAATGGCGATAAATTCATTCTGTGTTGTTTAAAGCCCTTTTAAATGGACTGATGGTGGGGGCTAACATATACTGATCATTGTGAATAGTGCTTGTTTACTGAGACTTAAGACGGCTTGATTAATCATGTGACTGGATCACAGGAATGATCATTGCCAGCCACACACAACCTGTTTACACAGGGCATTGGGCTGCTGATAAAAATTATTTTATTGGCAGCACAAAAGATCCTATTATCCGACAAAGAAGTACTTGTCATCAGCTGATCTTTTTACAGCGGCCAAAAGAGACGTAAAAAAGCCTTTACTCTATCAGCCTGCAAGACCTTTTGACTCAGAACTCAATAAGATCATGGGAGGACTAGCCAATAAAAAAGGCTTACCTCTCCCTTAGTCCTTTTGGGGCAGAGGCAAGTTGGCTAGGAAAAAAGATTTCAGCAGATGTCAGCTGTTCACAGCCAGTCCCAGGCTCAGATTTTTAAGGACAGGGTGCTAGGAACTCCTGTGGTTCCATCAAAGAGGTGATGGATGCTTTGTCCATAACCATAGAAGTTCAAGCTGATGTATATATTCCATCCAGTTTCCATGATACCAAGAGTATTGGTCTAAATCAGACAAGACTAGGTCATGGTAATAGCCATCATACCATTCTAGCCGATAAGGCAATATTGGAGAACCCTTTGTCTTAGGGCAAACGGCTCTGTCCGGATCTAAAAAGATTCAACCTGACAGCCTGGAGGTTGACCAGCTCCTGTTACAATCTAGAGAATTTCTGATGCAGTCATGAGGACTCATCTCATAGGAGAGATTCAGGCTTTTTCCGACATTGAGCCATATCCTATGCCCCTGCCTGTAAGAATATTACTGAGTATTTCCTGGAGTATTCCCCAGACAAGTGCATTTTTTTTTATAGATGATCCCTGATACATGTTTATTTTAATTTTTTTTAAAGGTTTAAATTTATTTGGTATAAATGTGGAATATATTTCAGAATAGTATCAATTCTTTAGGGTTTCTGCTCTACTGGTTTGCAGGGGTTTTGCAAAAAAACAAAAAAACGATGGCCATTTTTAGAAAAAAAAAATTACGAATTTTTCTTTTGATTACTTTGATTACAATTTTCTCTAACAGCTTCAGATGTGGGTGTTTCATGGATGCTCTAAATTATCTGTGTCAGCATTTGAAAAGCATAATATGTAGTGTGTCAGCATTTGAAAAGCAGAACTATGTAGCCGAGGGGAAATTATATTCCCCTTTTTATAATGTTTCAAGTTTCAGAATGGGATTTTTATGTTTTAATGTGTCCTGGATACCTTCTAGAAACAATAGAAGCAAGCTAAGTAACTAATGCAAGTATAGATTTACAAAAAACCTGGTGGTAGCTATTCCTGGTAGCATTCAAAATTAAAGGGGTATTCCAGGAAAAAAATATTTTTTTTATATCAATCAACTGGCTCCAGAAAGTTAAACAGATTTGTAAATTACTTCTATTAAAAAATCTTAATCCTTTCAGTACTTATGAGCTTCTGAAGTTAAAGTTGTTCTTTTCTGTCTAAGTGCTCTCTGCTGACACGTGTCTCGGGAAACGCCCAGTTTAGAAGAGGTTTGCTATGGGGATTTGCTTCTAAACTGGGTGGTTCCTGAGACACGTGTCATCAGAGAGCACTTAGAAAAGAACAACCTTAACTTCAGAAGCTCATAAGTACTGAAATGATTAAGATTTTTTAATAGAAGTAATTTACAAATCTGTTTAGCTTTATGGAGCCAGTTGATATATAAAAAAAAGTTTTTTCCTGGATAACCCCTTTAATTGTTAACATGTCCTCTGAATGGATATCAATAACTGATCGGCAGTGTGTAAACATCTGCCATCCTACCAGTTAGCTGTTTTGCAGGTCTGCTGTGATTAAATATGCTGTGAACAAGGACAGAAGCATTTGACTTGAGTTAAAATCTGTCCATAGCAGCACTGAAGAACAACTGATTGACAGGACAGGGGGTGTTGTCTTCAGGGGAAGCCATGTCTGGCTATATATTATGGCTAAATATGTAATGCATGAATGAATGAGTCCACCAGAGTGGGATCTCTTATCTGGCTCATAATGTAAGGCTCCCTTCTGTATCATGTTCACATGCCCTAATAGGGTGCATGGACATTGGTTGTCTTTTTTTTAATGGGATACTCTGGCCCTGAGACATCTTATCCCCTATCCAAAGGATAGGGGATAAGATGCCTGATCGCGGGGGTGCCGTAATCTTTCATGCAGCACCCCACTGTCACCAGCCACCGGAGCGAACATTGCTCCGGGTCTGATGAATCACGATCACGGGGCCAGAGTATCGTGACATCACGGCTCCACCCATGTGACATCACGTTCCGCCCCCTCAATGTAAGCCTATGGGAGGGGGCAATGGCGCGGGACCCCCACGATCAGGTATCTTATCGATTATCCTTTGGATAGGGGATAAGATGTATTAGGGCCGAAGTACCCCTTTAATAAGAACACCACCAACTTTGGCCTCGCCTTTTAAGAGACAAACATTTTTCTATCCACTGAGCCATATGAGGACTTGTTTTTTGCAGGGCCAATTATCATTTACTTAATAACACTTTTTATTTTATCATAAGATGTACAGCGAAGCAAAAAATTTTTTTTAAAATAACATATAATCTTTATTCAGTGTGTCAAAACGATTGCAACAATTCCCATGTTTACATCTTTGTCTAATATTGTACTACTTTTGTTTAAATATATTTTATTATTTTCGTAGTACATACATAAAATAAGATACAAACAAAGTAATCAAACAATACAGTTGATACAGCCACATTGACAATACATCACTCAACAAAACATACTGACTCACTCCTACAATCATTCGTTCTTCCTTCACTGATCGCTTCCTCTTTCCCCCTCCTTCCCAGGCCTTTGTTCACAAGGCGCCTAACTTCATCTTTTCAGCTTTTCCCAAATCTGCATTGAACTTCTCCCAAACTTTAACTTCCCCTTCCTGTCTTTTGGTGTTTACCATTCTATCCAACCACAGTCTTTCCATAATGCATACTTGTTTAAGGGAAGTTATTATTTTTAATATATTAGGTAACTCCGTGTCCTTCCAACACTTAGCTATTGCATTTCTAGTTGTTGCTAATATGTGAAAGACTATGGTTAGATTTTTGCGCGACATTGATTCCAATCCCAGTGATAGCAATGCCACCTCTGGTCCCCAGGTGAACCCCATCCCACCATCCAAGACAACCCGCAAGAGCCACCTGGTCTCCTCCCACAGTCGATGGGCCCCTGTGCACTCCCACCAAACATGTATAAATGTTCCTTCCCTTCTCCCACACCTCCAGCATATTGAGGAGTTTGCCGTGTTAATTTTAGCCATTTTGTTTGGTGTGAGATACCACCGGTACAGAAACTTGCGGGAGGACTCCAAATGCGACACACAGTGAGATGCCTTAGATGGAATTAGATATGTCCTGACCCATGATTCTCTAGAAACTGTGCGTCCCAAGTCTTTCTCCCACTTCTCTTGAAAATTCATTGTTATTTGTGGTTCTGCTTTTTGTAGAGCTTTATACATTTTAGATATACCTCCTCTCCTTACTGGCTTACTCAGATCTAGGGTCTCATCGATTTCCCCCCTTCCCCACTTTAGTGATGCTATTCAGTGACGCATCTGCAAATATTTAAAAAAGTCCCTAGCTGGTATATCAAACCTAACAGAGAAATCTTCAAAGGACCAAAGGATATTGCCCTCACTAATATTCCCAAGGGTTTTTATTCCCTTACTTATCCACAGGGAGAGGTCTGTGGCAGGCAAGAAGCTCTGGATCACTTCTAACGGTGTTTTATCATATTTGATAGGGTTGATTATTTTATGTGACAAGGCATATAGCCAGACTCCTGCACTTGCCTTCAGTGTTGGACTCTTTATACACTTGGTTTCTTTGGATAGTGCCAATCCCCATAATAACCAATTTGGTGATATTGATTTGTTTAAATGTGTTTCCAATGACACCCAGTGTGCGGAGTTATCATTCTGCCATAATCTCTGTACCTGAGTGAGTAAAGATGCTCGATAATAAGCTAAAATATTTGGGCAACCCAACCCACCTTCTCTGAGAGGCAAGTACAGTACTTTACCAGATACTCTTGGTTTTTTGTTTCTCCAGACGAATTGCAATAGTGTATTTTGCAGGCCCCTAATCGCTTGTTGGGGAATTTCAATTGGCAGGTTCCGAAAAATATATAGTATTTTTGGCAGTAAAAACATCTTAATGACTGCAATACGCCCAAGCCAAGATAATGGTAATTTGGAATATGTCGCTATGTCTGCATTAAGTTGTGTCTTTAATACCTCTATATTAGTTTGCATGGTGCACTTAGGAGACCTTGTCAATTTTATCCCCAAGTAATTTAAGGACTCTGCAGCCCAGTCAAAAGAATAACTCGATAGCAGTTCGTCTTTGATATCCTTGTCTATACATAATGGTAATATAGTGGACTTAGATATGTTTATTTTATAATAACTCACAGCACTAAACTGCGCTAACAGGGTCATTAATGATTTTAAGGAATTACAGGGATCTGTACATATAATTAATATGTCGTCTGCGAACAAATTTATGCAGTGCACTTTAGTACCAGCAGGTATGCCCCGAATCCCCTCAGAGTCCCGAATCATCTGGGCTAATGGCTCCATCGCTAAGACAAAGAGCACAGGGGACAGAGGGCACCCTTGTCTGGCGCCATTCGTAATGCAGAAGTCTCTAGATAGAGAGCCTCCCGCGCAAACCTTTGCTGAAGGCCCAGCATAAAGGGCCATAATTCCCTTCACCAGATCAGGGGAAAACCCAAACCTCCCCAGCACAGCTTCCAAGCACCCCCAGTGGACGCGGTCGAATGCCTTCTCAGCGTCTATAGCTAGAAGAAGAGAAGGCACCCGACCGCGCACTGCCACATCAATAAGGTTCAAAAGCCTTCTAGTCCCATCTAGAGATTGCCGACCTTGAACAAACCCCACCTGGTCCATATTAATCAAACTTGGTAGCTCTTTACCTATTCTAGCTGCCAATAATTTGGCATATAACTTAATGTCGCTATTTAGCAGTGAAATAGGTCTATAATTACCCAATATGGTGGGGTCTTTCCCGGTTTTAGGAAGCACAACCACAGCTGCTTCCAGCATCTCCTTAGGCATTTTTCCAGAGAGTAAAATCTCATTAAATAGATCAGTTAAGTAGAGGACCACTTTTCCTATATGTATTTTATAAAACTCATTCCTTAATCCATCGGGTCCCGGGGGTTTTGTATTTTTTAAAGCATAAATGTGTTTTGCAACTTCTTCTCCAGAAAATGGGACCTGCAGGTCCATAATTTGAGGGCCCGTCAGGCTCGGTAGTGATACTTTTGTTAGAAATTCGTTTATCACATTTTGTGTTGGTTGAGGTATTCCCACAGCGTCTTTTAAATTATAAAGGGCTTCATAATAACTGGCAAATGCATTTGCTACCCCCTTAGGGTCAAAGACCCTTCTACCCTTACTTAAATTAATATACGAGATTTTACTTTCCCTCTTTTCCTTTTTTACTTGTTTTGCTAGAGCATTTCCTGGCTTATTTGATAACCAATATTTATCCATTTTCTTTTCCCTTAGAGCCATTTTCTTTTCCCTTATATAAGTCCATGTTATGCACTTCAGCGGTTAAGGTATGAATTTGTGCAACTATGCTAGAACTATGTTTCTTTTTATTCTGTCTGTGTAAATTTGCCAGTTCAATTAAAAGGCCCTGCCTTCTTAACTTTGTCTGCTTCCCATGGTGCGCCGTTTGGCTTATTATTCTACCTCTAAGTGTTGCTTTAAAAGCGCACCATAGTGCAGACATAGTAGAAACAGAGCCTTTGTTTATTTCAAAGAATGATTCTACAAAATCTGACAAGGATTCTTTATATTTCTGATTTTGTAGTATATGTAGACTACTTCTCCATAAGCGTTGAGTGTAGTCCACTTCCAGACTCCGCAAAGTTAATAGGATTGGGGCATGGTCCGACCATGTTATGGTTTTAATCTCCGAGGATATAGCTAAGTCCAATAGTGATCTACTAATAAGAAAATAGTCTATCTGTGTGTAAACCTGATGTGGATGTGAAAAAAAAGTAAAATCTGATTCTGTAGGGTGTTGAATTCTCCAAATATCAAATAATGTGTTCTTCAAAATGGTTTTAAATATAGGTGTCGGTTCATTTTGATGTACTCTCGAAGTAGAATCTACAGATGGCCAGACCGGATGGTTAAAGTCACCCATTATTATTACTTTGTCTTTTGTAGAGAAGGCTGCCTTACATAGTACTGTACTTAAGAACCTATCTTGTTTAGTGTTGGGTGCATAAATCGCTACTATAGTCATAAGTACATTATTTATATTTCCCTTGAATATTATAAATCGACCGCCTTCATCTGCATCTATTGTAAAGTTGGTAATTGCCAATGATTTTTTAAAGATCAGTGCTACTCCCCTTTTTTTATTTGGGGCCGGAGCCTGAAATATATGGGGATATTCCTTGTGGTGTAATCTTTGGCCATCCTCTACTTTTAAATGTGTTTCTTGTAAAGATAAAATGTCTGCCCTCAGGTCCAGAGCCTCGTTCCACATTTTACTCCTTTTCAGGGGGGAATTCAATCCTTTACAATTTATGGACACTAACCTTAATGCCATATTGTTTTTTCTACCTCTGGCTTCTTCCCTATTACGCCTTGTATATTCTTCTGTCTTAATCCTGGGTGGGAAGGAGAGGAGCGATTAAACACCAATAAGATATAAAAAAAAATACTACAACATTCATTCTTCTTGCTGAAGATAATTTAATCCCCAGAACCTCCATACCAACCACACTGTGAACAAAAGGGCCAAAAACAGCCCAGTTAGGGGTATGTTGGCCAAATTTCAACCTATTTATACGTAAGCTAAACCGGCTATTACAGGGATTCAAAGCCTCAAAAAGAACAAACAGCAACACGGAGGGAAAAAAAAAAAGAAGAAAAAAAAAAAAAGAAGAAAAAGGGAGATAAGAAACTCATATAAGCATAACTTCCAATTATTAATTATCTCTCAACATCCCTCTATTCCCCCCTCTTCTTCTTCTGTTTATGGCTAACTATAAATATTGTACTACTTTTAAAAATAGTAGACATGTGCGATTCGTTTTGTTCCGAATCGAAAATCGGACAAATCTTCGGAAAATTTAAAAGTTGGAGCCTCCGATTTGCCGACTCGTAATGTGTCCGAAATCATACGACGCCGAAACTTTGGGGCGTAAATTTCAGAATCGGAACACTTTTACGATTTTGAAAGGTACGAAACTTACGATCGCAAACAAACCGATTTTAAAAACGATCGTGGGTTCGAACGACCGAAGACACGATTAAACACGTGACTGGTGCTTTCTATCCAATCACATGTATTTTTCAGCTGCTGGGGGTTGGATTGTGGGTTATCATGTGACTGCTCTTTGTGGGTTAGAGAAGTGGATAGAGAGAGAAGTGTTGGTGAGATCTGTGCTAAAAACTTAGATTTATCTTTGCCATCATTAGTTTATTTTATGTTTTTTTCACTTATCTTAGTTGTAGTGAGTGAGAGGATCTTATTTTGTTTATTATTTTCAGTTTTTTTGCGCTGTGAGATTTGATTTTTGTTCTTTTGCTTTTTCCTCTTCCTCATCCGTGTCCTTCTTCTGACATTTATTTTCTTATTTTGGGGTTTAGTTATTCTAGGTGTTCTTTTCCTGTGGTGTATACTAATTTAGTAAATGTTTGTAATTTTGTGCCACAGGCAGGTATTTTATAATGAATTTTGATGAATGATCAGAAGGGGGATCACATGGGCGGCATCTATGTTTTAGCTGTAGAAAGGATTGACATTTTACACGTTAAAAATAAGGAAAGATATAATGTCAGTGCTTGAGAGAGATCAGAATATTTGCTCCCGAGTCCCAACCAACTGATAGGGTTTATACGCCAATGTTGGGCAACACTACAGGATATAAGGGCTTCCAGCAGTGTTTTTCAAACAGATTAGAATGCATTTCTCTGTGAAGGAGCCACTTGAAATTAAAGTGTATTCAAGGTTCTTTTAGAAGGTGATCTCTTGGTTAAGAAATAGACTCTGTGGTCACATGGTGTATTCAAAACCCAATTGGAGATTTTGGATATTATTTCACCTAAGATTTCATTGCAAAAACGAAACCATCAGGATAAGGGACTTTTTTTTTTTTTCAGAAGTGACAGGCATGTACTTTTATAAGAGTATTACTTACCTCTAAGAATGGAAATTCTGCTACGTACGAGTAATCGTGCGAAATACGAAGAAATTACGAACAATCGGAAATTACGAAGAATCGCGAAATCCGAATCAGATTCTGAGCCCGATTCCGAACCTACAACATAACTAAATTCGTTATAAACGAAAAAAATGAAATCCGAAATTATATGAAACACAACTAAACACATTTTTTGCCAGTGCACATGCCTAAAAAACAGTCAAACTTTTTTGTTAAAACTTAAAAATGGTCCTATTCTTACTACCTTTAACTTTTCTATATTTCCGTATATAAGGCTGTATGAGGGTTTATTTTTCTGTGTGCCATTATTTGTAGTTTTTATTGATACTATTTTTCTTTTGATGGAACTATTTGATTTCTTTTTATTTTACATATGATGTGACCAAAATTTTTTTTTTTACATTTATGCCGTTCACCATGTAGGATCATAAATATTATATTTTAATTGTTCTGACATTCTGAAAGGCCGATTCCAAATATGTTTTTTTTTTTATGGGAAAAGGGGAATGGTTTATATTTTTACTAGAAAGTGGCATTTATACATATTTTTTTATTTTTTTTTTATTTTACGCTTTTTACGTCCCCCTAGCAGAATATTCATAGCAATCGATTACATGTACTTTTCAATACTTTGTAATATTATGGAACTGACCAGTACTATATCAGCAATCTTCTTGTACAGCAGGCTGCTCAGGGAGATCGGCCATCCTGCACGTTAGAGTAAGAGACCTCTGGTGGACATTTTTGCTTATTGGAGCCCCTCGCAATGCAATTGATGAGCCCACCCAAACTCACCGTCACCTACAGTTTGCCTTTCGATACCATAATCGCAATTGATCACGGAAGGAAAAATGTAGGTGCTATGATGATAAACCTTGATGTAAATGTACGTCATGGTGTGCAAAGTCCCAGGACAACATGACATACATTTATGTCATGGGTCCTCTAGGACTTAATAAACAATAATGTTTATTGAAAAATAAACTGTATACAATACAAAATCTCTCAGACATCAATAAACATTTGAGAGAATAATACTTCCTTACATCCTGAAATAAGGAGGTAAAGTACACTTATGGAAAACAAATTGTTACGCCTAGCGCTCCGGGTCCCCGCTCCTCCCCGGAGCGCTTACGGCGTCTCTCTCTCCGCAGCGCCCCGGACGGTCCCGCTGACCGGGAGCGCTGCACTGTCATGGCCGTCGGGGATGCGATTCGCACAGCGGGACGCGCCCGCTCGCGAATCGCATCCCAGGTCACTTACCCGTTCCCATACCCTGCTGTCATGTGCTGGCGCGCGCGGCTCCGCTCTCTAGGGCGCGCGCGCGCCAGCTCCCTGAGACTTAAAGGGCCAGTGCACCAATGATTGGTGCCTGGCCCAATTAGTTTAATTGGCTTCCACCTGCTCCCAGACTATATCTGATCTCTGCCCCTGCACTCCCCTGCCGGATCTTGTTGCCTTAGAGCCTTGTGAAAGCGTTACTGTGTTTGTCCATACTGTGTACTTGACCTCCTGCTATTACCTTATTGACTACGATCCTTGCTGCCTGCCCCGACCTTCTGCTACGTCCGACCTTGCTTCTGTCTACTCCCTTGTACCGCGCCTATCTTCAGCAGTCAGAGAGGTTGAGCCGTTGCTAGTGGATACGACCTGGTCACTACCGCCGCAGCAAGACCATCCCGCTTTGCGGCGGGCTCTGGTGAAAACCAGTAGTGACTTAGAACCGGTCCACTAGCACGGTCCACGCCAATCCCTCTCTGGCACAGAGGATCCACCTCCTGCCAGCCGGCATCGTGACAGTAGATCCGGCCATGGATCCCGCTGAGGTTCCCCTGCCTTATATCTCTGATCTCACCACGGTGGTCGCCCAGCAATCCCGACAGATCGCCCATCTAACCCACCAGCTGTCGGAAGTGTCCACCATGGTGCAGCAACTTCAGTCGCAACTTCTGCCTCTGCTACAGCAGCAACCATCTCCTCCGCCAGCTCCTGCACCCCTTCCGCAGCGAGTGGCCACTCCTAGCCTCCGCTTGTCCTTGCCGGACAAATTTGATGGGGACTCTAAGTTTTGCCGTGGCTTTCTTTCGCAATGTTCCCTGCACTTGGAGATGATGTCGGACCAGTTTCCTACTGAAAGGTCTAAGGTGGCTTTCGTAGTCAGCCTTCTGTCTGGAAAAGCCCTGTCATGGGCCACACCGCTCTGGGACCGCAATGACCCCGTCACTGCCTCTGTACACTCCTTCTTCTCGGAAATTCGAAGTGTCTTTGAGGAACCTGCCCGAGCCTCTTCTGCTGAGACTGCCCTGCTGAACCTGGTCCAGGGTAATTCTTCCGTTGGCGAGTACGCCATACAATTCCGTACTCTTGCTTCTGAACTATCCTGGAATAATGAGGCCCTCTGCGCGACCTTTAAAAAAGGCCTATCCAGCAACATTAAAGATGTTCTGGCCGCACGAGAAACTCCTGCTAACCTGCATGAACTCATTCATCTAGCCACTCGCATTGACATGCGTTTTTCTGAGAGGCATCAAGAGCTCCGCCAGGAAAAAGACTTAGATCTCTGGACACCTCTCCCACAGTCTCCATTGCAATCTGCGCCTAGGCCTCCCGCCGAGGAGGCCATGCAAGTGGATCGGTCTCGCCTGACCCAGGAAGAGAGGAATCGCCGTAGGGAAGAGAATCTTTGTCTGTACTGTGCCAGTACCGAACATTTTTTGGTGGATTGCCCTATCCGTCCTCCACGTCTGGGAAACGCACGCTCGCACCCAGCTCTCGTGGGTGTGGCGTCTCTTGAGGCTAAGTCGGCTTCTCCACGTCTCACGGTGCCTGTACGGATTTCTCCTTCAGCCAACTCTTTCCTCTCAGCCGTGGCCTGCCTGGACTCTGGTGCCTCTGGGAATTTTATTCGGGAGTCCTTGGTGAATAAATTCCGCATCTCGGTGACCCGTCTCGTCAAGCCACTCTACATTTCCGCGGTCAACGGAGTCAGGTTGGATTGCACCGTGCGTTACCACACGGAACCCCTCCTAATGTGCATCGGACCTCATCACGAAAAAATTGAGTTTTTGGTCCTCTCCAATTGCACTTCCGAAATTCTCCTTGGACTACCCTGGCTTCAACACCATTCCCCAACCCTGGATTGGTCCACAGGGGAGATCAAGAGCTGGGGTACCTCTTGTTTCAAGGACTGCCTTAAACCGGTTCCCAGTACTCCCTGCCGTGACCCTGTGTGTTCCCCTGTATCCGGTCTCCCTAAAGTCTTTATGGACTCTGCCTGCCATAAGAAGTGCCTCTCCCCCCCTCCCAGTCCAGTCAGGCAAGCCTCGGTGCCTCCTCATGGCCCCCGTCCTGGTGTCACACTGCCCCGTGCCAGGCCTCGCCCTCTGCCCTCCCTCCCCATTCCCACTCCTGCTGTACTGCCTGCCGTTGAGGAATCCCTCCATTCTTTCCCGGTGTCCTCATCCCAGGGGAGGCAGTTACCGGACAAAGAGAAGGGGAGACCTAAGGGGGGGGGGGGGTACTGTTACGCCTAGCGCTCCGGGTCCCCGCTCCTCCCCGGAGCGCTTACGGCGTCTCTCTCTCCGCAGCGCCCCGGACGGTCCCGCTGACCGGGAGCGCTGCACTGTCATGGCCGTCGGGGATGCGATTCGCACAGCGGGACGCGCCCGCTCGCGAATCGCATCCCAGGTCACTTACCCGTTCCCATCCCCTGCTGTCATGTGCTGGCGCGCGGCTCCGCTCTCTAGGGCGCGCGCGCGCGCCAGCTCCCTGAGACTTAAAGGGCCAGTGCACCAATGATTGGTGCCTGGCCCAATTAGTTTAATTGGCTTCCACCTGCTCCCAGACTATATCTGATCTCTGCCCCTGCACTCCCCTGCCGGATCTTGTTGCCTTAGAGCCTTGTGAAAGCGTTACTGTGTTTGTCCATACTGTGTACTTGACCTCCTGCTATTACCTTATTGACTACGATCCTTGCTGCCTGCCCCGACCTTCTGCTACGTCCGACCTTGCTTCTGTCTACTCCCTTGTACCGCGCCTATCTTCAGCAGTCAGAGAGGTTGAGCCGTTGCTAGTGGATACGACCTGGTCACTACCGCCGCAGCAAGACCATCCCGCTTTGCGGCGGGCTCTGGTGAAAACCAGTAGTGACTTAGAACCGGTCCACTAGCACGGTCCACGCCAATCCCTCTCTGGCACAGAGGATCCACCTCCTGCCAGCCGGCATCGTGACACAAATAAACAGCTACCATTAAAGTGTACCTGTCAGATCCCATTAAAAAAAAAGAATTGATATGTTACTCAGTACCTAATCCAGACCATTCACATCTATCATCATTTCATGCCTCTATCACCTATATTTATTATAAAAAAAAATACCTCTATTCATTGGCTCACAGTGTTAGAAATCCTCTCAGGGGAAGGTGGTGTGTCCCTCTTTTGTGGTGGTTGGAGGTGATTGGTGTGTCTGCTCATGCAGCCTTGTCCATGAGTCATCTCTTGTCCGTGACTCATGGACAAGCCTGATGCTGCTGCAGATACAGGTAGGTAGTAGGTCAGCACTGATGTTAAATTGGTGCACATTGTTAAAAAAAATTGCAATAGTAGTAAAACGAATCCCGGCACACAAGGGCCTTGATGCAATTTTTCTTTCTTTTATTCAAGCATTATCTCATGCAACAAAGAAAGCAGTTCTTTGTTGTATGAGATACTGCTTGAATAAAAGAAAGAAAAATTGCATCAAGGCCCTTTACTACTGATGCTGCTGCAGGACTGTTTAGTGTCCCAGCAGTTATGGGGACCCCTAGTGGTGGGATTTCCAGGGGCTGTTTTCTCTATTAAATATTCAAAAAATGTTAAACAACTATTTTACAAAGGGTCTTTAATTTTCATCAGTAACAACATGTAAAATGTTTTTTAATCTGGCAGTGCCAATTTAACAGATCTTGTATAGAAGATAAGTACATCATGTATAGTAAGTAAAGATGAACAATCTTAAGACCGCAATTTAACTATCAGTCAGTACTTTGATTTATAATAGTAATGCTGCAGTGTTGGGCTAGTGATGCGAAGGAAAACTAATGTAGTCATCCAAAAAATCCTAATAATAATTTTAAATAAAGAGGCCTGTAAATGGAAATCTCTTTGCAGAAGAATAATCCCAATCTGGAGACCTGCATCAGCACCTGCAATTGTTTCATTATTGCAAGAATCCTAGTTTTTGCTTATGTTATTTCTATGGTCACTTAAATGGGTGCCTGGCCCTAGACATCTTAACCCCTATCCAAAGCATAGGGAATGAGATGTCTGATTGCAGGGGGTTTGGCCTCTGGGATCCCCAGTAATCCGCTGCATGGAGCGAACTCCAGTCCATGCAGGATGACTGGCGACCACAGCAATGTCCCCTATCCTAACTAGCCTCAATATTGTTTGTCCTTCCCAGGTGTTCTGTTGCAATGTGTTTGTAGAACAACCTAGTAAATTACACAGGGGAGGGGAGATTTATCAAAATCTGTGCATAGGAAAAGTGGTGCAGTTGCCCATAGCATAGCATAGCTAACATGAACAGCTGAGCATACCGCAGTATACTGGGGAAAAGTACCCACTAGGGAGTGCCAACTAAGGGAAATTACATACTTGACCTGTACATTTTTTTTAAAAATGTTTATGAACTTGGATAAATACACATTACACTAACGATGTCCAAACCTTCCCATTTTCCCATGCACAGTCTAGCCAGGAACAATCGTTACTCCTGCATTGTCAGATATAATTTTTTTGCGACATGGACACATATTGCATAAACATCATTAATGTCTGTGACTATATAAAGATCTTGGTATAGTAAGGTTAAAGGGGTAATCCCATGGAAAACTTTTTTATTTTAATCAACTGGTGCCAGAAAGTTAAACAGATTTGTAGCTCAAAAAAACTTGTAAAAAATCCTTCCAGTACTTTTTAGGGGGTATATACTACAGAAGAAATGCTTTTCTTTTTGGATTTCTCTGATGTCACGACCACAGTGCTCTCTGCTGACCTCTGCTGTCCATTTTTGGAACTGTCCAGAGCAGGAGAAAATTCCCATAGCAAACATAGGCTGTTCTGAAAAGTTCCTAAAATGGACAGCAGAGGTCAACAGACAGCACTGTGGTCATGACATCAGAGAAATCCAAAAAGAAAAGCATTTCCTCTGTAGTATACAGGCCATAAAATGTATTGTAAGGATTAAAAAAGAAAAAAAAAAGTTTTTCACGGGAGTACCCCTTTTAGGGTGCGTTCACACGCTCTCTGTTTTTGCGGGATTTCCGCAGCGTATTTGAAAGGGGCGGGCTCTTCTCGGCTGTCCATAGTAGATTGTCTGCGGCGGAATTTACGCTGCGGAAAATCCGCCGCAAGCCCCATTGAAGTCAGTAGTAAATTTTCCGCAGCGTAAATTCCGCCGTGGACAATCTGCTATGGACAGCCGAGAAGAGCCCGCCCCTTTCAAATACGCTGCGGAAAACCCGCAAAAACAAAGAGCGTGTGAACGCACCCTAAAGGGGTTGTTCAGGATTAGGAAAACGTCTCTTGTTCCAGACCCAGTGCCCTGCATGTCCTCAGGTTGTGAGAGTGAAGCCCATTCAGACAATGGAATATCCGTCATCTTGGACTTCTCTGATGTTCACTGTCTCTATTAACCCCTTAAGGACGCAGCCCTTTTTCACCTCAAGGACTGAGCCCTTTTTCGCAATTCTGACCACCGTCGCTTTACGCATTAATAACTCTAAAACGCTTTTACCGAATATTCTGATTCTGAGAATGTTTTTTCGTGACATATTCTACTTTATTTTGGTGGTAAATTTTCATCGCTACTTGCATCCTTTCTTGGTGAAAAATCCCAAAATTTCATGACATTTTTGAAAATTTAGCATTTTTCTAACTTTGAAGCTCTTTGCTTGTAAGGAAAATGGATATTCCAAATACATTTTATTTTTATTCACAAATACAATATGTCCACTTTATGTTGGCATCATAAAATGGACATATTTTTACTTTTTGAAAAAATTAGAGGGCTTCAAAGTAGAGCAGCAATTTTCAAAAATGTCATTAAAATTGCAAAATCTGAAGGAACAGATGTTACAGAACTACAACTCCCAGCATGCCTGGGCAGTCTAGTGATGCTGAGAGTTGTAGTTTGGCAACATCTGGAGGGCTACCGTTTGGGCACCACTGTAACAGTGGTCTCCAAACTGTGACCCTCCAGATGTTGCAAAACTACAACTCCCAGCATGGCCAGACAGCCTTTGGCCTTTGGCATGCTGGGAGTTGCAGTTTGGCACCCACTAGGAAGGGCAGCAGTAAATATCGCTTACTGCTCCCTTCCTCCCCCCCCCCCCCCCACCGTCGTTTTCCCTACCTGCCCCTGTCTCCAGCGACGATCTGCGGTCCCCACGTCATCTTCTGACCAGGTACCGGCCTCCATCTTCTCCTCCCGTTCTGCCCGACATCCAGAGGAGGGCAGAATGGGGGGTTGCCATGGCAACCCACTGTCCTGCACTGCCATTGGTCAGAATCAGTTCTGACCAATGGCAGGGGATAGGAGGAGATCACAGCACTGCAACCTCACTCCTACCCCTCAGGATGATAGGGGCTGTCACTGAGAGCTCCGATCATCCCTGTTTTCCGAGTGATTGGGTCACCAGAGACCCGATCAGCCCGGAATAGCAGAAAATCGCATGTCTGAATTGACGCCCGGCGTCCTGAAGAGGTTAACAGCAATGCATGCAACCAGATTCTGTTGAAAATATGAAAATGTTGATTCTTTCAGTCCGGATTTTGAATTTCCGCAGCAGAATTTTCAGTTGTAGAAATTCTGCTATGTGCAAGGTGCAGCAGAATCCATTAAAAGTAGAATTTTTTTTCGCTATATTTCTTTTGGAAATAACGTTTGCAATGAGAATGGGCCCTGAAACTTTGTCCCTTATAATTCAATTCAATAACAGATGGATGCTGTTTTTATAAGAAAGATACAGTTTTTCTATGCCTTAGCTCACACTTTATGGTTGCATTGCGGTTTTTATTGTGATGCCATCACAATATTGTTGCATTTAACCAATATTTTACTATCTCAGAGGAAAGAGTAGTACAGCATTCTCACAAAGTGGATAAAATGCTGTCTTTTATTTAGGTTATTAAAAAAGTATATCATACATAATGAACACGAACCATAGTCAGCTTTACACGTTTCATGGTTGCCCATAAAGGCTTTTGATAAAGTGGGCAACAATGCGTGTAAAGCGGACTATCGTTCGTGTATGATGTATTTTTTTAATGGACTAAATAAAAGGCACAGTTTTTTTCCTCATTGTGAGAATGCTGGATTACTTCTTCTTTTGGGATTTTGGTGCCACAGCACTGGTGGATGTCCGTGCGCCCTCAACTCTCTTTCCAGATTGGTGAGCGGATTATTTGCTTTCTAATTGTAAGATTGTAAGACCCCAATGTGATAACAGCCTAATATTGTGGGGCGTCTTTACGAGGCAGTTTTTCCACTGAAAATTCCTGCTGTGATCAGCCTTGTAGAATTGTATTTTTTGGTACATGTTTATACATTTGTTCTATTTTTGAAAGCTGTATATCCACAAACAGAGATAACAAGCAAACCACAAGAGCAGTTTTGGACAGTAAGCTTTTACAGGATATGTGCAGTAAAGTAGTGGTTCTAATAAACATATTTAAGGCACTTCACAATTGTCCACTGTGAAATAGGAGTGGTAGATTCCTAGGCAGAATGTCATCACATTTTCACTTGATAGGCTGCAGTTTACAACTTAATTCTCCATTTCATATTTCTGCTTTTCAGATCTCAGAGCATGAAGTTGAGAAATGTTCGAGACATGTGGTAAGTACTGGACATGTCACAGCCAGGGTGGGTGAGATGGTTGGAGGTGTCACATATACCTCATTTTACCAGTTGTGTGTCATTGGTACTTAAGAAGTTACAAGCTAGTAAAGTCTGTGATGCAATGAATAAGAATTAGAAAAAACAACCATGTTTTAAGCCAATGAAATATATAATTATAAAGTAACCCTATGCATTTGACCTAATCCGGTTGAATAAATGCTAACTTTAAAGGTGTGCGAAACCTGAAATTATTTGTATTCTACAGACAATATTGGTTGTATTAAAATGTGCTATATAGCACTAGTTTATTTATTGGTTACTTATTACAAGATTTGTTTGTGACTTTTCTCATTCATATATGTGAATTTCTTTCTGACCAGTTACGCTACCATAACATGGCTTCATTTTCATGCGCAGCACCCTGCGAAGGCCTCTTTCACACTACCATTGTGATACGGTAGTGTGACGGCCGTCGGTACCGGCAGGGAAAATAGCTTGTGCTTTCTTTTTCTCCCGCTACTCCCCTAAAAAACAGCATCGCCCAACGGACCCCATTGACTATAATGGGGTCCATCGGGACTCGCTGTTGCCCGTTGCCCTCCATCAAAATGACGACCGCCAATTTGGGAAAAAAAAAGAGTTTGACGGCCGTTCTCGACGGGGTGCAACGGCAATGTGAAAGAAGCCTTAATAAACTATAGATTCCACAGTTTTGACCAGTGGTTGTGGGATAGGTGTTTTTCTTTAAAGGAAAATGGTCACCAGTTCACCTGCACTATAACCTGATACACCGAGTTATAGTGCGGGTGAACAGTAGACCGTTGCGGGGTCTCGGACTGCTATACCTACCTGCAGTCCGGCTCCCTGTTCCTTCAAAAGTCCCCCAAAGGTCCCCTTTCTTCCAATGCTTACTTGCGCTTTGAGGCGGGCCCGCCATCTAGATTTAAATATTCATAAGCACCGGTCACATGAGTGATCAGTTGGCACGAGCGCTCATGTGACCGGCACTTATGAATATTTAAATCTAGCCTGCTGGCCCACCTCAAAACGCAAGTGAGCGCTGGAAGAAGGGGGACCTTTGGAGGAATAGGGCACCGGACTGCAGATAGGTATAGCAGTCCGAGACCCCGCATCGATCTCCTGTTCACCCGCACTATAACCCTGTGTATCGGGTTATAGTGCAGGTGAATGGGTGACCGTTTTCCTTTAAGAGAAGAGCTTTTTTGTTGAACAATGGGGAATAATTTCTTACCAATGCAAGGCCCGCAGCTGCCCCAGATCCAGCAGGATAGTCTCAGATTTTAGGTTCTACCCTAGGAATGCTCCATTATGTCCAGACCTGTCTTGGTGTCACACTGTTATGGCAACACTGTTAGAAGTTTTGTGGTATTGACCGGAGTGTCTTTTCAGAGGCTGGGAGCTGCTAGCCGCTGATACCGGCTTTAGGTTATACAGCACATACTGGCACAAGTAATAATCATTTACACAGGACCTGACAAAGAGAGGGGTTGTCTTCTTAAAACACGTAGTCCTCAACAGCTGCAACATAAATATTGATCTTCCTATCACAATCGCAGTACGAGATTATTTTCTATACTGGTGACAACTGTATTGCCTAAAGCCAAATTTTAGAGGGGTTTCTTCCAAAACTCCATCTCCACACCAGCATGGCCTGGCAGCCTGTCATGGCATGCTAGGAGTTTGTAGTTCTACACCAGCTGCAGAACCACAGGTTGCAGTTTGCTATATAGCACAACATGCTGGCAGTTGTTTTGCTTTTAGTTAGCTGCAGAGGCATAGGCTGTGTCAGGGCTTGCTGGGACTTATAGTTTTAGATTTAACTGCAGAGGCATAGGTTGTCTAATACAATAATACAGAAACTATGTAAAAAAAATATCCTGGTCAAGTCAGTTTCAGTTTCTAAGCACATCCTGAATATTTGGATTCAGACCAAAATTTTAATTTCAGCTAAACATTTTTTATTTTTTTCCTCCTCCTATCATTCATCTTTTTTTGCTTGCTGCTGAGAACTTGGTGACATAAGGACAGAGTTTTCACTAGAGTTTTTAACATTGTCACTCAATGCAATGTCTAGATGTGAAAAAGCCTTTTGCAGCCTCAAGTGATCTATTGTGAGTTAAAGGGGTACTCCGGTGAAAACATTTTTTCTTTTAAATCAACTGGTGCCAGAAAGTTAAACAGATTTGAAAATTACTTCTATTAAAAAATCTTAATCCTTCCTGTACTTATTAGCTGCTGAATACTACAGAGGAAATTCTTTCTTTTTGGAATTCTCTCTCATGACATCACGAGCACAGTGCTCTTTGCTGATGTCATTATAATAATAATAATTTTTATAATTTATTGTTGTCCTTAGTGGGATTTGAACCCAAGGCCACAGCACTGCAAGGCAGCAGTGCTAACCACTGAGCCACCGTGCTGCCCTTAGCATACGTATGCTATGCACAATTGCTAAAATGGACAGAGATGTCAGCAGAGAGCACTGTGCTCGTGATGTCATCAGTGTTCCAAAAAGAAAAGAATTTCCTCTGTAGCATTCAGCAGCTAATAAGTACTGGAAGGATTAAGATTTTTTAATAGAAGTAATTTACAAATATGTTTAACTTTCTGGCACCAGTTGATTTAAAAGAAAAAAGGTTTTCACTGGAGTAGCCCTTTAACACATGGCGGAAATATTGTGGGTTTTTGTGTGAATTCCGCGCCCCAAAAACATGACAATTTACCATGTAGTACTTAAAAAGAAACTGACAGCTTGTTCACCTGCACGAAACCCAATATACTGCGTTGTAATGTGGGTGAACAGCTTTAAAAAGAGGGGTTACTCACATTTTTCCCTTTAGTACTTGCAGAGTTATATATATATCTTCGTTCCTATTGTGCTCCTGTGCGCAAAGGAGGTGGTGAGACAGCTCACCAAGCTCCCCTGCCTCCTCAATACATTAACTGCCCAGCCGTGCCCTTGCTGACTATGCAAACGTCTTCACTCTTGTGAGAGCCTGTGTGGGGTGGGAGTGCGAGAGCAAGACTTTTGCATATTCATCACAGCCGCCTCCAGCACAATAGGAATAAATGGCCATAACTCTATATAAGTATTTCACCATTAAATTTGAGTAACCCCTCTTTTTAAAGCTATTCACCCACTCTGTCAGGAATCAGCATTGGCTGACAGCTCTCTCTTTATGTTTCTATGGAACTAGTGATTGGATGCATGTCCCATGGTAAAATTGTTAGTGACATCAGCAATGGGTGCCTATTCCAAGCGTTTATTTGTGAATTGTATCAAAAATCAGCATTGGCTGATAGCCCTTTGTTTATGTTTCTATAGAACTAATGATTGGGTGCAGGTCACATGATAGCTTTAGAACATTATTCATTGGTGCTATGTTTTAGCCCAATTAGGTATTAAAGGGGTATTCCAGGATTTATTTTTATTTGACTATATTAGTGTAATTCATAAAATAGTGTCTCTACCTGTCTTTGATAGATTTTTCACAGCATACAAAATGAGTGTCATCTCAGGTTTTCCCAGCTAGCAATGCAGCCCTAGACAGCAATAGTCAGGCATTCAAAGGAGCCTGTCTGTTTTAATGGGTGGAGCGACCACTGGGTGGGAAAGAGATCATTCTGATGAATTGTAATTTTGTAGTAGCTGAAGCCATAGACACTGGTCTGATGATTTCAGCTAGCGATGACCAATTTTTTAAAAAGGCATCGCTATCAGAATCACTGCTGCATAGCGTCTGGATGTTGCAGCAGGGAGACCACATTGAGTCAAAATTTAAGAGAATAAATAGATTTTTTATGTAATTTTTATTTTATTTATTTAGAATTTATTTACATTCTTTGAGTACCCATTCTGGCGGGCATCGAGCTGGCGGACTGCTAGGTGAGCTACCACCTGTTCCAGCTCATGCCGCTCGGCGCCCCCCCCCCCCCCCCCACCACCACCACTGTGTTACTCTTTGTGGAACTGCAAATGTTTCATTTAATCAGTTATGGTTCATTGTTATCGCTCCAACCTGTTTCATCGGATTCTTGTGATAATTCCACAGCTAATATATGACGTTGACGACCATAGGGCCTTAGTCTTGAAAAGATTACATTGATTTTTTGACATTTAAATTTCAGATTTAGAAATTTAAATGTGATATCACACTCCCAAGTTTAATGCCCTGGGCCCGGCGATTACTTTGAATAAATAGTGTGGTTACAAAAGACCAAATCTAAAATGTAGTCACATGGCGGCACAATGACAGAGCCTGAAGGTGGCATCAGTATGAGGAGACCATATAGTGGCTAAATTACACAACCTGGAGTTGAAGGCAGCATGCGAAGAACATATAGTGGCTGAACGACACAGCCTGGAGTTGGCGGCAGCATGAGAACACCACATAGTGGCTGAATGACACAGCATGGAGGTGATGGCAACATGAGGAGAACATATAGTGGCTGAATGACACAGCATGGAGGTGGCGGCAGCATGAGGATAACATATAGTGGCTGAATGACACAGCGTGGAGATGGCGGCAGCATGAGGAGAACATATAGTAGCTGTATGATACAGCCTGGAGTTGGCGGCAGCATGAGGAGACCACATAGTGGCTGAAGGACACATCCTGGAGTTTGCGGCAGCATGAGGAGACCACATAGTGGCTGAAGGACACATCCTGGAGTTGGCGGCAGCATGAGGAGACCATATAGTGGCTGAATGACATAGCGTGGAGCTTGCGGCAGCATGAGGAGAACATAAAGTTGCTGAATGACACAGCTTGGAGGTGGCAGCAGCATGAGGAGACCATATAGTGGCTGAATGACACAGCGTGGAGGTGGTGGTAGCATGAGGAGACCATATAATGGCTGAATGACACAGCATGGAGGTGGCGGCAGCATTAGGAGACCAAATAGTGACTAAATGACCAAGCCTGGAGGTGGCAGAAGCATGAGGAGAACATATAGTGGCTGAATGACACAGCCTGGAGTTGGCGGCAGCATGAGGAGACCATATAGTGGCTTAATGACACAGCCTGAAGTTGGGGGCAGCATGAGGAGAACATATAGTGGCTGAATGACACCGTCTGGAGGTGGCGGAAGCATTAAGAGACCATATAGTGGAGTTGACGGCAGCATGAGGTGGAAATAGGTGGAAAAAGGGATTGGTTCCTGTGTGGGGCCGCCCTTTTTAAGACAAGTAACACTTTCCTCAAAAAGGTGGAAGGGAACATCGTGTTGTCCATTGTGGCAGGAGGGGATAAAAACTTCCCCTGTAAGGCCCTACTCACGCCCTATTAATTCCCTTCTCTGCAAGAGTTACTCACCCTAAAAAGGGTGGCCGCACACAGGAAACTCTCTATTTCCACCTAAAAACCCTGGGAAATGGCAGAGTTGGTAGGGGAAAAGAGGGAGAGGTTCCTGTGTGGGGCCGCCCTTTTTAGGGCGAGTAACACTTGCAAAGAAGGGAATTAATAATGCAAGACTAGGGACTTACAGGGGAAGTTTTTACCCCCACCTGTTACAATGGACCATACATTGTTCCCTTCCACCTTTTAGAGGTCTTTGCATCACATCAATACTTGGTGGTGTAGGTGGCACATGGTGTTTTTTGCACAACTTTCCTTTTGTTTAATAAAAAAAAATTCAATACGTATATTTTATCCTAAGATAAGTTAAAGGACTATTCTGGGCAAAAACATCTTATCCCCTATCGAAAGGATAGGGGATAAGATGTCTGATCGCGGGGGTCTCGCCGCTGGGATCCCCCCTGATCTCCCTGCAGCATCCCGCATTCTATGCGTAGCTGCATCTGTAGTTTTGGAAACCGCCAGGCTTCCGAGACGGGGATGTGATGTCACGCCACGCCCCCTCCTTTCATGTCTATGGGAGGGAGCGTTGCGGCGTTACGCCCCCTCCCATAGAAATGAATGGAGGGGGCGTGGCGTGACATCACATCCTCGTCTCGGAGGCCTGGCTGTTTCAAAGACTACAGACGCAGCTACGCATAGAAAGCGGGCTGCTGCAGGGAGATCGCGGGGGGGTCCCAGTGGCGGGCCCCCCGCGATCAGACATCTTATCCCCTATCCTTTCGATAGGGGATAAGATGTTTTTGCCCGGAACACCCCTTTAAGCTTTAGCTAATGCATTTTCTCAATACTTACTTGTCATCTGATGGCAAGGAATGTCTGGAACTGGGGAGCAGTACCTTAAACATGTTTTGCACTATCCATATTTGTGAAATGTTGGTGTAGCAGCATGGTCAATCTACTTTGATGTATCAGGCATTGGTGGGAGAAAATCCTGGCTGATCCATGCCTGATTCATCTTCACAAAGGTCAGTCTCTCCACATTTTTTGTGGACAGATGAGTTCTCCTTGGGGTTACTATGGCCCCCGCCGCACTAAACACCCGCTCAGATGGCACACTACTGGCCGGGCAGGACAGCTTTTCCAGGGCAAACTCTGCTAGTTGCGGCCAAAAATCAAGTTTGGCTGCCCAGAAGTCCAGCAGATCTTCAAGGTGTGTTGGCATGGTCATATCAAGGTATGCCATCACCTGCTGGTTCAGGTCTTGATCCAGGTCTACCTGCTGCTGATGAGTTGCTTCTCTATGCGTGTGAAGAAAGCTACTCATCAGCAACTGTAGACTCAGGCTGCTGCTGATGGAGCTGGTACTGCTCCTGCCCCCCCACCCCTGCCCAGCAGCCATGGCAGTGGAAGGTGAGCGCAGGGGGCCCACTGATTCAGACCTGCGAGAGGATGGACGATGGCACTGATAGGCATGGGCCAACTGACTATGTAGGATGTCAGTTTGTCCTCCCTCTCCATAGGTGTAAAAAAGGCCCCCACTTTGTGCCGGTAGCGAGGGTCCAATAAGGTGGAGAGCCAGAAGTCATCCTGCTGCCGAATGGTGACAATTTGGCGATCACTACGGAAGCAAGTGAGCATGCATCGTGCCATTTGTACAAGTGACTCTGAGAGACTCCCTGCCTCCATCTTTACTGCATACTGCTACAGTGTGTCAGGGTCCTCTGTATCACCTTCCTCATAACCCTCTAGCTCCTCTTGCTGCTCCTGCTCCTCCTCTCCTGTCAGATGACTAGAAAAACTGTCCAACTCGCGAAACCTAAACTGTGCTCCACTGTTCCCCTCCCCCTCCTCCAATTCAGCCCCCACAGGGCTCATGTGGCCGGGAGATGTAGGCACCAAGTCTCCAGTGCCGTGACCAGCCATTGTTTCCAACACTTGTTGTAGTAGATGAAGCAGTGGAATGATGTTGTTTATCCCGTAATCCCAGCGACTGACTAATAATGTGGCTTCCTCAAAGGGCCTGAGTTCAAGGCAGGTGTCACGTATGAGCTGCCTCTGGTTGACATTGAAGTTACACCTATCCACTTGGATCTTCAAGAAATAGGTGATGGCTTTTCTTTGTTTGTATAGTTGGTCCAACATATGGAGGGTGGAATTTCAACGTGTTGAAACGTCACAAATCAGACTATGTTGGGGGATGCCTTTCTGACGCTACAGCACAAGAAGGGCGTGCTTTGCGATGTACGAGTGGCTGAAGTGCAGGTAAAGTTTCCTTCCCATTTTTAGGATGTCTTATAGATGGGGGGGAACACTTCAGGAACCGCTTGACAACCAGAATGAACATGTGTGCCATGCAGGGCGCATATCTCAGGCTTCCTTGTCGCAGCAGCACAGACAAGATGTTCTTCCCGTTGTCGGTCATCATGATTCCCATTTCCAGTTTTCATGGAGTTAGCCATGATTCGATTTCTTGATGAATGACTTTTAGCAGTTCCTCCCCTGCGTTAATCCGTTCGCCAAGGCAAACCATGTGAAGAACAGCGTGACACCGCCGTGCCCTGCACAAATGGTATGCTGGAGGGGCACTGAGACTTGTCTGTGCAGTAGAGGCTAAGGACACAGTGGAGGATGAGGAGGCAGAGTCGCACACTGTCACAGGACCAACGGCCTGAGAGTGTGGAGGCAAAAGCAGTGTGACCTGCCCAATTTGCTGTTGTTGTGGCTGTGCAGGAACCACATTCACCCAGTGGGCTGTAAAGGACATGTACTGTTCCTGACTGTAGTTACAGCTCCAGACGTCGGCGCTGCCTTGCACTTTGGTACACACCGACAGGCTCAAGGACTGGCCCACCTTCTGTCCCACAAAATTGTGCAGGGCTGGTACTGCCTTCTTCGCAAAGAAATGACGGCTTGGCACTCTCCACCTCAACTCGGTACAAGCCATCAGTTCTATGAAAGTCCACCACTTGAAGGGAGGGATTGCAGCACCAGCAACTTGGACAGGAGCACCTTTAGCTTCTGCTCTGTTGGATGAGTGGACGCATACTGTTTTTTCTTGGAAATGTCTTCACCGATGGATTTCTGGCGCAATGACTGACTCGAAGTAGGAGGAGCGGGAGCATCTGGAGCGACAGAAGGAGGGTATGACACACAGCTCCATTCAGCTTAGGTGGTGGAGCCTTGTTTGGCTGAAACAGGGAGTGGCATGCCGCAGCAGGATGGACCATTACATCGGAGCCACTGTTCTCCCAGGCTGCTTTATGGTGACGATGCATCTGTTGACGCAGAGCCGTGGTGCCAACATTGGGACCCTGGCCACGCTTCACCTTCTGCTGACACATCTTGCATGTGGCCAGGTTAACCTCCTCCGGATGTTTGATGAAAAACTGCCACACCGCTGAGTAGCTGATTTTCCCACTTTCTCTCTCAATCTCACTCCCTTCCCTATGCAACCGACTCCAGGAACCACTGTTTTACTACCTTTAGGGAAGGTAGGCTGCTGCGAAGCAGGTGTTCTACCCCGGGCACGTTTGGCTCCAGACTTTCCACTTCTGCCACCATGCGGACTGCCAACCATACTACCACCTTGCTGGCTCAGCTGCTGCCTCACAGGCAACCTGCAACCCACCTCTCCTGATGATGATGAAGCCCCTTCTGTACCCAGCTCCCAAGTGCGATTGGCTTCATAATCATCATCGAATTGTGTCTGCATGTCACTGATGTCCTCCTCAGGTTCCTCAACAGTGTCTGCTTCAGGAGTCTGAAGGCTCGCAACACCACCTCCCACGCCGCTCTCCTCATCACTACTTGCTCGCCTAGTGTAAGAAGCGGCGGATGTCTTCTCCATTTTTTGGATGGGCAGTAGCTGCTGAATGTCCTCTAGATCGTTCTCACTAAATAATGGAGCTGAACCCACAGCATAAGATACTTCTGTGGGGGAGGGAACAGCATAGGACAGAAGCAATGGGAGGACAGGGACTGCTCGCGGGCCATGCCAACTGAGGGTTGTCTGAGGAACCCACCGACTGTGTACTGGGGGTGTCAGATGTCATTTGTGATTACATGTGTGATGTGGATGACCGTGTTAACAAATCGATGACGGAAGATGGGTTGCTGGTCGATACACGACCACTAGCTCATATAGGGAGCTCAGGCCTCTTGCTTTGACTCCTGCTGCCACTCGCCCCCAGTCTGCTGCGACCTTGGTCTGATGAATTTAGGCCTCTGCCATTCCTCTGTGCACGTCCTGGCACTTCTCTGCCTGACATACTTAGTGCTCATATGAAGTATGAGGGGAGTAAAATGTGCTACAGTACACTTAAAAAAGTATTTGTGTACAACACCAGCCGATGAGTACTTTTGCTTGGCCTTTTACAGTATCTAGGCCCTTGAGACTTTAACAGGAACAAAATAGCACACCAATTAGATGTACGTATGTGGTATGCACTTATGAGGTGAGAAAAATGCGCTACAGTACGCTGTACACCAGCAGTGCGCAACACCAGCAGTACACACCAGTGCTGCAGCACACAGTCGCTGTGTAATACTCCCAAAATTGCACTTTCTCTCTCAATCTCACTCCCTTCCCTATCAGTGCTTCTAGGCAGGATTTGTGCCTGAGTTGAATCGTTGCTATTCTGTGCAACACACTGCTCTCTGTCCTTCTCTGTAATAGAACGCTGTAGACAGTGACTGGGAGGTAAATCTCTGCAGTAAGAATACTTTTCTGTGCAAAACACACTACTCTCTGTCCCTCTCTCTGTGCAATAGAACGCTGACTTGACTAGAAGGTGAATCGCTGCTGGAAAAAAGCTTTTCTGTGCAACACACAGCGCTGTCTGTCCCTATCTCTCTGCAGTGAAAGGCTGAAGTGACAGGCTGAAATATGGCTGCCGATTAAATAGGGCTGTGACATCACAGGGGTGACTGGCTGCTGATAGGCTGCATTCTGCATGTGATTTAGGGTCATTCCGCCTACCCTTGTTCCCGCCTTCCCAGGATTCCTTGCCCCATGTGGATCCGCCATTTCAGATGCCCTGGAGCCTGGACCGTACTAAATGAAGTTTAATGAAGCGATTCGCTTATAGAATTACGGTGATATTCGCATTCATTGTGAATCAAATTTTTACTTAAATTTGTAACAAATTCGGATTTGGCAGATTTGATTAGCTCATCCCTAATTACAGCAGAGCATGGAAGCCGGCACACCTAAGGTTCAATGGGTTGGGTGGCTGATGTGTGGAATGCAGAAAAGTGACCTCACACTTACAAACAAGGAATTCTGGGACATGTAGTTGGAGGAAGGGAACTTCAACAGGAAATATCCATTTCACTAAAATAAATCAGCAGCGTTAGAGTGGAAGCACAACAAATCCATTTAGCCCCAAGAGAAGCACTGATCCTTCCTAAGCATGTCCATTACTGTCTGTCAGTTAAGTACTAAATTCACCTTATGGTGGATAACCCCTTTAAATCTTGACATACCTGGACATACCTGTCAATCAGATAAAAACTATCAGCATCAACATATATTGGGAATTTTGTAATCCACATCATGCACATTATATTGTGGAAATGTTCTAGATTTGATCTATAGATTGAATCTTAAGCATTGCAAAGGGTGAAATCTGCTGTGAATCTGCATACACAGATATCTACAAACACCTTTTTTTAAATTGTCCACCAATGATACAGAAAGTGTAAGTTGTAAATGTTGTAAAATTTCTGATAAGTTTTTTTTTCATGTAGATAAACCAATGTAAAATCCACACATGCTACATGCAAATTTTCCACAGAGTTGTTGCAGTTAAATCCACAGCATGTCCCCAGAAAATCCACAACCAAATCTTGATGTAATACATGCAGATTTTGCAACAGTCCAATATGTGTCAAAACACTGGAAGACATTAGAGATTGGCAAATCGAAGCTGACGAATTTGAATTTGTTCAGAATTTCATGAAAAATTTGATTCTGAATGAACCCGAATTTCCTCGCACTTCCCCTTTGGATAGGGGATAAGATGTTAGATCGCCTCGGTCTCGCTGCTGGGGACCCCGGGGATCGCTGCTGCAGCACCCCGCTATCATTACTGCGCAGAGCGAGATCGTTCTGCACGTAATGACGGGCAATACAGGGGCCGGAGCATCGTTACATCAAGGCTCCGCCCCTCGTGACATCACGGCCCGCCCCCGTCAATGCAAGTCTAAGGGAGGGGGCGTGGCGGTCGTCACGCCCCCTGCCATAGACTTGCATTAAGGGGACGGGCCGTGATGTCATGAGGGGCGGAGCCATGACATCACGCTTCTCTGGCCCCTGTATCGCCCGTCATTACGCACAGAGCAAACTCGCTCTGCGCAGTAATGATGGCGGGGTGCTGCAGCGGCGATCCTCAGGGTCCCCAGCAACGGGACCGCGGCGATCTAACATCTTATCCCCTATCCTTTGGATAGGGGATAAGATGCCAGGGGCGGAGTACCCCTTTAATTCATTACATTTTATGCGGGCCAGGGGGCTAAAATGGCGGCTACATGTGTGAGGACATGGGGCAAGGAAGTCTGGGAAGGCGGGATCACCCTGAATCACATGGCTGCATGCAGCCTATCAGCAGCCAATCAGCCCTGGGATGTCACAGCCCCATATATTCGGCAGCCTTTGCATTTTGCTGAGAGAGCACAGAATGTGTGTGCGCACTAATCCTCATTACTGACAATACAGATCTTTACAGCGGCAAATCCATTCACCTCAAACCCGCATTCATTCTGACTAGAGAGAGAGTAGACACTGTGTGGTCACTAATCGGCATTACTGACAATACAGATCAGCACAGGGGAAATCCATTGACCTCAAGCCCGCATCACTGCAGGGAGGGAGAGTTTTTGAGACCGTTTCATAGTCTGCCAATAGAGATCATCACAGGAAACACTCCCCATTTAAAGACTGCAAGCAACCATAGTGCAGGCAGGGACAGAACAGTATTCTCACTAAACCAGCACGCTCTCTATGCATGTTATGGCAAGGCAAAGGGTTCTACACCCCTATTGAGGCTCTCTGTAGCCTGGAAATATCCGTTTTTAACAGCGATTCACCGCAAATATATTTGAATCGAACCAAATTTTTACAGAGAATTCGGCAAATCGGTCGAATTGAATTTTTGAAGAATTCGCCCATCTCTAGAAGACATATTCAAAACTTTTTGTGCCACTTTTTACTGAGCATCGTGCCCAAACTGTTGCACATTTTCAAAGGCTCATACTCAACATGGAAATTCTGGTGCAAAATGTAACCTTCGTAATTGTGTAAAAATGAAACAAAAATTTGACTTTTTATTTATTTTTTCCCCTATGGTTACATATTGCATCTTTAACCCCTTAATGACAATGGACGTAAATGTACGTCATGGTGCCGTGGTACTTAACGTGCCATGACGTACATTTACCGCCATGACTGCGAGCACCGGACCGATGTTCACGTCATGCGTGGCAGGTCCCAGTTGCTATCAGCAGCCAGAGACCCACCTGTAATGGCGGACATCTGCGATCGCATGGATGTCTGCCATTAACCCCTCAGATGCCATGATCAATACAGATCACGGCATCTGCGGCAGTGCGGTACTTTAAATGGATGATCAGATCGCCTGCAGCGCTGCCGTGGGGATCTCTGTCCATCTCCGGGGGTCTTCTGCTCTGGTCTGAGATCGAGCAGACAAGAGCAGAAGATCACCGATAACACTGATCAGTGCTATGCCCTATGCATAGCACTGAACAGTATTAGCAATCCCTATGGGGACTATTAAAGTGTAAAAAAAAAAAAGTAAGAAAGTGCAAGAAAAAAAGTTAAAACATTTGAAAAATCCCCTCCCCCAATAAAAATGTAAATCATCCATTTTTCACATTTTACCCTCAACAAAGCGTAAAAAAAAAAATTTCATAAACATATTTGGTATCGCGTGTGTAAAAGTGTGAACTATCCAAATCTATTGTTAATTATCCCGTATGGTGAATGGCGTAAGCGTGAAGAAAAAAAATTCCCAAATTGATGCATTTATGTCACATTTTATTCCCAATAAATTTATAAAAAATTTATAAAAAGTAAAACCTAAGCAAAAGTGGTACCGATAAAAACTACAGCAAAAAATTAGCCCATAGGTGGAGGGGCAAGCTGTGCATAACTAGCTTGCCCCCTGACTGGTGAGCAGTTAAGGGGTTAAGAAATGTACAGGCAAGGTTTTTTAGCCCCCTCCCCCGCCTGTAAAACTTCCCAGTGGCTACAGTGGTATGTCCCATGGGTAGGGGGGAAGGAGTGCACCAATCAGGGGTCTAATAGTTTCCCGGGCTTTCAGGGGCCCTCCCCTGGGTATTTATAGCTGTGGTGCCTCCCTTCCCCCCTCAATCTGCCCAGGACCCGGAGTTTTGACTGCTGGCTGGTATGTGTCTTCCTTTTATTTATGGCCTGGATGGAGCAGGAGGGTGAGGGCTGGCATGCTCGCTTGTGGCTGAGCTGTCCTCCCCTCCTGTTGCACCCTGGCTGTTGCACCCTGGCGTTGGGTTCGGGAGGCTGGCGGACCTCTCACAGTCCCGCTCTCCTTCCCCCTGTCCTGCCCGTTCCTTTAATCCCCTTCCCTGTCCCGTTCCTTTCATCTCCTGCCCGTTCCGTTAATCTCCTGCCCGTTCCGTTAATCTCCTGTCCCTTCCATTCATCCTTTTCTCTGCCCGTTCCTTCAGTCCTCTTACCTGGCCCTGAGCCCCCTTCCCATGCGTGCTCCTTTTGAGCGCGCTTTGCCTCTTTCCCCCGTTACAGTCCCCTCCGCTGCAGTGGCGGCCCCCTGGGTGGCTGCTGCTGTTTTTTTTTTTTTTTTTTTTTTTTTTTTGCGGGCTTGCGCAAATGGACGTTTATTAACGTCCATTTGCGTGTCCCTAGCTATTATGCGCGATCACAAGTTGAGCGCGCATCATAGCCGCGGGGTCCCGGTTGCTATTAGCAACCAGGACCCATGCTAATGCCGGACATCGCCGATCGGGCAGATGTCCGGCATTACCTTTTTGGATGCGGCGATCAAAGTTGATCGCCGCATCTGAATGTGTGTATGGGAGTCCCGGCTGCTCAGTCGGGCTGATCGGGACCATCGCGATTAATCGCGATGTCCCGGTCAGCTGGAACGCAGCAGGAGGGTCACTTACCTGCCTCCTGCGCGTCCGCTCGTGGATTGATTGCTCCAAGCCTGAAATTCAGGCTTGAGCAATCAATCACCGATGACCCAGATCATTGCCATGTTAACACATGGCAAGTGATCTGTGTTAGGTACTGTGTGTGCAGTGTTGTGGCTCCCTATGGGAGCTATAGCATTGCACACACACACAAAAAAAAAAAAAAAAAAAAAAAAAAAAAAATTATGAAGATCAATTTAACCCTTGCCATTAAACGTTGGATCACTACTCCCCCCCCCCCCCCCCGTACATAAAAAATAAATAAAAAATAAATAAATAAATAATAAAAAAATGAATAAATAAATAAATTACTAAATAACTGAATAAATAAAATAAAATGATTAAATAAAATATAAATATCTGTATTACATCAAGCATATACACCTATACGGTATCGCTGCTTGCGTACATGTCCGTACTATTTAAATATATCTTCGATTGCAGTACTCCTTCAATGGCGTACGCGCCAAAAAAAAAATAAATAAATAAATAAATAAATAAATAAAAATTCATGAATAAATAAATGAATTAAAAAAAAAAAAAAAATGTATAAATAAATACATAAATAAAAAATTATAAATAATAAATTACAATGATATGAAAAAGTACAAACTATATAGATTTCAATGCACATACGCATGTGGTATCAAAGGCCACGTGCGTCAATGTCCGAACTATCAAGTTATACATCCTCATTTGATTGCATGGTTTGCGGTGTAAGCGCAAATTAATAATTACATATATATATTCTACAGTTCCATATAGCGTATTTTGGTCGCTTTTTATACAAAAAAAAAAAAAAAAAGAAGAAATAATCACAACTCTAATTGACACGACAATGGTACCGCTGTAAACTTCAGATCACGGCGCATGGTTCTTGCAGCCACTGCACCCCAAACCCTCCATCACCTCTCCTCTGCTGCTGGTTTCCCGGCGCCATTCCGGGCGGCGGCAGAGTACCCGCAACCAGGTGGTCTCCAGCGTGCCTTGTCCCGCGCCTGCGGTGGTGAAGTGGTTCCTCCATCTTTTGTGCCTTCTCCATCTTCTGGACTTAGTGAGCGTTCTGTTGCGGGGGGCAGGGGTGGCTCTATTTTCGTGCCTGCTCTTGGGGTTTTGGCAGGCCAGTTGTCTTCAGCTGGCTAGGCTGGGTTGGTGCCCTCTCCTTCCCTGGTTAGTGTGCTTATGGCTGTTCAGGGTAGTATCCGCCTTTTGTTCCTGTGTGTTTGGTGGGTTTGGGTCTCGGATATAGTTGTATGTCTATGTTGGTCTCTGGTTGTGAGTTGGGTACGTCTCTTCTTGACGGGGTGCTTTGGTGTGGCTGGTTTTTGTGGACTTAGCTCCTGAGGCTTGTTCCTTATCCTGAATCGGTGGCACCCAGTTACGGTTTTGTTTCTTTTGGTTTTCTCCCCCCTTGGTTTGGTGTTTCTCTCCGTCACTAGTTGTAGTCCCTCTCCGCTGCTCTGTTTGTCCTAGTGTATTGTCTGATGTTTTCTCCTGTTTTGCTCCCGATCTCTGGTAGGCATGGGACTCCTGTATGTCGTGCTGGGTGCTTTAGCTGATGTGGCGGTGGGTAGGTTTTGCTTGGGTTTCAGTTTGTCTTTCCTTGTGGGTTCTTCTGTTTGTGGTGGTTTTTCCAGAGGGGGATTCTCCTGTGCTCTACGCTTGTTGGGGTGTGGTTTGTTGTAGTCTTCCGCATGCCGTGTGGCGTTGGTCTGCAGTTTTCCTGTGTACAGGGAGTGTTTGCATGTTCTCTGTTTTGGTTTCCTCGGGGCTCGCTAGGTGCCCCTGTTCCGGTCCTTGCTGGTTTACTGTATGTTCCGCATGGATTATGGTTCTGGGCGGAGTTTTTTCCTGCAGGTTGTCTCTGGCCACCGAGGGTGTCTGGTATTTGTGCCCCCGCATATGTGCCCCTGGTACGCTATGGGCTGACATTTCGGTTGGTTGGGGTTTTTTAAGGAGTTGGGCAGTGGACTGGCCTGCTTTCAGTTCCCCATTGCAGCGCACGGGGAGCTCGCTCTGTTCTCTGTTGTGGCTGGTTGGGTCGGTTGTTGGTGTGGTGTTTGGTTTTCCAGTGGTGCTGCGGTGGGTTTCTGCCATGCTTGGGGTTTTGTTTGAGCTTTTCCCTTGGTGTTGGTTGTGGGACTTTGGGTGCTTGCTTCGGCAGCTCATGTTTTAGACTTGTAACGTTACTGTGTGGGTTGGCATGGCCCCTGTGCTTGGTTGCGCGCTACTTTTGTGATGCTTTTCTTCTTTTCTGGTGTGTGATTTGAGTGATCAGGGGGCGTGTTTTCTTCCTGTGCTCTGCCTGTTGCATCTAGTGCTTCGCTGTTTGGAGTTACGATTTCTTTCAGGGCTACGCTCCCTGGGGTCGGTATTGGGTGTTGACGTTTTGTCCCGTTTTCTCTGGCTGTAGTTCCGGAGGTTTGCTTGTGCGGCCGGCCCGTGGGTCCTTGGGGAGAGTGGTGTAATTCTTGGTCCGCTTTGGTGGCTCCTGCGGTTTGGTCGCACTCACGGTACGGCGCTTGCGAGTGGTTAGTGTTGGTGTGGAGGCAGGGATGTCTACAGTCGAGGAGGGTCCCGGAGGTTCCAGAGGGTCTGTGGACGGCGGATATAAACTTAAAAAAAAAATAAAAAAATTAAAAATTTTGGTTTCCATACCTGGAATGCCCCTTGATGTAACCTTATAAGGCTCTGATGTTTGATTTACTGTTTCGTTTTAATAGGATGTGATAACGGAAGTTATCTGCTGTGTCACCTCTCCTAGGAGTTTCGAGATTTGGGCAGTGTTCTCAGTGTATCCAAATAACATTCTGAGTATGTGATGCTGGGATCTTCACCTGTTAATGTGAATCACCTATAAAAAAAAAAAATAAATAAATAAATAAATAAATAAATAAAAAAATTAAAAAATTAAAAAAATAAAAAAGTTGGTTGGCTTTCCCGCTGTGCTGCGATCCAGTGGGGTGCGGTTGGCGCACGGCACATGGCAGGGGGTGATTTTCTTTCTGCTTTGCAGGTGGTGTATACCTAGGGGCTGGGCCCACGAGTGGGTGGCCTTGCTGTCGGCGACCGGTTTTCTCCTATCATTTTTGGGTCGCTTGGTGGCGGCTGCGGGTCGGGTTTTTGGTTTTCGTTTTGCGTAATTTTTCTGATCCGAGATTTTGCGCTAGCTTTTTTCAGGGCTATGTGGTTGGGGCACTTTTTCTTTCTCCTCGTCTCCTTCCATGGGACTTGGGTGTCCGTGTTTTTGGGTGCCTATTTTTTGCATTTCATGGAAAAAGTTTAAAATAAAAAAAAATAAAAAAAAAATAAAAAAAAAAAAAAGGCCCGTCGGTCCGAGACTGTTTAGGCGATCCGGGAGACGCAGCTCGTGCTCCATGACTGTTTTGTGAGTTCGGGGTTTGCTCTCTTTTGTATCGGGGCCGGCGGAGGTGGATGGGGTTTCCGGAGAGGGTAGCGCTGCACGTGGGGCGCGGGCGTTCTGCATGTTATGTTGCTATTTTCGCCCAGTTTGATCTTTCCCATGTGTGTTTTTGTTTAAAGAGCGGCTTTCCACAAGGTGGTGCGAGTGCTGCAGCACTCTTCGGTGTATGGGCGAGTCTGAGAGAGAAGTTCACACGGGTTATTTAAAATTAAAAATAAAAAAAAATTAAAAAAATTAAAAATTAAAAAATGGTCCTGGTGGCAGGTACCTCAGATTTCCTGGAGAGGAAATGTGTTGAGCGGATTTCCTGGAGAGGAAATGTGTTGAGCGGATTTCCTGGAGAGGAAATGTGTTGAGCGGATTTCCTGGAGAGGAAATGTGTTGGGCGGATTTCCTGGAGAGGAAATGTGTTGAGCGGATTTCCTGGAGAGGAAATGTGTTGGGCGGATTTCCTGGAGAGGAAATGTTTTGGGTGTGCCGGGGGGCTGAGGTGGCCCCAGGTGTTGGCTATCCAGTTTCTCTTGGGTGGGGGTCGGAGCCCAGTGTAGGGCTAACTGGTCTCCTCCGTGGCGGTAAGAAGACGGTGAAAGCGGGGTCAACCCGGGGTAGACCTCCACACAGGACAGTGTGGCAGCACCTCTCGGGTTGGTAAGAAGCCAATCGGTGTCTTTGTTACAGTTAAATTGTTATTTATATAAGTAATTTTATAAATAAAGCTGTGGCCGATTCCCACCCACGGAAAAGTTAAATTGTTGTTGTATCAGTTATTATTTAATTAATTATTGTAATAAGGGGGAGGGGTAGTTATAGCCTGCTAGGAGCTAATTGTGTCTCAGCAGTCTGGAGGGGCAAGCTGTGCATAACTAGCTTGCCCCCTGACTGGTGAGCAGTTAAGGGGTTAAGAAATGTACAGGCAAGGTTTTTTAGCCCCCTCCCCCGCCTGTAAAACTTCCCAGTGGCTACAGTGGTATGTCCCATGGGTAGGGGGGAAGGAGTGCACCAATCAGGGGTCTAATAGTTTCCCGGGCTTTCAGGGGCCCTCCCCTGGGTATTTATAGCTGTGGTGCCTCCCTTCCCCCCTCAATCTGCCCAGGACCCGGAGTTTTGCCCACCCTCCCTCCCTTTTTGTATCTTTGTTTATTGTAAGTCACAGCTTGGCGGTAAGAAGACGGTGAAAGCGGGGTCAACCCGGGGTAGACCTCCACACAGGACAGTGTGGCAGCACCTCTCGGGTTGGTAAGAAGCCAATCGGTGTCTTTGTTACAGTTAAATTGTTATTTATATAAGTAATTTTATAAATAAAGCTGTGGCCGATTCCCACCCACGGAAAAGTTAAATTGTTGTTGTATCAGTTATTATTTAATTAATTATTGTAATAAGGGGGAGGGGTAGTTATAGCCTGCTAGGAGCTAATTGTGTCTCAGCAGTCTGGTCAAAATAGGCAATTTCAAACATACAAATTTTGTTAAAATAGTTAGAGATTTTTTTTAAGCGATAGAATCATAGAAAAGCATGTATCATGGGTATTATTTTAATCATATTAACCCACAGAATAAAGAAAACATGTCATTTTTACCATAACGTGTACACCGTGAAAACAAAACCTTCCAAAATTTGCTAAATTGCTATTTTCTTTTCAATTTTCCCACATAAATAATATTTTTTGGGTTGTGCCGTACATTTTATGGTAAAATAAGGGATGTCATTATAAAGTAAAATTGGTGACACAAAAAAAAAAGCCCTCATATGGGTCTGTGGATGAAAATATAAAAGAGTTATGATTTTTAGAAGGCGAGGAGGAAAAAACGAAAATGCAAAAATAAAATTGGCCTGGTCCTTAAAGGGGTACTCTTCCCCTAGACATCTTATCCCCTATCCAAAGGATAGGGGATAAGATGTCAGATCGCCGTGGTCCTGCTGCTGGGGACCCCCCAAGATCGCCGCTGCAGAACCGCGCTATCATTACTGCACAGAGTGAGTTCGCTCTGTGCGTAATGACGGGCAATACAGGGGCCAGAGCATTGTTACGTCATGGCTCCGCCCCTCGTTATGTCATGGCCCGCCCCCCTCAATACAAAGTCTATGGGAGGGGGCGTGGCGGTCGTCACGCCCCCTGCCATAGACTTGCATTAAGGGGGCGGGCCATGATGTCACAAGGGGCGGAGCTATGATGTCACGCTGCTGAGTCCTCTGTATCGCACGTCATTACGCACAGAGCGAACTCGCTCTGTGCAGTAATGATAGCGCGGTGCCGCAGCGGCGATCCCGGGGGTCCCCAGCAGTGGGACCGCGGCGATCTGACATCGTATTCCCTATCCTTTGGATAGGGGATAAGATGTCTTGGGGTGGAGTACCCCTTTAAGGCCAAAAAGTGCCTGGTCCTTAAGGGGTTAAAGGGGTTGTCCAGCGAGAGTTTTTTTTCCCTAACTGTGCCCACTGTATATAAAAAAATGAAATTTTACTTACCTCCAAAACACTAGCGGTGCCTCCGGTGTCCCACTCCGGTCTCTGGCAGCGCTCCTCTTCCTCTTAGAAATCGTGACGCCCTGGCATGGAGTGACATCAGGTCACATAGTGTCACACTGCCTCTTATGTCATTTACTATATATTATTGGTATCTGCAGTACAATACGTGTTAATGTTTACAACCTCCTCATATTCATAAAAATCATAAATCTGAAGTTTTTAGCGTGATATGAAGTTTTTAGCGGTACCATTTTTGTTCTGATCAGACTTTTTGATCACTTTTTATTCACTTTTTTGTGGTATAAAAAGTGATCAAAAATGCGCTATTTTGGACTTTGCAATTTTTTTGCGTGTGCGCCATTGAACATGCGGTTTTAAAAGCAGTATATTTTTATAATTCGGACATTTCCGCACACGGCGATACCACATATGTTTATTTTTATGTTTATTTACACTGTTTTATTTTGTTACTAGGAAATACCAGGTGATTTAAACTTTTAATTCAGAAGGGAATACCTGAAAGGGTTAACTTTTTTTTACATTTTTATTTTGCGAGCTCATAGTTCCTATAGGGACCTATGAGCTTGCAATGTCTGATTGCATACACAGATTGTTGCCTTGCCGTTGCATGGCAACAAGCTGTGTAATCGGCGGTTGATTGCTCCAGCCTGTAACTCAGGCATGGAGCAATCAATCAGAGCCGGGACGCCGACGGAAGAAGGTAGGGACCTTCTTCTCTCCGCCTAGCTGATCGGGGCATCGCGATTTTATCGCGATGACCCCGATCACCCCGACTGAGCAGCCAGGAAGCATTTAATATCACTTTCGATACGGCGCTCAGCTTTGAGCACCGCATCGGAAGGGTTAATAGCGTGTGGCTGAACAATCGCGGCCGCGCACTATTAGCCGCGGGTCCCGGCTGTGAATAGGCGCCGGTACCATGCGTTACAGACAGGGACCAGACTTAGGACGTACTCATACGTCCTAAGTCCTTAAGGAATTAAAGGGGTTGTCCAGCAGTAGGACTTTTTTTCCAACTTTTCCCACTGTATAGTATACAAAAAAAATGTTTTCTTAACTCTGACACTCTAGCGGTGCCACTGATCTCCCATTCCAGTCTCCGGCAGCGCTCCTCTTCTTCTTAGAAATTGTGACACTTTAGTCTGAAGTGATGTCAGGTCCCGTAGTGTCACACTGTCCCTCATCCAATCTCAGACCGCGGCGATGTCCTGCCTCGGCCAGTAATTGGCTCAGGGGCAGTGTGACACAACGGGCCCTGGCAATTTCTGAGAGGAAGAGGAGCACAGCCAGGGACAGAGCGGGACACCAGAGGCACCGGAGGACTGCATGACATCCAAAGTAGTGGATGTATGCTCAATCTGTACAAAGTCCAGCATGTAACAATATTAATAGGGCACTCACAATAAAGAAGATCTTGCAGCAAAGATTTATTGTAGGCAATAAAACAGACATTAGCGGTTCAGTGCAGGACGGACAGACATATAGCAGCAGGGCTACACTAGCGGTCGACAGTGCCGTTTCGCACCTCCCTTTATGTAGAGAAAGAATTTTTTACCCGAGTTCTTTGCAACTTCCAGTGATCTGTATATCTGTATCAGAGTGTATATCTGTATCAGAGTGTAAGACTGGCAACTTTAAGGAAAATGCTTACCCGTTCACCAGCACTATAACCCGATACACCGGAATATAGTGCGGGTGAACAGGAGACCGATGCGGGGTCTAGGACTGCTATACCTACCTTCAGCCCGGAACCCCGATCCTCCAAAGGTTCCCCTCTTCCAGCGCTGACTTGTGCTTTGAGGTGGGCCCGCCGGCTAGATTTAAATATTCATATGCACTTGTTACGTGAGCGCTCGTGCCTACGGTGTGCTCATGTGACCGGCACTTATGAATATTTAAATCTAGCTGGTGGGCCCACCTCAAAGCGAAAAGCAGCGCAGGAGGAAGGGAATGTTTGGATAATTGGGGCTCCGGACTGCAGGTAGGTATAGCAATCTGAGACCTCGCATCGGTCTCTTGTTCACCCGCACTATATTCCGGTGTATCAGGTTATAGTGCGGGTGAATGGGTGACCGTTTTCCGTTAAGACACCTGCCCCCTATTCACACCTAAGATCTTATAACAATAGTGAACCACATGACTACCAGGCTCACTACTTTACATTGTAGCAGTGTCATTTCTTTAGTGTAGTTACATGAAAAGATAAAATAAAATATTTACAAAAATGTGAGAATATCTCTATGTGAGATACTGTATTACCAGGCAACAAAAGTGTGGTGAGAAAAAAGACATGATTAATATAACTGTAACAAAAAATTACACAGGTTTTTACATTTTTCCCCCATTGTGTGTGTAAAACCAGACTAAAAGAAGAAGTTCTTTCAGCTACTGTCTTTGTAAAAACAAAACCCTGGTTGGGTTTCAGGAACTGAAATCACTGCTCAAAATACTCAAGGGCGCTTGTGACAACTTTCTAATAAACTTGTTTTGATTCCTGACCATTTTAAGATAATTTTCTCATTCACCTTAAGATTAGCAAGAGCTTTAGGAAAATCAGAAAACCTATGATAACTAGTAAATAGACTCTAAGGCTCCACACTGAAGAAATTCAGCAGGCAGAATTCTGCTTGCAGCAGGCGCTAACCAAAATCATCTGTGGTAGGCCCACGTGGACATGCGTCATCTCCATAGATAGCACAGAGCAGCAGGATCCCATTGAAAGCTATTTCTATTTGCTATTGCAGTAAGAAGTAACCACTTCTAGGCAAGCATATTAGATCCTGTTTATCTCTGCATCAGAGGTTCCTTTAGGAGCAGATTCCAGCAGCAGAGTTTTTGTCAGACATAATACTGGAGACCCACCAGACGCCATTATAGTCAATGGTGTTCAACAGACGCTGTGTTTCCTAATTTATCAGATCTGGTACCACCGTCATTTTCGTTGTCCTGCTGCTATGACAGACATAAACAAGAGAGATGCTTAATGTATATGTAAACAAGCATGGTTTATACAACAGTACTATACAGTGACCATAGGCGTGCGCAGCCTATTGCATTAGGGTGTGCACCCTAAAGCACAAACTCACGCCGCGCGCTTGCATATATATATGTATATATACGCACACATACACACAGTTAGTATAGTTCCCCCACATTAGGTGCAGTATAGTTCCCGCACATTAGGTGCAGTATAAGTCCCCCCACATTAGGTGCAGTATAAGTCCCGCCACATTAGGTGCAGTATAAGTCCCGCCACATTAGGTGCAGTATAAGTCCCACCACATTAGGTTGGCAGTATAAGTCCCCGCACATTAGGTTGGCAGTACAGTTCCCCCACATTAGGTTTGCAGTACAGTTCCCCCACATTAGCTTGGCAGTACAGTTCCCCCACATTAGGTGCAGTTCAGTTCCCCCACATTAGGTGCCACCTAATGTGGGGGAACTGTACTGCACCTAATGTGGGGGAACTGTACTGCACCTAATGAAGGGGAACTGTACTGCACCTAATGAGGGGGAACTGTACTGCACCTAATGTGGGGGAACTGTACTGCACCTAATGTGGGGGAACTGTACTGCACCTAATGTGGGGGAACTGTACTGCACCAGTACAGTTCCCCTTCATTAAGTGCAGTACAGTTCCCCCACATTAGGTGTAGTATAGTTCCCCACATTATGTGCAGTACAGTTCCCCTACATTAGGTGCAGTATAGTTCCCCCACATTAGGTGCAGTATAGTTCCCCACATTAGGTGCAGTATAGTTCCCCACATTAGGTGCAGTACAGTCCCCCCACATTAGGTGAAGTATAGTTGCCCCACATTAGGTGCAGTGCAGTCCCCCACATTAGGTGCAGTACAGTCCCCCACATTAGGTGCAGTATAGTCCCCCACATTAGGTGCAGTATAGCTCCCCACATTAGGTGCAGTATAGTTTTCTCCACATTAGGTGCAGTATATCTTTCCACATTAGGTGCAGTACAGTTCCCCCACATTAGGTGCAGTATAGTTTTCTCCACATTAGGTGCAGTATATCTTTCCACATTAGATGCAGTAATGTTCCCCCACATTAGGTGCAGTATATTTCCCCCACATTAGGTGCAGTATAGCTCCCCACATTAGGTGCAGTACAGTTTCCCCACAGACATACAGCCTTCAGCCATATACAGTGTATGGCTGGAGGCTGTATGTCTGTGTACTGCCCCACTTCAGTGTTCCGACCACCGGTCCTCCGGTCAGGGGTCACGATCTACTGCTATGGCCTATAGACCATAGCAGTAGGTCCCGGGACTGGAGGACCGGTGGTCGGAACACTGAAGACGATGTGCTGCCAGCTCGTGTTGGTCACTTACCATTCCGGCCGGTGCGCGCATCCTCTTCCTTGAATCTCCGCTCCTCCGTTGCTATGGGCGCACGCACGGGACGTCAATGACTTCCCGGCGGCCCCTGTGTTTTTAAAGTTAACACGGGGGCCGCTGTAGAAAGGTAACCGGGACATCCTTGTGTCCTAAAAAGATATTTCGGGACACAGAGATGTCCCGAATGTGACGGGGGGGGGGGGGGGGGGGGGTCCTCTGCGAGCTGCTCAGTGGTGGCCTTGGATGCCCCCCTGGGCTTCATTAGGGTGTGCACACCCCATGCGCACGCCTATGACAGTGACCGTTTATAATGCTGAAATTATGTTTGCTGATCACAAGTTGCTGTATCTTGATGACCCAAACCAATCGGTACAGACATTTTTGACTTCAATAGACCTATTTGGTTTCTACTTCAGTCTAAATATCAATTAGCACAAATCCCATGTTTTCCTATTTGCATGAGACCCCAGTTCTATCCATAGTGATTATGTTCCTTTGTCTAAGCATCTCACACTTTCTGATGTCCTTTACTTACTGTGACGTACATGTACGTCATGGGAAGCAGTAACTAAGCTGTGTTCACATATGTCCAGCATCCGGCATAGTTTCCCTCCTGTCTTTTGAATGGGACAGTTCACAATCATCCAGTGTCTCTATTTTGACGCCGGATGGTTGGTTTTTTTTTCAATTTCACCTCACAAATTTTTTTTTTCCCATTTTGGAGCATATGTTATAGAAAAATAAACAAAGACAAAGTACAATTGGTCCCACATAAATGGACATTTCTGCACGCGGCGATACCCCATATGTTTATTTTTATTTACACAGTTTTTTTTTTTTTTTTAAATGGGAAAAGGGTGGTGATTTAAACTTTTATTAGGGAAGGGGTTAAATGATCTTTATTCACTTTTTTTTTCACTTTTTTTTTTTTTTTGCAATGTTTTAGCTCCCATAGGGGGCTATAACACTGCACACACTGATCTTTTACATTGTTCAATGGTTAGGAAACCATTGATCAATGATTCTGCCGCTTGAATGATTATGCCGCTTGGAAGCAGTCATTTGGCGATCGGACACCAGGAGGCAAGGTAAGGGACCCTCCTGCTGTGTCTCAGCTGTTCGGGATGGCGCGATTTCACCACAGCGATCCCGAACAGCCCCCTGAGCTAGCCGGCAACGTTTTAGTTTCACTTTAGACGCGGCATTCAACTTTAAACGCCGCGTCTAAAGGGTTAATAGCTATTAGCCACGGGTTCCGGCCGTGCCCGACCCGCTATGACGCGGAGCAACGTCGTGGCCCCGCATTATAGAACGGGAGCGGACTCAGAATGTACCGGTACGTCCTTGGTCCTTAAGAGGTTAAATCGACTGGTACCAGAAAGTTAAAAAGATTTGTAAATTACTTCTATTTAAAAATCTTAATCCATCCAGTACTTATTAGCTGCTGTATGCTTCAGAGAAGGTTCTTTTCTTTTTGAATTTCTTTTCTGTTTGACCACAGTGCTCTCTGCTGACACCTCTGTCCAATTCAAGAACTCTTCAGAGCAGAAGCAAATCCCCATAGCAAACCTCTCCTGCTCTGGACAGTTCCTGACCTGGACAGAGGTGTCAGCAGAGAGCACTGTGGTCAGACAGAGAAGAAATTCAAAAAGAGTTAAGATTTTTAAATAGAAGTAATTTACAAATCTGTTTAACTTTCTGGCACCAGTTGATTAAAAAAAATGTTCCCACCGGAATACCCCTTTAAGGGATATGGTACCAAGACATAAAAAATGATATGGACAACGGACACATGACAGAATTGCCATGGACAACACTATCATTAAAAAAAATATTTTGTTAAAAGTTTTACTTTGCTTATTCAAATTCTGGTTTTATTTTATTCCTGCTATACTTTAATAAATGAATAATAAATAATTTGTTTTTTACTGTGCAAATTACTGCAGTTACTGTCACTATAGATTATGTCATCCAATTATAATGTTTATAATGGAGATGACAGCTCAAGATTTAAGACTGTATACTTCAGCTGCCCATGGGATGATGTGCTGATATATCATAGGCTTGGTAGGATTGGGTTTGTAGCAAAGTACAGAGCGGGATGAAATTTGAAAGTGAAGATGGTGGTTGATCAGAAGTTATAAGACTCAGCCACAGTAATGAAATGGATGGATGCAACTGAGCTGGGATGAAACAGATGGCACTGTAGAAATAGTGGTGGTGAGTTAACATTATATGGGAAAAAAGGTTCCAGGTCTTTGTGCCAAGGTAGTTCCCCAGGGAATTAGTCCTTTGTATACATCAGTAGGAACCAAACCAACGTATGGCTCAACTAAATAGATATTCTTTTCTTATTCATACATGCCTATTCATATTTTAATGCACTGTATTAAATTGTATAAACATTGTAAGAGCTGTGCAGAAATATTCAGCTCACCTCCGTGTCCTGCAGCACACGGACTAGTACGGACCCTACCATTGTAAGAACTATGTTTTAAATTTGGTTTCTACTCTGTTATACTTTGCAGATTGCACAACCTACTATCTCATCTCAGGTGCTTTGGTAGCAGTATTATGTTTGGCAGCAATAGTTACATTTTGGTGCCTGAAAAGAAGCAAAGCTGAGGGTAAGTCAGAGACTGTATTTCCTAATCTTTACCATATTGATATAATGATTTTGTTTCTCCCATTCTTTTGTGCTTTTCATACGTCTGATAAAAGAAGAAAATGTGTATCGATAAAATCAGTTCTGGATTGCTTGGTGGAAATTTATTATAATAAAATGTTAGTCAACAAAAACACCCTTTTGAGTTTGTATTTGTTTTTTTAATTGGTGTTATTTAGTTTTAGTTTTATATTTATTGTTACATTAAATGTGTATGCCTATTTCTTATTACAGGTGCTAAACAAAATTCCTGCCCAGCCCAAGAGATGATTCAGGTGTCTGACAGAGTAAGTTTTTATAAATGTACAATGACCCCCTTTATAAATAAAATACCTCAAATAGGTTCTACCTTAGGGCTTGTTCACATAGCCGTTGTCGAGACATAACTTTTAGCTTCTGGGCCCTGATGCAAAATCTGCAACAGGGCCTCATATGCCAATTATACTGGCCTCTTATAGGGGAAATGTGCTTTGGGGCCCTCTTAAGCACCAGGGCCTGATGCAACTGCTACCTGTGCAACTCGCTATAGTTATGCCCCTGGCCGTTGTGCATTGGTAGAAATTTATTCGGACAGGGGAGGCTATCCTTGTTTTCTAATACAGTTTATGCCTATTGTGAATCTATCCTAAACCTAATCCCATAAAAGATAAAAGGTAGGCTATGATTAGCAGCACCCTATTAGTAAGTGGGTGGTGGAAGTATTTGGTCAATAGCACCATCCAGTGGTGTGAGACACCACTAGTTGAAATTCAAGTGACCATAGGCATAGACTGATTATTTTAGTGTTATTGTGTTTGTTTGGGAAAATGTATCCCCTTTTTAACATCTTAACGACGAAGGACGTACATAAATATCCTGCGCCCGCTCCCCTTCTGTGACGCACGCTCAGGAGCTGAGCACATCATAGCAGGATGGTCCTGGCACTGTGGCTATTGCCAGACATCACCGGTCGCGGTGATGCCCGCCATTAACCCTTTAGACACTGTAATCAAAGTTAATTGCGTTGTCTAAAGTTGAAAAAAAAACAGTGCTGTCCCGATCAGCTGGAGGATGATGGGAGGGCCCTTACCTACCTCCTCAACGTCTGATCGGTGCTCCGATGCTCCAGTCAGCCACGGCAGCCCAGAGCATTCGAGCACCATTAACACTGATCAATGCTATGGCATAGCATTGTTCAGTATATGCAATCTAATGATTGCATGTTATAGTCTTCTAAAGGGAGTAAAAAATTGTCTAAAAAGTTTTAAAAAAGTAATACGTGTAAATTAACCCCTTCCCTAATAAAAGTTTAAATCACCCCCTTTTCCCATTTAGCCCCTGAAGAACAAAACCCTTTTTCATCCTAAGGACCAGGCCAATTTTTGTTTTTACACTTTTTTTTCCTCCTCAAAAAATAATAGCGCTTTCAATTTTGCACCTACAGACCCATATGAGGGCTTGTTTCTTTGCGTCACCAATTGTACTTTCTAATGACATATATAATTTAAAGGGGTATTCCAGGCAAAAACTTTTTTTTATATATCAACTGGCTCTGGAAAGTTAAACAGATTTGTAAATTACTTCTATAAAAAAGTCTTAATCCTTACAATAGTTATTAGCTTCTGAAGTTGAGTTGCTGTTTTCTGTCTAACTGCTTTCTGATGACTCACGTCCCGGGAGCTGTCCAGCTCCTATGGGAATATTCTCCCATCATGCAAGGGATATTCTAACATCATGCACAGCTCCCGTGACATCATCATTGAGCAGTTAGACAGAAAACTTCAGAAGCTAATAACTATTGGAAGGATTAAGATTTTTTAATAGAAGTAATTTACAAATCTGTTTAACTTTCCGAAGCCAGTTGATATATAAAAAAAAAGTTTTTGCCTGGAATACACCTTTAATAACAAAATATACAGCAAAACAAAAATATATATTTGTGGGATGAAATTGAAAAAAAAAAAAACACATGATTTTGTAACTTTTGGGGGCTTCCGTTTCCACACAGTGCAATTTTCGGTAAAAATGACACCTTATATTTATTCTGTAGGTCCATACGGTTACAAGGATACCCAATTTATGTAGGTTATATTTAATTTTACTACTTTCAAAAATTATAACTAAATGCACCCAAATTTGTATGTTTAAATTGTTATCTTCTGACCCCTATAACTTTTTTTATTTTTCTGCATACGGGGCTATATGAGGGTTAATTTTTTGCGCCGTGATCTGTAGTTTTTAACAGTACCATTTATTTTAATAGGACTTTATAATCACTTTTTATAAAAAAATGTTATGGTATATGGAGTGATCAATAATGCACAGTTTTAGACTTTGGTGTTTTTTTACGTGTACACCATTGACCGTGCGATTTAACTAATCTTATATTTTAAAAGTTCCGACATTTGCACACATTTGATTATGTTTATTTTTGATAACAATATTTTATTTAAAAAAAAAATGGTAAAAAGGGGGTGATTTAAACTTTTATTAGGGAAGGGGTAAATGATTAAAGCGCAACTGTCATGGAAATTATACCCCCCAGACTAATACCATGATAGTATAGATGATGATATGTGTAATGCAGCTGTACTTTTGGCTGCTGTTTATCACTCTTTATCAGCAGGAAAATAGTTTTATCGTGCGGTCAGCAACAGACGGATAGGCGTGACTGGGGATCGTAATGCCCCGCCTCCGCCACTCTTATCCCTGTAAGTGAGTGCTGGACCACTGTGTGATTGACACACAGGTGTGTCCCCCCCCCCCCCCCGATGTCCATGATGTGCGGGCCGGCGTGACTCCACTGAGCCTATACATATAATGTGCACCTTTATGTTATATGAAATACAGTGCCCGTACTCCTCTTCTTTCTTCTCATGGTGCCGGAGACGCGCTGCTTCTGCTTTCACTACAGGCAGAGAGCTCGCTCCCGTTGTCTGCCGCCAGCTCAGTGCTCCTGCGCAATGCTAGAGGCAGGGAGCGAGCTCTCTGCCTATAGTGAAAGCAGAAGCAGCGCGTCTCAGGCACCATGAAAAGAAAGAAGAGGAGTACGGGCACTGTATGTCATATAACATAAAGGTGCACATTATATGTATAGGCTCAGTGGAGTCACGCCGGCCAGCACATAATGGACATCGGGGGTGGGGACCTGTGTGTCAATCACACAGTGGTCCAGCACTCACTAACAGGGGATAGGCGTGGCGGAGGTGGGGCATTACGATCCCCAGCCACGCCTATCCATCTGTTGCTGACCGCACGATAAAACTATTTTCCTGCTGATAAAGAGTGATAAACAGCAGCCAAAAGTACAGCTGCATTACAGGTATCATCATCTAAACTATCATGTTATCAGTCTGGGGGGTATAATTTCCATGACAGTTGCGCTTTAACTTTTTTTTTTATTCCCCATATGGGGCTATAACATGCAATCTTTTGATTGTATACACTGTTCAATGCTATGTCATAGCATTGATCAGTGTTATCAGTGCTCTGCTGATCTAGCCTGCCATCGTTGGCCAAAGCCTCAGAGCCCTGATCGGACAGCGAGAAGGCATGTAAGGGCCCTCCTGCCGTCCACTTAGCTGATCAGGACCCGAGAGTTTGCCGCGGATGTCCCGATCAGCTCCACTGAGCTAACTGGCATAGTTAACCATGCATTTTAGATGCCCCAATCAACTTTGATTGTTGTGTCTAAAGGGTGAATGCCAGGCAATGGCCTGATCGGCGATGCCCGGCATTAACAGAGGGTCTTGGCTGCCTATAGCAACCGTGACCCACTGGGCTTAAAGGGTTCTTGTAACAGGATTAGGGCATACAGGTACGCTCTTGGTCCTTAAAGGGGTACTCCCGTGGAAAACTTTTTTTTAAAAAATCAGCTGGTGCCAGAAAGTTAAACAGATTTGTAAATTACTTCTATTAAAAAATCTTAATCCTTCCAGTACTTTTTAGGGGCTATATACTACAGAGGAAATGCTTTTCTCTGATGTCATGACCACAGTGCTCTCTGCTGACCTCGGCTGTGCATTTTAGGAACTGTTCAGAGCAGCATATGTTTGCTATGGGGAGTTCCTTCTGCTCTGGACAGTTCCTAAAATGGACAGCAGAGGTCAGCAGAGAGCACTGTGGTCATGACATCAGAGAAATCTAAAAAAGTAAAGCATTTCCTCTGTAGTTTATAGCCCCTAAAAAGTACTGGAAGGATTAAGATTTTTTAATAGAAGTAATTTACAAATCTGTTTAACTTTCAGGCACCAGATGATTTAAAAAAAAAAAAAAAAAGTTTTCCATGGGAGTACCCCTTTAAGTACCAGGATACAAGGGCGTACCATACTCCCTTCATCCTGAAGGGGTTAACAAAATATGTAAAAAAAATAAATATAAACATATGTGGTATCGCCACATGTGTAAATTAACTATAAAAATATAATGTTAATAAAACCGCATGATCAATGGCGTTTACAATACCAAGATTATTATTACAAACAAGTCCAAAATTATGCATTTTTGGTCATTTTGTAAAACTTTAAAAAAAAATCAAAAAGTACCGTATTTATCGGGGTATACCACGCACCGGCCTATAACACGCACCCTCATTTTACCAAGGATATTTGGGTAAAAAAAGTTTTTTACCCAAATATCCATGAAAAAATGAGGGTGCATGTGTGCGCGTGTATACCCCGATATACCCCCAGGAAAGGCAGGGGGAGAGAGGCCGTCGCTGCCCGCTTCTCTCCCCCTGCCTTTCCTGGGGTCTAGAGCGCTGCTGTCGGCCCTTTTCACCCCCTGGTTATCGGCGCCGCTGCCCGTTCTGTCCCCCTGACTATCGGTGCCGGCGCCGATAGCCAGGGGGAGAGAAGCGGCGCCGACAGCCAGGGGGAGAGAAGGGGCAGCGGCACCCATTGCCGGCGCCGCTGCCCCGTTGCCTTCCCCCATCCCCGGTGGCATTATTACCTGAGTCCGGTCCGCGCTGCTCCAGGCCTCTGTCGTGCGTCCCCAGCGTCGTTGCTATGCACGGCGCGGCGCTCTGACGTCATGCGCCGCGCCGTTCAGCGCATAGCAATGACGCCGGGGACGCACGACGGAGGCCTGGAGCAGCGCGGACCGGACTCAGGTAATTATGCCACCGGGGATGGGCGGAGGCAACGGGGCAGCGGCGCCGGCAATGGGTGCCGCTGCCCCTTCTCTCCCCCTGGCTGTCGGTGCCGCTTCTCTCCCCCTGGCTATCGGCGCCGGCACCGATAGTCAGGGGGACAGAACGGGCAGCGGCGCCGATAACCAGGGGGTGAAAAGGGCCGACAGCAGCGCTCTAGACCCCAGGAAAGGCAGGGGGAGAGAAGCGGGCAGCGACGGCCTCTCTCCCCCTGCCTTTCCTGGGGGTGTATCGGCGTATAACACGCACACAGACTTTAGGCTAAAAATTTTAGCCTAAAAAGTGCGTGTTATACGCCGATAAATACGGTAACCAAAAAGTCCCATCAAAACAAAACTGGTGCTGATAAAACTACAGATCACAGTGCAAAAAATGAGCCCTTACATATCCTTGTATATGGAAAAATAGAAAAGTTATGGGGTCAGAAGAGGACAATTTTAAATGTACAAATTTTCGCACAAAAAGTTATCATTTTAAAAAAAAAGTAAAACAAAATAAAACCTATATAAGTTGGGTATTATTTTAATCGTATGGACCTACAAAATAAAGACTGTGCCATTTTCACTGAAAAGTGCACTGCATAGAAATATATTTTTTTTCGTTTTTTATTTTTTTTTTTCAATTTTGTCCCACAAACAATCTTTTCAAACAATTTTGTGGTGAAATGATTGATGTCATTACAAAGTAAAGTTGGTGGCACAAAAAACAAGCCCTCATATAGGTCTATAGGTGGAAAATTGAAAGTGGAAAAATTATGATTTTTAGAAGGTGAAGAGGAAAAAAGGAAAGTGGAAAAATGAAAAAAGCCTGCATCCCTAAGGGGTTAATAGGTACCTTAATTAAGTAATAGTAAATAAAATCATAGTGCATAACCTAATTTTTCTCCGCTCAACTCCTGTAAAATACCAGACACCCAACACACCCCCATCACGTCAATGGGATCCATCAGGTCCCGACGATGTTAGTTTTACTCAACCCCTTCAGGGTCAGTTTGTCAAAAAAAAAAAAGAAAGAAAAAAGAGACGAATAGACCCTGAGCATGTCGGAGCACAATGGCCGTGTGAACCTAGCCTTAGTCTTCCTTACACTCATGTTTTGTGATTTCTGCATGTTTAGCAGCAGTATTTCTGGTTTTGTAGATGGTACCATGCTTCTCTAAACTATAAGTCCCAACTTCTTTAAACCATTTCTTATTCCCTACCTCTCACCCTCAGTATAAAGTGTCTGACCCTAAATCCCAGGTAGTGTCCAAAGGCTTCCTTCCCACACTCCCTGCATGAGTCCCCACCCTTTGCATTTAGCATACCACCCAAATACTTCCCTCCCTCTCTGCAGCAGTAATCCTTTGGTTAAAACAGTGGCTTAAATTTAGTTTTTATATTGGCCCTCAGCTTGGGCACATAAAGTTGGGTCAGTACACAGATGATTAAAAAAATTCACACACCACTTACATTTTTGGCTAGACACAGTACACCCTGTTCCAAATTATTACACAAATGATATTTTTCTCATTTACCTAAATCATTGATGTAAATAACAGTCAGCATAATTCTCATGTTATCAGCTATTAAGAATACAATTCAAATTTTATTGAACAAACCTCCTAATGAGAACAGTATTTTTTTTAAACATAATAAACTTACAATGCACTGTTCAAAATTATTACGCACAGTAAGTTTCAAAGCACTTTATAGGTTATATAGAACTAAAAATTGTCATTTGTTGTGTTTGTACCATATTTACTGAAATATAAAGCTATTTCAATCAAACTTTGAACAACATTGTAACTTTTTAAATATTTTAACAGGTCACGTTACATTTTAACATAGGACCACTTATTTGATAGCAGCTTCACAAGTCTTGCATCCATTGAACTTGTGAGTTTTTGGACAGTCTTCTTGAATTTGTTTGCAAGATGTCAGAATAGCCTCCCAGAGCTGCTGTTTGGATGTAAACTGCCTCCCACCATCGTAGATCTTTTACTTGAGAATGCTCCAAAGGTTCTCAATAAGATTGAGGTCAGGGGAGGATGGAGGCCACACCATGAGTTTCTCTCCTTCTATCCCCATAGCAGCCATTGATGCAGAGGTATTCTTTGCAGCATGAGATGGGGCATTGTCATGCATAAAGAGGATTTAATTACGGTAAGCATAGTTCTTCCTTCTGTACCAGGGAAGAAAGTGGTCAGTCAGAAACTCCACATACTTTGCAGAGGTCATCTTTACACCTTCGGTGACCCTAGAGGGGACGACCAGCTCTCTTCCCATGATTCCGGCCCAAAACATGACTCCACCACCTTGCTGACATCATAGCCTTGGCGGAACAGGGTGGCCATCCACCAAGCATCCACTACTCCATCTATCTGGACCATCCAGGGTTGCACGGCACTCATCAGTGAACAGAAAATTAGTCTTAATATATTTTTCTGCCCAATGCAGCCGTGTTTGCTTGTGAGCATTGGTTAATGGTGGCCAAATAGAAGGTTTATGCACAGTTGCAAGACTCTGGAGAACTCTACACCTTGACGTCCGTAGGACTCCAGAGGCATCAGCAGCTTCAAATATCTGTTTGCTGCTATGTAATGATATTTTAGCAGCTGCTCTCTTGATCCGATGCATGGATCTGGCAGAAATCTTTCTCAATGTGCCTTTATCTGCACAAACCCGTCTGTGCTCTGAATCAGCCACAAATCTCTTAATAGTGCGATGATCACGCTTAAGTTTTTGTGAAATATCTAATGTTTTCATACCTCCGCCAAGGCATTGAACTATTTCACTCTTTTCGGCAGCAGATAAATCCTTTTTCTTCCCCATATTGCTTGAAAATGGTGTTCAGCTTAATAATGTGGAACACCCAACTTAAGCAGTTTTTCCTTAAATTGGGCTCACCTGGCAATCTAATTATCACAGGTGTCTGAGATTGTTTTCAGTGATAAAAAGAGCCCTGAGACCTCTGCACCTAACAGTGCGCAGGCACACTGAGGAGGAAGACAGCAGTGGGAGCGAGCGCTTGCTGGATGACACACAGCGGCGCGCAGGTTAGATTAGCTGAAGGGCGCATGCGCTGGGACCTGTGTGTCAATCACACAGAGGTCCCAGCTCGGACATACAGTGAATAAAAGCCTTTTTTGCAGTCATGAAAGCCTGCAAATTTCAGGTAAAAATATTGCTGTACCCACCACCTGCACACAGTACAAAGGCGGTGCAGGTTATTGCACAAAAATTTCATGACAGTGGCGCTTTAAGGACAAGGCCAATTTTATTTTAGCATTTTCGTTTTTTCCTCCTTGCCTTCTAAAATCCATAACTCTTTTGTATTTCCATCCACAGACCCATATAAGGGCTTGTTTTTTGCGTGACCAATTGTACTCTGTAATGAAACCTCTCATTTTACCATAAAATGTACGGCGAATCCAAAAAATATTTTTTTATGGAGGAAATTTAAATGAAAACCCCAATTTTGCACATTTTGGAGGGTTTTGTTTTCACACTGCAGACTTCACGTTAGAAATGACACGTGTTCTTTATTCTGTGGGTCAATGCGATTAAAATGATACCCATGGCTAGATACTTTTATATTTTTGTACCACTTAAAAAAAATCTAAAACTTTTTGTACAAAATCAGTAATCTAAAACCACCCTATTTTGACCACCTATAACTTTTTCATTTTACAATAAATAGGGCAGTATGAGGGCTAATTTTTGCTCTATCATCTGTACTTTTTATCGATACCACATTTGCATATATAAAACTTTTAGATAATGTGACAAAAAAGCAGCATTTTTGGACTTTTTTTTTTTTTTATGTTTACGCCATTCACCGTACAGGATCATTAACATTATATTTTTATAGTTCGGACATTTACGCACGCGGCGATACCAAATATGTTTGTTAAAAATTTTTTTACGCCTTTTGGGGGTAAAATGGGAAAAACTGACAATTAAAATTTTTATTGGGGGAGGGGATTTTTCAACTTTACTTTTTATGTCCCCATAGGGGACTATCTATAGCAATCATTTGATTGCTAATACTGTTCAGTGCTATGCATAGGACATAGCACCGATCAGTATTATCGGTGATCTTCTCGTCTGGTCTGCTCGATCTCAGACCAGAGCAGAAGACCCCGGGAGACGGCCGGAGCAAGGTGAGGAGACCTCCGGTCGCCATGCTGGATGATCGGATCGCTGCCGCAGCGTTGCGGGCGATCCGATCATCCATTCAAAGTACCGCACTGCCGCAGATGCCGTGATCTGTATTGATCACGGCATCTGAGGGGTTAATGGCGGACATCCGCGCGATTGCAGATGTTGGCCATTACGAGCAGGTAGCAGGTCCCCGGCTGCTGCTGCTAGCAGCCGGAACCTGCCGTGTATGACGCAAGCACCGTTCCGATGATCATGGTCATACACAGGACATAAATGTACGTCCTGGTGTGGGAAGTACCACAAACCAGGACGTACATTTACATCCGTGGTCCTTAAGGGGTTAAATAGAATTTGCATAATAATTTGGAAAAGGGTGCATGTGTGCTTTAGCGCTCCCACAATGAACTGTATGCATTTGCAACATCTAAAATCTGTCATTACAAGAAGCCATGTCTGTTTAAAACTTTCATAAAATAAAACCTCAAAGTGACATAAATAGGTTATTCTGCAATACATGGATATTTGGATCTTTTTTTTTTTTAAGCAATATAAAGACCTAAAAAATTATTTTGTTTTGTGCCCATATTTAGACTCAAGAAGAAAATGTGGTATACCGAGAAATTGTATTTAGTAACCACAAGAAGCCAAGGGAGAAGAAACCAGAATATATCACCTATGCTGAGATAAGGGTAATTTCCCAGTCTATGTAGCAGCAACATGTTTACTTGTATTTATGCACTAAAAGCAGTCTTTGTAGTCAGTGAGGATTGTAATATCCGCACTGTCCTACTTTCAGGTCAAATCCTTTTTTGTAAAGTAAAACAGTGACCTCTATGGGAAGCAGATGTCTCATGAGCTTCTTTCCCTATAAATATTAGACCTCATGTTGTCTGGTCATACATGCTCACACACTCATCTACCAGACATCTGCCTTAAAGGGGTTTTTCCAGGCTTAGAAAAACATAGGTGCTTTCTTCCAGAAACAACACCTTTTTGTCTTAAGTTTGTCTGTAGTATTTGCTTAGAATTTGTCCAAACTTTTACTTGCCAAGACAACATATGAAAGTGCAAGTTTACTCACAACAGAATCTACAATATTTCAGCTGTTGTAAACTTTCCTCAAGCTTGAGAAAGACTCACCATGGCTGAGACACTGCAACATTGTGTTGTGTCAACTTAAAGGGGTATTCCAGGCCAAAACTTTTTTTTATATATCAACTGGCTCCGGAAAGTTAAACAGATTTGTAAATTACTTCTATTAAAAAATCTTAATCCTTTCAATAGTTATTAGCTTCTGAAGTTGAGTTGTTGTTTTCTGTCTAACTGCTCTCTGATGACTCACGTCCCGGGAGCTGTGCAGTTCCTATGGGGATATTCTCCCATCATGCACAGCTCCCGGGACGTGACATCATCATTGAGCAGTTAGACAGAAAACTTCAGAAGCTTATAACTATTGGAAGGATTAATATTTTTTAATAGAAGTAATTTACAAATCAGTTTAACTTTCCGGAGCCAGTTGATATTTATAAAAAAAAGGTTTTGCCTGGAATACCCCTTTAAATTTTTGCCTTCATCTGTAGACTTCATCTGCAGACATTTGGTATCCGGTAATTATTTTTACAGTGCTGCTGTTAAAGAGCTATTCCAACATCAGAGAAAAAAGAAAAATGCTACAGAAGTATAAAGCATAGCTGTTTTCCCCAGTTCTGAAACCACAAAAAATTTGTTTAAAAAATTGTTTAAGCAGTCTTAGTCCTTAACTTTCTGGTTGTACTTCCTGGTTGAGCAGTTGCTCAGTACTATAATTTCCAGAATGTATTGCTTTCCCTCAGCTCTTCATCACAGCCCTCCCACCCCACCCCCCCTATTCCCCTCCAAGAGCAATTCTGCCTGTTCCCTGCCCAGAGCTGTTGCAGAACATCTCATTTAACAGAAGACTATTAAACATTACCATTACATCAGTGGGTTAGCGGGGTTGCAGCACTTGCTGTATTCATTATCTGTCTACTCCTCTGCCTGTAGCATCGTTCAGCACAAGGCAGCATGCTGTAAACAGACCTAATTTTCCCTAAATGTGAGATGTGATGTTGGCTATAGGCTGTTGACAGTCCGAGAAAAACAGAAACAAGATCAAGACAATCCCCCTGAGACAACAGAGGATGATGCATTGTCTCGGGAGAGAGGAAGGATCCAGGAAGCTGCTGGTACAATGCATGTCACAGGATCTAGGTCACAAACCCACAACTCTTCTGTGTAATTTTCCCTTTTTCTGAAATACAGAGTTCCCCTTTAAATAAATAAAATAGTGTAGAATTATCTGTAGGAATATAAATCTGGCCCTTAACTGGTTAATTGGTGAAAACGACTTGCTTGCATTTAATACATTTAATGCATTTGTAAACCTGACAATAATTTCCGCTTGATTCTTACAGAATACATCACAACAAGATGATGAACTTGTCTACACAAAGGTTAAATACGATGCAAAAAGTAAAGCAAATAATCTGCCTCAAAATATTGATCAAGAAACCACTTATGCAGAGGTTAAGCCAATGTCAGCAAAGTCAGAGCCAAGAGATGGCAGCAACGAAATGTATGCAACCATGAATAAGAACTGCCCAAGACAACAAAAAAAATAAAAAGGTTTTCTGCCGCTCTTATGATTAAAGATGTGTCAGATTTCTCCTTCTCATATTTACAGTAACAGTATAGTGTTGTCTGACCTAAAGGATTTAGACTATAAATATGTCATTTGTCCTATAAGAGAACTGGAATGTATATACGTTATAGCACACTAAACACTGAAGTGGGTATGTTGATGTATCCAGGCATTGCAGTATTTGTTAATAAATCAAATCATGAGTGTCGAAAGGAGAAACTCAGTTATTGCATGAACAAGATTTTTAATAGAAGAAAATTTCACACAAAAAACTAAGGCTACATGATAATAAAATATAAACCTAAACTGCTCTCACAACAATGTACTGCATTAACTGAGGAAAGCGTGATGGAAACCCCAGTATCACAGTGCCTCTGGAAGAATTTTTTTTTTAATACTTTGGCATTTTGGAGATGGGATGCAGTATGCACCTCCTATAGAATATCTTAGAGGGGTACTCCACCCCTAGATGTCTGATCGCGGATGATCCAGCCGCTGGGACCCCTTACGATCTACAGCCAGGCACTGCGGTGTTCTAAACATTTATGTGCAGAACGCTGGTTTTGGGCAGACATTGTCTTGATGTCACAGAGATCTTCAGGGTCCCAAAGGCCGGACCCCCATAATCAGACATCTTATTTTCTAGTACCCAGCATTTTCTGCCAACCACGCTAATTCAGAGTTTTGTGGCTCCCTTAACCTTCTGCTCCCACCTTTCTTCAAAACCAATGACCATGAAAGCTCCTCAAAGCTGTCTATTTACATCTGTAGCTACAGACCCAGGGCCAGACTGGAACTAAAAAGATGCCCGGACACACAAACCCCACCAGTCCAAATACCCTCCCATCCAATATAAATAAACTAAAACCAAGTCATTCATAATAAAAGACTTGGCTGGAGGCACCTGTTGATGTGATCTTACCTTTAAAAATATACATATGATATAACAGTTAAAGTCTGATATGTTAACATAATGTATGCAGTTCTTAAAAAGGAGCAAGCTCTTGCTGGAGCAGTTGTGCGTGGAGTATCCTGGTACAGAGGCATCTTGCTGGGTGACAGAGTAATACAATCTGATTTACAGTGCCCACACTGGAAACTGTGCCGGACACCGGACATATGTGAACCCAGTCTTACATGTATGGTTAAATAAAAACCAAACAATACATAAGTATACAAGAAAAGGTATGTATAAAATTGCTAACATTTAATTTATCTTTGACTCACTAAAGTGTTCTCACTAAAGAGGTTCTTGTGAATAAATGTATAACATACATCTATAACTTAAATACAAAATAAAGTTTAAATTCTAAATATTCTAAATATCAGGCTATATGTGTGTTTTTTAAATATTAATAAATGGAAAAGTTGAATATGAAAAAAATTGTAAACACTAGATAAGGTTCCATTCACACTTATCTACAGCGTGCATCCCTAAATCTTAGATATATATGTTAAACTGTTGGCACTTTATGGCATCTGTCACCCATAGGCTTCATTGTTAAAAAACATATGCCACAAAAAAATGGGAAACCACAATGTATAGAGGAGGAATAGGGCCAGAAGGAAATGTATGGCCTCTGTTCAGTAAACAAGGGCCTGTGGATCCATTTGACTTATCCTCATGGAGATTTTCTGGCACATATGGCAAAACATGTCATTCAACAAACTGTGAAAAAAGAGTATATTATTTCATTCTGAAGAAACAATTGAGATGAAACAAAAAAAAAAAACAGGTTTCTTTACAATTGGTTTTATAGAACTTTATACACATTACAATTGGAGAAGTTACTGATATTAAAGTAATCTAAACAATATTCTCTCTGATGGTTATGGCTTGCCTATTCACAGATTTACTGTCATGAGAGGACCGAAAGCATCCTTTGTTGGTGCAGCAAATATAGATATTTTAATGTATATTAAAACCCCCTCTTTGGGAAAACCACCCCATTATGTAGACCACATTTCATGACAGATTTTCAGTTCTACCATATTATGTATATTGGCCACCTTCTGTGGGAAACCCATTTTTTATGGTTGTCCCAAAGAGATTTCATTTATATTCTGTAGTTATATAAAGGAAATGATGCTTTCATTTTACTGATATGGTGGTACTGGTTATATGTTCTAGAAAAAAGAAAATGCATTTCTGGTGTAGAGGTTTGTAAAAGATGCCAACCTGATGAATCCCGATTTAGTCCATTTGGGCCATCAGCTATCTTTCCATGATTGGGAGGAACTGTGGAGGGAGGACAGTTTAGCCGGGATAGGCCCCTGCAATCAACAAGTACCCAGTAGAGAACACCTTTCCCACCACAAAATACTGTCTTAATTAAAGAAAGCACTCTACCTGTGTTAAAACGCAACTCCAACATTGTTGTGGTGGATGGATAAACTTTTAAAGCGGGCATTCTACAGATATGCTGATAGTTCCATAGACTTGCATGGAACCTTTTGGCAAATCTGTAGACCATTCGCTTTAGGAGTGGCCTAAGAAATCGGTGGCAGTTTAAAAAGTTTTCCTGCTGCTGCAAAAATGTTGGAGTTGTGCTTTAAAGGGGTTATCCAGGAATAGAAAAACACAGCTAATTTCTTTCAAAAACAGCTTCCCGTCTGTCTCCAGGTTGGGTGTGGTTTTACAACTTGGCTCCATTCACTTCAATGAAACTGAGCTGCAGAACCACACCCAACCTGTAGACAAACGGGGAGCTGTTTTTAAAAGAAAGTAGTTGTGTTTTCTATTCCTGGATAACCCTTTAAGTCCATTTATATTTAGTTTTTCTGAGCAAATATAGTTTAAGACGAAGAGTTCAGAAGGATATAAGGTGAGCAAGTGTGGACTGTGTACTTAGCTACGCCCATGAAAGCAGCACTAAAGATTACTTTTACATACAGTACAATGCAGTGGTAAACACAGAACAGAAGGGGTGACATAACAAGCCCCAAGTTTGTAAACGATGCAGTCGATTTCACCTCCATACTTTCTATTTAAGTTTTCAAAATTATTATGTAACAAAAGTATCTAGTAGTAAAAAACAGAGGATCTATAGTATCAAGTAACTATATTTTCATCATTAATATAGACTACAATATTTTTGAACCTCTTACACATTGCATATACCTTTTGTTTCAGGTTATTCTACTTTACTTGAAATTAGTTTTTTTAGTGGCATACAAATATTATTTTATTTCACTGCCATATTAGCAATAAAGCTTCATTGAATTTATTGAGTATTTAGGGACAGCTTTTGTTAAAGAGTACCTTTCATAAAAAATTTTTTTGATGTGTTAAAGTTTATTCAATATTAAACTACTTTCAAATTGGATTTTATAAAAAGATTTAAAAAAAATTCAGTTTGAAAATGTGGCCACTAGGGGTCTCCCTAGGAGTTCCTGGCTGCAAGCATTTTCATTGATTTTGGACTCATGCTGGCCTGGCAGTGAGTTCGTAATCGCAGACCGCTGGCTGAGAATGTGACCAGCTCAGCGCAGCTCCCTGCCTGTCAATCAGACAGACAGGAGCGCTGTGCTCACATGCATACCCCGCAGGGCTCTGTATACTGAGGACAAGCAGGGCTCTGTACCCTGAGGACAAGCAGGGCCCTGTACCCTGAGGACAAGAAGGGCTCTGTACACTGAGGACAGGCAGGGCTCTGTACACTGAGGACAAGCAGGGCTCTGTGCATTGAGGACAAGCAGCGCTCTGTACAGTGAGAACAAGCAGGGCTCTGTATACTGAGGACAAGCGGCACTCTGTACACTGAGGACAAGCAGTGCTCTGTGCAGTGAGGACAAGTGACACTCCGTGCAGTAAGGACAAGCAGGGCTCTGTACACTGAGGACAAGCGGCGCTCTGTACAGCGAGGACAAGCAGGGCTCTGTACACTGAGGACAAGCAGGGCTCTGTACACCGAGGACAAGCAGGGATCTGTGCACTGAGGACAATAAGGGCTCTGTACACTGAGGACAGGCAGGACTCTGTACACTGAGGACAAGCAGGGCTCTGTGTACTGAGGACGAGCAGGGCTCTGTGAAGTGAGGACAAGCAGGGCTCGGTACACTGAGGACAAGCGGCGCTCTGTACAGTGAGGACAAGCAGGGCTCTATACACTGAGGACAAGCGGGGCTCTGTACACTGAGGACAAGCAGCGCTCTGTACAGTGAGAACAAGTAGGGCTCTGTATACTGAGAACAAGCAGGGCTCTGTATACTGAGGACAAGCGGCACTCTGTACACTGAGGACAAGCGGTGCTCTGTGCAGTGAGGACAAGTGACACTCCGTGCAGTGAGGACAAGCAGGGCTCTGTACACTGAGGACAAGCAGTGCTCTGTACACTGAGGACAAGCAGGACTCTTTACACTGAGGACAAGCGGGGCTCTGTAAACTGGGTACAACTGGTGCTCTGTACACTGAGGACAAGCGGGGCTCTGTACACTGAGGACAAGCGGGCTGTGTACACTGAGGACAAGCAGGGCTCTGTGTACTGAGGACAAGCAGGGCTCTGTGCAGTGAGGACAAGCAGGGCTCTGTACACTGAGGACAAGCAGGGCTCTGTGCAGTGAGGACAAGCAGGGCTCTGTGCAGTGAGGACAAGCAGGGCTCTGTACACTGAGGACAAGCGGGGCTCTGTACACTGAGGACAAGCGGCACTCTATACACTGAGGACAAGCAGGACTCTGTACAGTGAGGACAAGCAGGGCTCTGTACACTGAGGACAAGCATGGCTCTGTACACTGAGGACAAGCAGGGCTCTGTACACTGAGGACAAGCAGGGCTCTGTACACTGAGGACAATTGGGGCTCTGTACACTGAGAACAAGCGGCGCTCTGTGCATTGAGGACAAGCGGCGCTCTGTGCAGTGAAGACAAGCAGGGCTCTGTATACTGAGGACAAGCAGGGCTCTGTATACTGAGGACAAGCAGGTCTCTGTTTACTGAGGACAAGCGGGGCTCTGTACACTGAGGACAAGCAAGGCTCTGTACACTGAGGACAAGTAGGGCTCTGTGCAGTGAGGACAAGCAGGGCTCTGTACACTGAGGACAAGCGGCGCTCTGTACAGTGAGGACAAGCAGGGCTCTATATGCTGAGGACAAGTGGGGCTCTGTACACTGAGGATAAGCAGCGCTCTGTACAGTGAGAACAAGCAGGGCTCTGTATACTGAGGACAAGCGACACTCTGTACACTGAGGACAATCGGGGCTCTGTAGACTGAGTACAACCGGTGCTCTGTACACTGAGGACAAGCGGGGCTCTGTACACTGAGGACAAGCGGCACTCTGTGCACTGAGGACAAGCAGGGCTCTGTACAGTGAGGACAAGCAGGGCTCTGTACAGTGAGGACAAGCGGCGCTCTGTACACTGAGGACAAGCAGGGCTCTGTACACTGAGGACAAGCAGGGCTTTGTACACTGAGGACAAGCAGGGATCTGTGCACTGAGGACAAGCAGGGCTCTGTACCCTGAGGACAAGCAGGGTCCTGTACACTGAGGACAAGAAGGGCTCTGTACACTGAGGACAGGCAGGGCTCTGTACACTGAGGACAAGCAGGGCTCTGTGCAGTGAGGACAAGCAGGGCTCTTTACACTGAGGACAAGCGGAGCTCTGTAGACTGGGTACAACCGGTGCTCTGTACACTGAGGACAAGTGGGGCTCTGTACACTGAGGACAAGTGGCACTCTGTACACTGAGGACAAGCAGGGCTCTGTACACTGAGGACAAGCGGCGCTCTGTGCAGTGAGGACAACTGGCGCTCTTTGCAGTGAGGACAAGCGGCACTCTGTGCACTGAGGACAAGCAGGGCTTTGTATACTGAGGACAAGCAGGGCTCTGTTTACTGAGGACAAGCAGATCTCTGTTTACTGAGGACAAGCGTGGCTCTGTACACTGAGGACAAGCAAGGCTCTCTACACTGAGGACAAGCAGGGCTCTGTGCAGTGAGGACAAGCAGGGCTCTGTACACTGAGGACAAGCAGGGCTCTGTACACTGAGGACAAGAAGGGTTGTGTACACTGAGGACAAGCAGGGCTCTGTACACCGAGGACAAGCAGGGTTCTGTACACTGAGGACAAACAGGGCTCTGTGCAGTGAGGACAAGCAGGGCTCTGTACACTGAGGACAAGCAGGGCCCTGTACACTGAGCACAAGATGGGCTCTGTACACTGAGGATAAGCAGGGCTCTGTTTACTGAGGACAAGTGGTGCTCTGTGCACTGAGGACAAGAGGGGGACCTCCCCTTCCCCGCGAAGTGAAGGCAGAAGCAGTCCCCCCCACGCCCACATCCTCCTGCTGGCAGCTCACACAATGTGAGCAAGAATAAAGATAAGATACAGACCTTTTTAAAGCCCTCAAACATTTTTTAAGGGCAGAGGGGGTGTTAGGAGTAGTTAGGGAACATAGCCTGAGATAGTTTACAAAAGTTTATTTAGTGACAGGTACTCTTTAAAGTGGGGGTCCTATAGAGGGTTTTCCCAGTGTTGATTTATTTTTGTTTATTTCTTAATGGGCCAGGCAATTCTCACTTGCCAGATTCCCCACCACTGTTGTTCCAAGGCTCACTGGGTCCCTGCTGATCATCGCTTTCTTCTCAACCTTATGAACACAACACATAGGGCATCATTTGTTGTTATTAACGCTCTACTTAATCTAATTGTACCAGCATTTATAATCTCATTTGTTACATAATTTATACTTGATTCAAGTCAATGGAAAATTGACTTTTTTGTCAGGGAACATTAAAGACATATTTAAATACATACCATGATTCTTTTTTTACAAAGACACATTGGTATAAGGGCAGAAATCATCAACAGAAAACAAATCCATCGCCAATAACTCCATTCATTGTAAAAAAAACTACAATTTAGAAAAGGAAGAAATATGACATAAAAGCAATGATTGGTTATTTTCATTGTCTAAAGTTGTTAACAAACATTATATAAGAAGAGATACTCCTTTTTTTTTTGTCTCGATTGAATAGTAATGTAATGCAATTTTGAACAGCAGAGACATTTCTGGGACCTTTCTACAAAGCCTGACTCTTGCATCAAGATGGGGAGAAAATCACACAGTTTAGTAATTCTCGGTAATTCTTAGTAATCCGGCTCTGATATGTTCATACATTTCAAATCATACTGTAGCATTTTCCTTATGTACGGTAATTAAATTCTGTATGCTCAAACGTTAGTTTTCTCCAAATGTATCAAACTATGCCTGTCTGATAGTACTCCTCTGTACTCTCTCCTGTCTGATAGAACTCCTCTGTTCTCTCTCCTGTCTGATAGCGCTCCTCTGTTATCTCTCCTGTCTGATAGTACTCCTCTGTGCTCTCTCCTGTCCGATAGGACTCCTCTGTGCTCTCTCCTGTCTGATAGGACTCCTCTGTACTCTCTCCTGTCTGCTAGTACTCCTCTGTGCTCTCTCCTGTCTGCTAGTACTCCTCTGTGCTCTCTCCTGTGTGATAGTACTCCACTGTGCTCTCTCCTGTCTGATAGGACTCCTCTGTGCTCTCTCCTGTCTGATAGCACTACTCTGTGCTCTCTCCTGTCTGATAGTACTCCTCAGTGCTCTCTCCTTTCTGATAGCACTCCTCTGTGCTCTCTCCTGTCTGATAGTACTCCTCAGTGCTCTCTCCTGTCTGATAAGACTCCTCTGTGCTCTCTCCTGTCTGATAGCACTCCTCTGTGCTCTCTCCTGTCTGATAGTACTCCTCTGTGCTCTCTCCTGTCTGATAGGACTCCTCTGTGTTCTCTCCTGTCTGATAGGACTCCTCTGTGCTTTCTCCTGTCTGATAGGACTCCTCTGTGCTCTCTCCTGTCTGATATGACTCCTCTGTGCTCTCTCCTGTCTGATAGGACTTCTCTCTGCTCTCTCCTGTCTGATAGGACTCCTCTGTGCTCTATCCTGTCTGATATGACTTCTATGTGCTCTCTCCTGTCTGATATGACTCCTCTGTGCTCTTTCCTGTCTGATAGCACTCCTCTGTACTCTATCCTGTCTGATAGTACTCCTCTGTGCTCTCTCCAGTCTGATAGCACTCCTCTGTACTCTCTTCGGTCTGATAGGACTCCTCTGTGCTCTCTCCTGTCTGATAGCACTCCCCTGTACTCTCTCCTCTCTAATAGGAATCCTCTGTGCTCTCTCCTGTCTGATAGTACTCCTCTGTGCTCTCTCCTGTCCTATTAGACACAGAGGAGTGCTTGCCCACCCTCACTTACTGGACTTTGTCCATGCCTGTGCTTCAGCTTGGACAAGACCATGATTTTATAAGCCATGATTTCTATAAAAAGGATATCAACATTTTTTATGAAGTATATTAGGCTCCTTTCACACTGCCATTAGTGCCCGGCAGTGTGACGGCCGTTAGAAGATAGTGGGAGAAAAATTTGTGCTTGCACCGTTTTTTTCTCCCGTTATCTTTCGGCTGAATAACAGCTGCAATATCGGATGTCAGAGAATCCCATTATAGTAAATAGGACTCCTCTGTACTCTCTCCTGTCTGCTAGTACTCCTCTGTGCTCTCTCCTGTCTGATAGGACTCCTCTGTGCTCTCTTCTGTCTGATAGCACTCCTCTGTGCTCTCTCCTGTCTGATAGTACTCCTCAGTGCTCTCTCCTGTCTGATAGGACTCCTCTGTGCTCTCTCCTGTCTGATAGCACTCATCTGCGCTCTCTCATGTCTGATAGTACTCCTCTGTGCTCTCTCCTGTCTGATAGGACTCCTCTGTGTTCTCTCCTGTCTGATAGGACTCCTCTGTGCTTTCTCCTGTCTGATAGGACTCCTCTGTGCTCTCTCCTTTCTGATAGCACTTCTCTGTGCTCTCTCCTGTCTGATATGACTCCTCTGTGCTCTTTCCTGTCTGATAGCACTCCTCTGTACTCTCTCCTGTCTGATAGGACTCCTCTGTGCTCTCTCCTGTCTGATAGCACTCATCTGCACTCTCTCATGTCTGATAGTACTCCTCTGTGCTCTCTCATGTCTGATAGTACTCCTCTGTGCTCTCTCCTGTCTGATAGTACTCCTCTGTGCTCTCTCTTGTCCTATTAGACACAGAGGGGTGCTTGCCCACCCTCACTTACTGGACTTTGTCCATGCCTGTGCTTCAGCTTGGACAAGACCATGATTTTATAAGCCATGATTTCTATAATAAGGATGTCAACATTTTTTATGAAGTATATTAGGCTCCTTTCACACTGCCATTAGTGCCCGGCAGTGTGACGGCCGTTAGAAGATAGTGGGGGAAAAAATTGTGCTTGCACCGTTTTTTTCTCCCGCTATCTTTCGGCTGAATAACAGCTGCAATATCGGATGTCAGAGAATCCCATTATAGTAAATAGGACTCCTCTGTACTCTCTCCTGTCTGCTAGTACTCCTCTGTTCTGTCTCCTGTGTGATAGTACTCCTCTGTGCTCTCTTCTGTCTGATAGGACTCCTCTGTGCTCTCTCCTGTCTGATAGCACTCCTCTGTGCTCTCTCCTGTCTGATAGGACTCCTCTGTGTTCTCTCCTGTCTGATAGGACTCCTCTGTGCTCTCTCCTGTCCGATAGGACTCCTCTGTGCTCTCTCCTGTCTGATAGGACTCCTCTGTACTCTCTCCTGTCTGCTAGTACTCCTCTGTGCTCTCTCCTGTCTGCTAGTACTCCTCTGTGCTCTCTCCTGTGTGATAGTACTCCTCTGTGCTCTCTCCTGTCTGATAGGACTCCTCTGTGCTCTCTCCTGTCTGATAGCACTACTCTGTGCTCTCTCCTGTCTGATAGTACTCCTCAGTGCTCTCTCCTTTCTGATAGCACTCCTCTGTGCTCTCTCCTGTCTGATAGTACTCCTCAGTGCTCTCTCCTGTCTGATAAGACTCCTCTGTGCTCTCTCCTGTCTGATAGGACTCCTCTGTGTTCTCTCCTGTCTGATAGGACTCCTCTGTGCTTTCTCCTGTCTGATATGACTCCTCTGTGCTCTCTCCTGTCTGATAGGACTTCTCTCTGCTCTCTCCTGTCTGATAGGACACCTCTGTGCTCTATCCTGTCTGATATGACTCCTCTGTGCTCTCTCCTGTCTGATATGACTCCTCTGTGCTCTTTCCTGTCTGATAGCACTCCTCTGTACTCTATCCTGTCTGATAGGATGCCTCTGTGCTCTCTCCTATCTGATAGTACTCCTCTGTGCTCTCTCCAGTCTGATAGCACTCCTCTGTACTCTCTTCGGTCTGATAGGACTCCTCTGTGCTCTCTCCTGTCTGATAGCACTCCCCTGTACTCTCTCCTCTCTAATAGGAATCCTCTGTGCTCTCTCCTGTCTGATAGTACTCCTCTGTGCTCTCTCCTGTCCTATTAGACACAGAGGAGTGCTTGCCCACCCTCACTTACTGGACTTTGTCCATGCCTGTGCTTCAGCTTGGACAAGGCCATGATTTTATAAGCCATGATTTCTATAAAAAGGATATCAACATTTTTTATGAAGTATATTAGGCTCCTTTCACACTGCCATTAGTGCCCGGCAGTGTGACGGTCGTTAGAAGATAGTGGGAGAAAAATTTGTGCTTGCACCGTTTTTTTCTACCGTTATCTTTCGGCTGAATAACAGCTGCAATATCGGATGTCAGAGAATCCCATTATAGTAAATAGGACTCCTCTGTACTCTCTCCTGTCTGCTAGTACTCCTCTGTGCTCTCTCCTGTCTGATAGGACTCCTCTGTGCTCTCTTCTGTCTGATAGCACTCCTCTGTGCTCTCTCCTGTCTGATAGGACTCCTCTGTGCTTTCTCCTGTCTGATATGACTCCTCTGTGCTCTCTCCTGTCTGATAGCACTCCTCTGTGCTCTCTCCTGTCTGATAGGACTCCTCTGTGCTCTCTTCTGTCTGATAGCACTCCTCTGTGCTCTCTCCTGTCTGATAGGACTCCTCTGTGCTTTCTCCTGTCTGATATGACTCCTCTGTGCTCTCTCCTGTCTGATAGCACTCCTCTGTGCTCTCTCCTGTCTGATAGTACTCCTCTGTGCTCTCTCCTTTCTGATAGCACTTCTCTGTGCTCTCTCCTGTCTGATATGACTCCTCTGTGCTCTTTCCTGTCTGATAGCACTCCTCTGTACTCTCTCCTGTCTGATAGGACTCCTCTGTGCTCTCTCCTGTCTGATAGCACTCATCTGCGCTCTCTCATGTCTGATAGTACTCCTCTGTGCTCTCTCCTGTCTGATAGGACTCCTCTGTGTTCTCTCCTGTCTGATAGGACTCCTCTGTGCTTTCTCCTGTCTGATAGGACTCCTCTGTGCTCTCTCCTTTCTGATAGCACTTCTCTGTGCTCTCTCCTGTCTGATATGACTCCTCTGTGCTCTTTCCTGTCTGATAGCACTCCTCTGTACTCTCTCCTGTCTGATAGGACTCCTCTATGCTCTCTCCAGTCTGATAGCACTCCCCTGTACTCTCTCCTGTCTAATAGTACTCCTCTGTGCTCTCTCCTGTCTGATAGTACTCCTCTGTGCTCTCTCTTGTCCTATTAGACACAGAGGGGTGCTTGCCCACCCTCACTTACTGGACTTTGTCCATGCCTGTGCTTCAGCTTGGACAAGACCATGATTTTATAAGCCATGATTTCTATAATAAGGATATCAACATTTTTTATGAAGTATATTAGGCTCCTTTCACACTGCCATTAGTGCCCGGCAGTGTGACGGCCGTTAGAAGATAGTGGGAAAAAAAAATTGTGCTTGCACCGTTTTTTTCTCCCGCTATCTTTCGGCTGAATAACAGCTGCAATATCGGATGTCAGAGAATCCCATTATAGTAAATAGGACTCCTCTGTACTCTCTCCTGTCTGCTAGTACTCCTCTGTTCTGTCTCCTGTGTGATAGTACTCCTCTGTGCTCTCTTCTGTCTGATAGGACTCCTCTGTGCTCTCTCCTGTCTGATAGCACTCCTCTGTGCTCTCTCCTGTCTGATAGGACTCCTCTGTGTTCTCTCCTGTCTGATAGGACTCCTCTGTGCTTTCTCCTGTCTGATAGGACTCCTCTGTGCTTTCTCCTGTCTGATAGGACTCCTCTGTGCTCTCTCCTGTCTGATAGCACTCCTCTTTTCTTTCTCCTGTCTGATAGCACTCCTCTGTGTTCTCTCCTGTCTGATATGACTCCTCTGTGCTCTTTCCTGTCTGATATGACTCCTCTGTGCTCTCTCCTGTCTGATATGACTCCTTTGTGCTCTTTCCTGTCTGATAGCACTCCTCTGTACTCTCTCCTGTCTGATAGGACTCCTCTGTGCTCTCTTCTATCTGATAGTACTCCTCTGTGCTCTCTCCAGTCTGATAGCACTCCTCTGTACTCTCTTCTGTCTGATAGGACTCCTCTGTGCTCTCTCCTGTCTGATAGCACTCCCCTGTACTCTCTCCTGTCTAATAGGAATCCTCTGTGCTATCTCCTGTCTGATAGTACTCCTCCGTGCTCTCTCCTGTCCTATTAAACACAGAGGAGTGCTTGCCCACCCTCACTTACTGGACTTTGTCCATGCCTGTGCTCAGCTTGGACAAGACCATGATTTTATAAGCCATGATTTCTATAATAAGGATATCAACATTTTTTATGAAGTATATTGGGCTCCTTTCACACTGACGGCCGTTAGAAGATAGTGGGAGAAAAATTTATGCTTGCACCGTTTTTTTCTCCCGCTATCTTTCGGCTGAATAACAGCTGCAATATCGGATGTCAGAGAATCCCATTATAGTAAATGGGATCCTCAGTGCCCGTTATGCCTCCCGTTGGGCTCTGTCACACTAACGGTCGTTAAAGGCAAAAAAGAAAAAGAAAGCCTTAACGGCCGTTTGTGGCGGAGCCCAGCAGCAGTGTGAAAGTAGCCTTTGAAAGGTTTTGCAAAGATGTACAACAAATAAATTTTTTTTTAAATCTGACAGTGCCTATTTAACCTCATGTAGGGAAATACAGAAATTTACCTACAAGCTGTCAAAAATGAAATAATTTGATCTGGTGGTATGTGCTTTTAAATGGGCACTTTCAGATCCAAAAACTTTTTATTAAAGGGGTACTCCAGTGGTAAACAATTTTTTTTAATAGGCTGGTTCCAGAAAGTTAAACAGATTTGTAAATTGCTTCTATTAATCCCTTAAGGACTCAGGGTTTTTCTATTTTTGCACTTTTTAATTTTTTTCCTCTTCATCTTCTAAAAATCATAACGCTTTCATTTTTCCACCTACAGACCTATATGAGGGCTTCTTTTATGCGCTACTAATTTTGCTTTGTAATGACATCAGTCATTTCAGCACAAGATCTACAGCAAAACAAAAAAAAAAGAAATAGTTATGGACAAAATTGGAAAAAACGAAATTTTGTTAATTTTGGGGCTTCCGATTCTACACAGTGCACTTTTCAGTAAATGTGACATCATATCTTTATTCTGTAGATCCATACAATAAAAATGATACCCAACTTATATAGGTTTGATTTTGTTTTACTTCTGTTAAAAAATTATAACTTTTTGCAGGACAATTTGTACATTTAAAATTGTCCTCTTCTAACTCCTATAACTTTTTTATTTTTCCACATACAATGCAGGATAAGGGCTAATTTTTTGTGCCGTGATCTGTAGTTTTTATTGGTACAATTTTTTGTTTTTACTGGACTTTTTGATCACTTTATCTTATGTATCTTTTTACGTATACGCCATTGACCGTGCAGTTTAACCCCTTCATGACCAAGGGGTTTTCCATTTTTGTACTTTCATTTTTTCCTCCTTACCTTTAAAAAACCATAACTCTTTCAATTTTGCACCTAAAAATCCATATGATGGCTTATTTTTTGCGCCCCCACACAATTCTATTTTGTAAGGACATCAGTCATTTTACCCAAAAATCTAAAGCGAAATGGAAAAAAAAATCATTGTGCGACAAAATTGAAGAAAAAAACTAAATTTTGTGACTTTTGAGGGCTTCATTTCTACGCAGTACATTTTTCGGTAAAAATGACACCTTATCTTTATTTTGTAGGTCCATATGATTAAAATGATACCCTACTTATATAGGTTCGATTTTGTCTTACTTCTGGAAAAAATCATAACTACATGCAGGAAAATTTATACGTTTAAAATTGTCATTTTCTGACCCCTATAACTTTTTTATTTTTCCACGTATGGGGCGGTATGAGGGCTAATTTTTTGCGCTGTGATCTGAAGTTTTAAGCAGTACCATTTTTGTAATGATCAGACTTTTTGATCCCTTTTTATTCATTTTTTCATGATATAAAAAGTGGCCAAAATACGCTATTTGGGATTCTGGAAATTTTTTGCACGTACGCCATTGACCTTGCGGTTTAATTAACTATGTATTTTATAATTCGGACATTTCCGCACGCGGTGATACCACATATGTTTATTTTTATTTTTATTTACACAGGTTTTTTTTAAATGGGAAAAGGGGGGTGATTCAAACTTTTATTAGGGAAGGGGTTAAATGATCTTTATTCACTTTTTTTTCACGTTTTTTTTGCAGTGTTATAGCTCCCACACTGATCTTTTACATTGATCACTGGTTTCTCATAGGAAACCAGTGATCAATGATTCTGCCGCTTGACTGGTCATGCCGGGATCTCAGGCTCTGAGCAGTCATTCGGCGATCGCACAGCATGGGGGCAGGTAGGGACCCTCCAGCTGTCCTGTAAGCTGTTCACGATGCCGCGATTTCAGGATCCCGAACAGCTCCCTGAGCTTACTGGCATTAGTTTACTTTCACTTTAGACGCGGCGTTCAACTTTGAATGCTGCGTCTAAAGGGTTTATAGCGCGCTGCACCGCGATCAGTGCTATGCGCTATTAGCCACGGGTCCCGGCCGTTGCTCGGTGCCGGGCCCGACCCGCTATGACACGAGGCCACACCGTATGTTATGGGTCAGGAAAGGGTTAATTAACATTATATTTTTTATAGTTTGGGCATGGCACGTGGCGATACCACATATGTTTATTTTTGTTTACATTTGTTTTTTTAAATGGGAATAGGCGATTCAAACTTTTATTAGGGAAAGGGTTAATTCACATTTATGGGACTATAACATGCAATCCTTGGATTGCATACACTGTTTAATGTTATGCCAGTGTTAGCGATTGTTTCAGACTCCTGAGGCTTCCTAGAGCATCAGAGCGGACAGCGAGAAGGCAGGTAAGGGCCCTCCCACCATCCTCTCAGCTGATAGGAACACCACAGTTTTACAGCGGTGGTCCCGATTAGCTCCACTGAGCAGCCGGGAATTACGTTTTTACGTTTTTAAACACCGCAATCAACTTTGATCGTGGTGTCTAAGGGGTTAATGCCAGACATCACCATGATCGGTGATGTCCATCATTAGACACGGATATCGGCTGCCGGGACCACCCCGCTATGATGTGTGCTCAGCTCCTGATCCTGCGTCATAGAAGGGGAGCGGACACAGGGCATACATGTATGCCCTGCATCTTTAAGTGGTTAAAAAATCTTTATCCTTCCAGTACTTATCAGCTGCTGTATACTCCAGAGAAAGTTGGGTTGTTCTTTTTATTCCGACCACAGTGCTCTCTGCTAACACCTCTCTCCGTATCAGGAACTGTCCAGAGTAGGAGCAAATCCCCATAGCAAACCTCTCCTGCTCCGAACAGTTCCTGACATGGATAGAGGTGTCAGCAGAGAGCACTGTGGTCAGACTGAAAGGAACAACTCAACTTCCTGTGGAGAATACAGCAAGCTCATAAGTACTGGAATGATTAATATTTTTTTTTTAAATAAAAGTCATTTACAAATCTATTTAACTTTGTGGAACCAGTTGATTTGAAAAAAAAAAAATGTTTTCCAGTGGAGTACCCCTTTAAACTTTGTTGTACATCAAAATGTTATTTCATTTCTCTAGAAATCATGGCTTATTAAAAACACCACAAGGGTCCCCATACCACAAGAACATATTCCTGTCCTGCTACAATATAATTTTTGGCCAAACTGAAGCACAGGTAGGACTAGCACTCCTCTGTGCTCACTCCTGTCCTATCAAACTGCAGCATGAAAACAGAGCAGCCTACAGTGATTGGATGAATAGGAGACGCTAAGTTATGCAAAGTGAGGAACATGTCCCCTCCAAAGCACAGAATGACAAATCAAGTGAGCAACAGAAAGTAGGTATTTGTGAGTGAAATATAGTTGCTAGACACATAAAAATGATATCTACATAAGCAGGATTACATATAACATTTTGTTTTTTTTTGGTTGGATATGGCAAGTACCCTTTAAAATGAACATGACTTATATTATGAAGGTACAAATTGTGCTTTATACACTATCAGGTTTGGTACTATCTCTCACCACCTTTTCATAGCAATTTTTGAGCACTCATATATTAATATGTTTGCATTAACCTGTTAATTATCATAATGAAAGGGGTACTCCGGCGCTCGAAAGGATAGGGGATAAGATGCCTGATCGCCAGGGTCCCACTGCTGGGGACCCCTGTGATCTTGCACGCAGCACCCCGGTTACAATCAGTCCCCGGAGCATGTTCGCTCCGGGTCTGATTACTGGCGATCATGGGGGCCGGAGCATTGTGACATCACGGCCCCGCCCCCGTGTGATGTCCGCCCCCTCAATGCAAGCCTATGGGAGGGGGAAAACATGCTCCTGGGACTGATTGTAACCGGGGTGCTGTGTGCAAATTCACGGGGGTCCCCAGCGGCGGGACCCCCGCGATCAGGCATCTTATACCCTATCCTTTGGATAGGGGATAAGATGTCTTAGCGCCGGAGTACCCCTTTAAAGTTACATTTTAAGACATTGGCTTATTATACGGGAATTGGCTTTAAATAAGAAAGGCCTTTTGCCCATCTAAATATTCCTATGTTACATGCCTATGAAAATACATTTGGTAATAAACTACTATACCTTGAGAGAACTTCACTCGCCCATTGAGTAGAATTTTCTGTCAAAACTGCAAAGTGAGTGGTAGTAGCAATGGCTGTGGTAAATGAAAATGTAGTATAAAAATAATTATTCTGCTTCTGATCTGAAAAGTGAAACAAATAGATAAAAGGTAAAATCAGAAGATCAAAGTTATAATTGTAACAGTTTGAAATGAATGGAAATGGAAATATCCAGATTGGAAATTTTGGGATGTTCAGGGCCATGGTTTATAGCAGTGACCAGTGCTTAAAGGGGTACTCCGGTGAAAACCTTTTTTCTTTTAAATCAACTGGTGGCAGAAAGTTAAACATATTTGTAAATTACTTCTATTAAAAAATCTTAATCCTTCCAGTACTTATTAGCTGCTGAATGCTACAGAGGAAATTCTTCTCTTTTTGGAATGCTCTCTGATGACATCACGAGCACAGTTCTCTCTGCTGACATTATTATAATAATAATAACACTTTATTTATTGCTGTCCTTAGTGGGATTTGAACCCATGTCCCCATCACTGCAAGGCAGCAGCGCTAACCACTGAGCCACCATGCTGCCCTTAGCATACATCTGCTATGCATGGCTGCTAAAATGGACAGAGATGTCAGCAGAGAGCACTGTGCTCGTGATGTCATCAGTGTTCCAAAAAGAAAGGAATTTCCTCTGTAGCATTCAGCAGCTAATAAGTACTGGACGGATTAAGATTTTTTAATAGAAGTAATTTACAAATATGTTTATCTTTCTGCCACCAGTTGATTTAAAAGAAAAAAGGTTTTCACCGGAGTACCCCTTTAATACCTTCACTTCTCACATATTCTAAGCACTTAGACATTGCTAGGCTATTAGTTTCTTAGGCCAAGTTTACATCTACGTTGGAGCTGTGTTCGAGAGCTCTGTTATAAAGTCCATTTGTGACAAAAATGGATCTGGATGGTCGATTGCACAACAGACACCAATGGGTCCCGATGGGTTTCATTGACTTTGAATGGGGTCCATTGGGTTTCTGTCTGGTGTCCGTTGTTTTTCAGGGGTTGAATGGAGAAAAAAAAAACGGACGTGCAGTGTTTTTTTTCTCTCCACTAAATTTGCTTCATTTAAACAAACTGATGAAGTGTAGCTCCCCTAAACGTAAGTCGATGTTCATATAAATCTAACCAGAGTAATGGGTCTGCTCAAATCTGGATATTTGGGTGAAATTCCATTTGTTAACCTTTAACAAAAGGAATTCTTGAGTCTCTTGTCTCTTTTGGATTCCCTTTTCATGTTATCCTATTTTTGATATTTAGACATCATCGAGCCTTTCTTGTTTGTGATCATCTTTGCTCATCTTATGCCTCAATTCTGTTTTTCTTGATCTTAGTGCCTTGTCAAGATTTCTTGCCAGTTTAGGTTTGGGGAAGATAGAGAGAAAGATGAGAAAGGTTAGCAAGGTCCTTCCAGCTGGAAAGTCAAAAAAAATGTCCCCGCAAGTTTTCAGTTTTTACTTGCAGTGGTCAGGAATTTATTAACTGAGACAGTTGCAGTTGCGCAATAAACTGTCGCAACGGCCGTAAAAAATGACTAAATTTACTCCAGCTCCAACATGGAGCAGGAAAAGCTACTGCCGCCCGGGCTCAGACATACTTTCTCCCCGCCTTTGGCTGTCCAGGCATGCTGGGAGTTGTAGTTTTGCAACATCTGGAGGCACCCTGGTTGGGAAACACTGGCCTAAAACAGTGTTTCCCAACCAGGGTGCCTCCAAATGTTGCAAAACTACAAGTCCCAGGTTGGGAAACACTGTGCTCGGCCTCCGCCCCACCTTACTGTAAGGGCATGCTGGGAGTTGTAGTCCTGCAGCTGGGGGCAGGGGACAAGCTTGTCACTTGCCCACACATCTCCTGCACCACACAACTACAACTCCCAGCATGTCCTTACTGTAAGGGCATGCTGGCAGTTGTAGTCGTGCGGGGCGGGAGATGTGTGAGCAGGTGATAATAAATGTACTAACCCATTTTTTTTTCTTCTCATTTCAGACCCGTGTATCCTGTGGACTCCTTCGGATTTGGTGGACTACTTCGATGACCAGCGTTTTTCTTTGTTTGATTTTAATAAAATGGTTAACGAGGGCTTGTGGGGGGAGTGTTTTTTGTAATAAAATTTTTTTAAAACCTGTTGTGTTTTTTCCTTATTTTACTAGACAGGCTTAGTAGTGGAAGCTGCCTTATAGACGGAGTCCATTACTAAGCTGGACTTAGCGTTAGCCACAAAAACAGCTGGCGCTAACCCCCTATTATTACCCCGGTACCCAACGCCACAGGGGTGCCGGGAAGAGCCGGTACCAACAGGCCCGGAGCGACAAAAATGGTGCTCCTGGGCCTAGGCGGTAACAGGCTGGCGTTATTTAGGCTGGGGAGGGCCAGTAACAATGGTCCTCGCCCACCCTGGTAACGTCAGGCTGTTACTGTTTGGTTGGTATTTGGCTGAGAAAATAGGGGGGACCCTATGCGTTTTTTTAAAATAAATAATTAAATATAAAAAAAAAAAACACATAGGGTCCCCCCTATTTTTATTCTCAGCCAAATACCAACCAAACAGTAACAGCCTGACGTTACCAGGGTGGGCGAGGACCATTGTTACTGGCCCTCCCCAGCCTAAATAACGCCAGCCTGTTACCGCCTAGGCCCAGGAGCGCCATTTTTGAAGCTCCGGGCCTGTTGGTACCGGCTCTTCCCGGCACCCCTGTGGTGTTGGGTACCGGGGTAATAATTGGGGGTTAGCGCTAGCTGTTTTTGTGGCTAACGCTAAGCCCGGCTTACTAATGGACTCCGTCAATAAGACAGCTTCCACTACTAAGCCTGTCTAGTAAAGTAAAAAAAAAAAAACACAACAGGTTTAAAAAAAAAATTATTACAAAAAAACACTCCCCCACAAGCCCTCGTTAACCATTTTATTAACATCAAGCAAAAGAAAAACGCTGGTCGTCGAAGTAGTCCACCGAATCCGAAGGAGTCCACAGGATACACGGATCTGTAGAAGAAGTAACGGACAAAAAAAAAAGTGTAAGTACATTTAGGGAGAAAAAAACTGTGTTAAAAAAATGTAATAAACACAAACACACACACACACACAGTAAACGCCGTTTACCACTATTCTGAGCCATGACTACAATTTAGTTATTGAATTATTTAGATGTGGTGAAAAAGCTAAAAAAAAAAAACTCAAAAACAAAAGATCCAGAAGGAAACCAGCAGCCAAACCTATTCAGACAGCAGGAAAAAGGAACAGACTATTTTTTCTACTACATGAAGTAAATTTCCCACTTTTGCCTATGTGTGCCAAATTTATTAATGCCGTGCAACAATTTTGTAAATTTGTCGCACATAGTCAAAAATGAAGTAGAAAAAAACAGGGTAAAAACCAGACTACATAGTAAAAGATTAGTAAATGCCCCTCATAGTTCTTTCCAGTCTGACCGCAGTGCTCCCTACTGCCACCTCTGTCTATGTCAGGGCCTGAAAAGAAAATCTGTAAAGGAAATCCGCCACTCTTGTAGGAAGATAAAAAATGATATGCTTTATTCAATAATCTTAAAATATTATCCGAGGGGACTACAAAAGGTAATAAAAAAAAAAGGCATGCCTTGAAAAAGACTAACGAAATGCGTTTTTTTTATTTTATTTTATTTTTTACTATTTTTGTAATATTGTCCACTCGGACAATATTACAATTTTTTAAGATGACTTTAATAAAAGAAGAAATAAGCACTTTTTCCTGACAAGATATATTACAGTTTCTTATATTGACTTTAACTATTGATTAATGCAGGGTTTGTTAAAATAATGATAACCAGTTAAAGACTGTTTATAAAGGTAACCACAGACAATCAAAATAGTTCTTAAAGTTCTAGAAAACATTATCAGTTTTCTAAATATATAAAAATGTATCTGCTTTAAAAGAGAACCCATGTTTTAGAGAATAATTACAGAATATATGGCAAAATTTGACTTTTTAATTAGGTTATTATCGTTACTAAAATACAGTACTGTGTCAACTGTGTTAGCTGTCTTGTATATTAGAGAGAGATCTTCTAATTTACGGTAAAGTGATTCAGCAAAGATTTCCTGTTGGTGATTTACATGTCTTTACCCTCGACATGTCTATTTAAATAAACAATTACACTCAATTGACAAAAAAAACATGCACCCAGATAGAAATGTTGGAATGCTGCAAAAGTTGGCATGCAGTTATGTCTCATGCAGATATGTAAATGACTACAGGTGTGGTCTGATTAGATACTGGGTATTAGCAAGAGGGTGTAAAAGTGCTTCCCTTGCTGCCCTATAAAAGGCACTCAGAGGCTACTTTTGAGTAGTGTATCATTGGTGGGTTATCATTAAGAGACGTACCTCTATGACGAACTCAAAGACAATTTGTCCAGCTGATAAAGAGGGGATCATCATTAAAGTGTTGGAAGCAGGATGTAGTTTTAAGCATTCCAATTTCCCCCCATCTAGGCCATTCTGTGTAAGTTGTTAGATGTGGTGAGCAGTGGTTACATGAGGACATACACACATGGTAAACAGGCTCTGGGTGGCCTGAACAACAGCAGAGAGGATGGTTTTAACTACCAACAAGAGATGCTGTGAGGCTGTGTGTATATAGTAGACAGGGGATTTTACATTGGATCACTGGCTTGCTTCTTTGTATTAGAAGCAGTGGGACTGAAGGCTGGGAAAACACTGGTTTGCTGGAGGCCTGGAGACACTACTGTGTTTACTTCTGTAAAGCTGAAAAATTAGATTGTCTGTGTGGAAGGAGAATTTCCCCCACAACATGGTGAACTGTTAAAGTGACAACTTCTCTTGCCATGAGGATAGATAGGGATTGGTGATACATATGGTTGGTTTGCAGTGTGTAGTGTGAGCTACCTCATCTGCGGAGTAAGCTTAGTGTGTCATCAGCTTGGAAGTAGTTAGGCCTGGGGAGTCCATTAAAGCTGTGGGATAAATTTAGCTCATTATGGATAACCTTTCGGCATGAGTGTTAAAGTGCTTAAATCTAGACATCCCTGAAGTTGAATCTAGGAAGAACTTAAGGGAAATCCCTTGTCTTTGTTTGTCGGGGTTTGTGAACAGCTACAGTGGAAATGGGTTGACCATAGGACAGTGGCATAGGACATTAAGCCGTAAATATTGCCCAATTTGTGCGGTTTGGATAGTAGACCAAATTGGATCAGTGCTATTAGGACTGATCCCTGTGAGTAGGGTCCATGTTAACCTGACTCTCTCTTATCTGTTGTGGAAGGTGATGGGTTGTAGCGGGGAGAGGCTGTACACAGGATCAGTGTATCATATAAGAAAATTATAAACAGGACCATTTAGAGTTAGATACCATCTGTACACAGGTTATATATACACCATATAGGTGATTACTAGAGATGAGCGAATTTACAGTAAATTCGATTCGTCACAAACTTCTCGGCTCGGCAGTTGATGGCTTATCCTGCATAAATGAGTTCAGCTTTCAGGTGCTCCCGTGGGCTGGAAAAGGTGGATATAGTCATAGGAGACTCTTTCCTAGGACTGTATCCCCCTTTTCCAGCCCACCGGAACACCTGAAAGCTGAACTAATTTATGCAGGATAAGTTATCAACTGCCGAGCCGAGAAGTTTGTGACTAATCGAATTTACTATAAATTCGCTCATCTCTAGTGATTACAGTTACATTTAGAGACACACAGACGTCTTTGTTGATCAACATCATCCTCTTTCCTTTCCTTCTCCATCCGGATCAACCTCTTCCAATCAAAACTCATCTCTTTGGCATCTGTAGGACAAAAATGTTAGACTCTGCATTTTTCGAGTGTCATCCCCTCCTCTACCCAATCTCTCCATCTATAGACCCCGAACTGTTATAGTGCCCTCCTTGGTGTCCTGCACAGAAAAGGGCAGGTAGGTAGCTAACTATGTAATTAGGTAGCCAGATATGTAGGTAGGTAACTAGCCAGATAGGTAGGTAGCAAGGCATTTGGGTAGGTAGTTTTCTAGGTAGCCAGGTATGTAGGTAGGTATGTAATTCAGTATCTTGGTATCCAGGTATGTAGGTATCTAGGTAGCTAACTAGGTAGTTAGGTAGCCAGGTTTGTAAGTAGGTTGTTCTGTAGCCAGGTGTGCAAGCAGGTAGGTAGGTATCAAGGTATGTTGGTGGTTAGGTAGTTATGTAACTATATATGTAGGTAGGTAGTTATGTAGCCAGGTAGTTAAGTAGCCAGGTATGTAGATAGGTATGTAGGTAGGTTGTTAGGCAGCCAGATATGGGGGCCAGGTCATGCAGCCAGGTATTTTGGCCAGGTTATGCAGCCAGGTATGTGGGCCAGGTTAGGCAGCCAGGTATGTTGGGGCAGCCAGGTATGTGGGCCAGGCATGTGGGGGCAGCTAGGTATGTCGGGGTCCCTTCTCCTCCCCTCCCCCAGGTATATGGGCCAGCTTAGGCAGCCAGGTATGTGGGCCAGTTAAGCAGCCAGGTCCAGCTATGTGGGGGTGGCCAGGAATGTGGACCAGCTACATTGGGGCAGCCAGGTATGTGTGCCAGGTATGTTGGGACAGCCAGGCATGTGGGGGCAGCCAGGTATGTGGGCCAGGCATGTGGGGGCAGCCAGGTATGTGGGGGTCCCCTCTCCTCCCCTCCCCTCCCCCAGGTATGTGGGCCAGCTTAGGCAGCCAGGTATGTGGGCCAGTTAAGCAGCCAGGTCCAGGTATGTGGGGCGTGGCCAGGCATGTGGACCAGGTACTTTGGGAAAGCCAGGTATGTGGGGGCAGCCAGGTATGTGTGCCAGGTATGTTGGGACAGCCAGGTATGTGGGGGCAGCCAGATATGTGGGCCAGGTATGTGGGGGCAGTCAGGTATGTGGGGTCCCCTCTCCTCCCCTTCCCTATGTGCCAAATTGAAATAAAAAAAAAAGTAAAAAACAAAACAAAAACACATACACACACACACCTGTGCCACGCAGCAATCTCCTCAGGTCTTCAGCCGGTCACGTTCCTCTTGCTCCACAGTGCAGGCACTGCATACTGTGTGGGGGCGGAGGTCACGTCCCCTCTCAGAGTAGGCTGCAGATGCGGCTCAAACTGAGAGTAGGCTTTCAGCCCTGTGCGTGTGAGCCACAGCTGGAAGTAGTGCTTGTCTGCCTGGGAATCCGGGAAAAGTGTCCTGGATCCCCAGTAGCAGCAGCAGGCCCCTTACCCAGCCAGGCCCTCAGACCAAGTCCGAATGGACCAGCCGGTCAGTCTGACCCCTGCAGACAGAAGTACCGTGAAAGGTTACACCAGTATATAGAAAAGACACCATTTACCATAGCTGAAGCTCACAAACCCCACCTTGGAATTAACTCTATGGAGGTCACAGAGCATGTTTAGTAAACAATCCTATGTTAGTGAATAGAGTTTAGATATATCCATGGAGCTTGATGTAAAGCATACTGTATGTCTAAATGCTGTTAATGATGCTGTTAAGCACAGTTTAGGCAAGATGACTCCCCCCATAATAATGTACAAAAAATAATTAAATCTACAAATAATAATGTAAAAAAAAAAAAAAACATTTTCAGGAATCTGGCTCTAAATTCCCACTTGGAATTCCATTCCAGGAGCTCTGTCCAAGCTCCATTTATTATGCAGGATTTGAGCGGACAAAAAACACGGCAAGCAGTCTTTTTTTTTCTGTCAGGTCAAATGCTGCAAAATAACGTACACCAGATGGAAACTTGAGAGACCTCATATACATCACTGGAATCTTTTGGGAATTGTTGGTCTCCATTGTTCAACTGACTGTCCAGCTTAATTTTTTGGCACCAAATGGAGTTTGCAACGGAAACTCCAAAAGGAGCCTCAACACAAGTGTGATACAAAGGAGCGAGACTAATGGCTGGAGGGCAAAATATACAATAGTCACTGATAGATTGCTGAAGGCAATCCAATAAAGGCCCTGAGGGTCCCAACCAAAAATTTACTATGTACAGGTGTCACGATGCCGGCTGGCAGGAGGTGGATCCTCTGTGCCAGAGAGGGATTGGCGTGGACCGTGCTAGTGGACCGGTTCTAAGTCACTACTGGTTTTCACCAGAGCCCGCCGCAAAGCGGGATGGTCTTGCTGCGGCGGTAGTGACCAGGTCGTATCCACTAGCAATGGCTCAACCTCTCTGGCTGCTGAAGATAGGCGCGGTACAAGGGAGTAGACAGAAGCAAGGTCGGACGTAGCAGAAGGTCGGGGCAGGCAGCAAGGATCGTAGTCAGGGGCAACGGCAGGAGGTCTGGAACACAGGCTAGGAACACACAAGGAAACGCTTTCACTGGCACAATGGCAACAAGATCCGGCGAGGGAGTGCAGGGGAAGTGAGGTATAAATAGGGAGTGCACAGGTGAACACACTAATTAGAACCACTGCGCCAATCAGCGGCGCAGTGGCCCTTTAAATCGCAGAGACCCGGCGCGCGCGCGCCCTAGGGAGCGGGGCCGCGCGCGCCGAGACAGGACCGACGGAGAGCGAGTCAGGTACGGGAGCCGGGGTGCGCATCGCGAGCGGGCGCCACCCGCATCGCGAATCGCATCCCGGCTGGAGGCGGTATCGCAGCGCACCGGGTCAGAGGATCTGACCGGAGCGCTGCAGTAGCGAGAGTGTAGCGAGCGCTCCGGGGAGGAGCGGGGACCCGGAGCGCTCGGCGTAACAGTACCCCCCCCCCCTTGGGTCTCCCCCTCTTCTTAGAGCCTGAGAACCTGAGGAGCAGACTTTTGTCTAGGATATTGTCCTCAGGTTCCCAGGATCTCTCTTCAGGACCACAACCCTCCCAATCGACTAAAAAAAAAGTTTTCCCTCTGACCTTCTTGGAGGCCAGTATCTCCTTTACGGAGAAGATGTCCGAGGAGCCGGAAACAGGAGTGGGAGAAACAAGTTTGGGAGAGAAACGGTTGATGATGAGTGGTTTAAGAAGAGAAACGTGAAAGGCATTAGGAATACGAAGAGAAGGAGGAAGAAGAAGTTTGTAAGAGACAGGATTAATCTGGCACAAAATTTTGAAAGGACCAAGATAGCGTGGTCCCAATTTGTAGCTAGGGACACGGAAGCGGACATATTTGGCGGAGAGCCATACCTTGTCTCCAGGAGAAAAAATGGGGGGAGCTCTTCTTTTTTTATCAGCAAACTTCTTCATGCGTGATGAAGCTTGTAAGAGAGAATTTTGGGTCTCTTTCCATATGGTGGAAAGATCACGAGATATTTCATCCACAGCGGGCAAACCAGAGGGCAAGGGAGTAGGGAGGGGGGGAAGAGGGTGACGGCCGTACACCACGAAAAATGGGGATTTGGAGGAAGATTCAGAGATTCTGAAGTTATACGAGAATTCGGCCCATGGTAGAAGATCTGCCCAGTCATCCTGGCGGGAGGAAACAAAATGCCGTAAATAATCACCCAAGACCTGGTTAATTCTTTCTACTTGCCCATTGGATTGAGGATGATATGCAGAAGAAAAGTTTAATTTAATCTTGAGTTGTTTACAGAGAGCCCTCCAGAATTTTGACACGAATTGGACGCCTCTATCCGAGACGATCTGCGTGGGCAACCCGTGAAGACGAAAAATGTGTACAAAAAATTGTTTTGCCAACTGAGGCGCTGAAGGAAGACCAGGAAGAGGGATGAAATGTGCCATTTTGGAGAATCGATCAACGACCACCCAAACAACAGTGTTGCCACGGGATGGGGGTAAGTCTGTAATAAAGTCCATACCAATCAGAGACCAAGGCTGTTCGGGGACAGGCAGAGGATGAAGAAGACCAGCGGGCTTCTGGCGAGGAGTCTTATCCCGGGCACAGACAGTGCAGGCTCGCACAAAATCCACGAAATCCGTCTCCAGAGTCGGCCACCAATAGAAACGAGAGATGAGTTGCACGGATTTCTTGATGCCCGCATGACCTGCGAGATGGGAGGAGTGACCCCATTTGAGGATTCCGAGGCGTTGGCGTGGAGAGACGAAGGTCTTCCCTGGAGGAGTTTGCCTGATGGAGGCTGGAGAAGTGGAGATCAGGCAGTCAGGAGGAATGATGTGTTGCGGAGAGAGCTCTACTTCCGAGGCATCCGAGGAACGAGAGAGCGCATCGGCCCTAATGTTCTTATCGGCAGGCCGAAAGTGAATTTCAAAATTAAATCGGGCAAAGAACAGAGACCACCTGGCCTGGCGAGGATTCAGCCGTTGGGCAGACTGGAGATAGGAGAGGTTCTTGTGATCGGTGTAAATAATAACTGGAAATCTTGATCCCTCCAGCAGATGCCTCCATTCCTCAAGTGCTAATTTAATGGCTAGAAGCTCTCGATCCCCGATGGAGTAGTTCCTCTCCGCCGGAGAGAAGGTCCTAGAAAAAAAACCACAAGTAACAGCATGCCCGGAAGAATTTTTTTGTAGAAGGACCGCTCCAGCTCCTACTGAGGAGGCATCAACCTCCAATAGGAAGGGTTTAGATGGGTCAGGTCTGGAGAGCACGGGAGCCGAAGAAAAGGCAGACTTGAGCTGTTTAAAGGCGTCTTCCGCTTGAGGAGGCCATGACTTAGGATTGGCATTCTTTTTGGTTAAAGCCACGATAGGAGCCACAATGGTAGAAAAATGTGAAATAAATTGTCTGTAATAATTGGCGAACCCCAAAAAACGTTGGATAGCACGGAGTCCGGAGGGGCGTGGCCAATCTAAGCACTGCCCCCCTCAACGTTTCGCCACCAAGTGGCTTTGTCAAGAGGCCCATTTGCCTCTTGACAAAGCCACTTGGTGGCAAAACGTTGAGGGGGGCAGTGCTATGGTTTTAACTGCTATGTACCCTAACAATCAGTAGTTCTGGGATACAAAAATACAATGTATCTCCTACGAATTAAAGAAAATGATGGAGCTAGTTGAGCCCAATAAGCCTTAATTCAGCCATTAGTTAGGAGCACATAGTGTTTTTAAATGTGTGATTGTTTCCTTCTTTTTTCACTATTATAATTTTGGACCCGCAAATTAAAGTCCTGTACATAGTAAATTTTTGGTTGGGACCCTCAGGGCCTTTATTGGATTGCCTTCGGCAATCTATCAGTGACTATTATTCAACACAAGTGTGAACCCAGCCGAACCACTAAGATTGTTGGACCTATTGAGAAATGTTCAGTTCGATTACATTGGTCTGCATCTTCCTTCTAAAAAAATCAAGCATGAAGACAGAGTTTTAACCCTACACTATACATTGATTCATTTTATGTTCTTTTATAAACCTAAGCTGCAAATAAATACAAGCAATTGAAAAATTGTATTTCTTTAAGATTCTATAGAACTTATTTAAAAGAACTGTTTTATTGCAAAATTTAAGCAACGTAATAGTAGTGATAAACATGAGCTTCCGTTTTAGGTTAAATTATCTTACCACAGGTCTGTTCAACATCATCCGGTCATACATTCTTTGCGTACATTGCACGATAGTAGTTAACTATGAAGCTACTAAATATAGTCTTGTTCATATTATCTTTCTGCCATTAATCTTGATCCCAGTTTCTGAACTGTATGTTAGTATGCTATATCCTGCCTTGTTTATCTGTTTCTTAGTTATTTTATTCCTGTTAGGCTAGGATTCCACTTGGTTTCTTTTCCTGTGTTTTTTTTTCACTGAAAAAATGCTAGTGCACTTTCTTGCGTCTGACATTTTTTCTGGCGTTTTTGCATTTGAGGGTAAATTGCATTTTGGCCCCTTTGGCGTTTTTTTTCAAAAATTTTTGGTACCAGAAAAAAAAAGGTTGCAGTAGGGATGGGAAAAAATGTATTTAACAAAATGTTTATTTTTATAACAAAATTTTAATACATTTTTAATAAAGTGTGTGTGGGTGTTTCACTTTTTTCTCTCTATTTTTTACAGTTTTCAGGTAGTACTACTACTTCCAGCATGGAACAGACTGTTCCATGATGGGAGTAGTAGTACCTGTACTAATAGACATATCACCCCGGGTGTCACTCCTGACACCCGATGTGATTGTCCTATCTATTGGAGAGATGCGCAGCAGCTCTATACAGCACTCGCATCTCTGCTCTGTACTCCGGCCGGCCAGTGATGTGAATAGAAATTAACATCAATCATTCATATTTTCTGTCCAGTGGGGATTGGCCGGATGAGTGATGTTCTATTCACATCACTGACCGGCCGGAGTATAGTGCAGAGATGCGAGCGCTGTAGAGAGCTGCTCCGCATCACTGCAATAGATAGGACGATCGCATCGGGTGTCAGGAGTGACACCTGCTGTGATCTGTCCTTAACTGCAGGTACAACTACTCCCAACATGGAGCACACTCTGCTCCATACTGGGAGCTGTAGTACCTGCATTAATAGACAGATTGACACCTGTTGTGATCTGTCTATTAATTAACGGACCCGGGCGATCTGTCAATTAGTACAGGTACTACTACTCCCTTCATGGAACAGTGTGTTCCATGCTGGGAGTAGTAGTACCACCTAAAAATTTTTTATTATTGTCGGCTACATTATTAGTGCCCTGCCCGCACATATAAATTGATCTTTTTTATAATTTTTTTTAAATGTTACCCTACGAAATGTTATTACAAATGGTATCTCCATCACTTTTTTTTTTTTTTGGATCGCTGAAGTCCAAAAACTATAAAAACCGACTGCAAAAATGCCAAAGTTATAAACTATAAAAACCGCCTGCAAAAATGCCAAAGTTAAAACCCACATGGTGTTTTTCCTGGCGTTTTTTTTACTCCCATAAACTTCTATGGGAGAAAAGAGCCACAATTTCAGGGGAAAAAAAAACACCATAGGCTCAACATGCTGCGATTTTGCAAAACCACCAAGAAGCTGAAAAAGAGTGAAAAAACACCAAAAGGATAAAAAAAAATGTCAAACTGAAAAACGCATAGTGGAAAAAGAATTTAGCGATTTCTCATTGATTTACAGCGAACATCTGTCCGGAGCATTTTTTTCTCCCAAAAAACAAGTGGAATTCCAGACTTATGTTCCTGATTTGTTCCCTGACTTTGTACAGTTCCGCTTGTTTTGTTGAATTCGACGCCCATGCACTTTAGCACAGGAAGGGACTGGCTCCAAGTTGTCGATCCATCGTTTAGGGTGGATGGGTAAGTTGGAGTGGTCTTAGGGACAGCTTTAAAGCTCCCTTCTCCCTGCCTGCCTAAATCATGACACTTAGTATACGTAACAAAAAGCCAGGGTACAAGAGGTAAAGCACACAGCCTGGAGAGCCATCTTCAAACTTAGGAATTAAAGGGTAAATTCTCATAAACTGAATATTAATTTGAACTAAATTGAAAATTACAGAAAGATGTTTAACTCACCAAGTTCAACGGTGATCTCAAAAGAAGCTAGTGTGTGTAGTTTTTCCACCTCAATACCACATGAGTATATTCCAGAGTCTTCAAATACAATAGTCTTTATTATAAATGATATTGTCCCCAAATGGTCATCAATTATCTGTATCCTTTTATTGTATTTATCCGATAGGTAACCTTTTGTGTCTGCCAGCATATTGCATTGTGTACTTGATACTTGATGGCATAAAAACTTTCTGTAGGACACCAGGGAACTCTTATCATATAAACAATTCATAGTTAAGTCTTCCCCTTCCTTCATGGTGTGCTTTATATTCTGCGGCATTCTATACACTTTTGGAACTGTAAAATGGGGAAATAAAATTGATTTAAATATCTTCAGTAAACATATGTGAGAATTGTAACTTATTATCGGAAAATCAAACAGTGGTCAGATACATATTGCAAACAGTATTAATAAAAGTAACTTGACTTCCTGTGTGGGGGAAGTCACTAGGCAGTTACAGATAAAGTGGTTTCACATAGCATTTTTAGAAAAGCCATCATGTTTTTGTCTTATTTTTCCTGATTTGTTTTTGCAAAAAATGGACTGAAGGGTGATATTTAGTTACGATTCAACATGTGGTATGTTTTTTCAAGTTTTGGTGCATTTTTTGCCAGGTATTTTTGTAAAATACCTTATGCTCTATGCATGTCTTTTTTTTTATTTTATTTTTAGGTGATTTCGCTATAGACTGCTTTTAAGGAAAAACACCTAGAAAATAAGATAATTGGGGGAGATTTAGCAAAACCTGTGCAGAGGAAAAGTTGCCCATAGCAACCAATCAGATCACTTCTTTCATTTTGCAGAGGCCTTTTTAATAATGAAAGAAGCAAGCTGATCGGTTGCTATGGGCAACTGGGTAACTTTTCCTCTACACAGATTTTGATAAATCTCTCCCATAATGGCTGTATTTAAAAAACACCCACAAAAAAAAAAAAAAAATGCTTCCAAAAACACATGAAAAATAATGGCATTTTTACAAACCAGAACCCACAAAAAAGTGTGTTAATAAACAAGGCTCTTTTCCATCACCTGTCGGACATATTAACTCAGCTCTATTCACTTTAGGTACTGTACTATTCATTTCAGTACCAGGTACATCAATGGACAAGTGTGCCACTATTTCCTTATATTAGTTCATCTATTGAAACTATTTTATGGTAGATTTTATTTTTAAAGACAGACTTAGGCTGGGTTCACATCATGTTTTGTCCCATACGGGGCCGCATACGGCAGGGGCAGCTGAAAACTTGCGCTCCTATATGCCTTCGTATGCGGTCCAGTATGTAATTAATTGCAATGAGCTGACCGGAGTGAAACGCTGACTCCGATCGGCTCATTTTTGCCCCGTATGCGGTTTTCCCATCGCACCCAAAATCGTGGTCGACTACGATTTTAGTTCTGGTGGAAAACCGCATACGGGGCAAAAATGAGCCGACCGGAGTCAGCGTTTCACTCCAGTCGGCTCATTAAAATTAATTACATAAGGGACCGCATACGGGAGCGCAAGTTTTCAGCTCCCCCTGCCGTATGCGGTCCTGTAAACGTGATGCGAACCCAGCCTTACAGAAAAAAAAAAACGTACCATCGGTGATTTGGAGATTCATTAATATCATAGGATTCCATTGTTTCCTAATTCCACACCAATAAGTTCCTCTGTCTTCTAATACGAGATTTCTCATGGTAATGACAAGATGTCCAGCTCTGTTGTCCTGGATGCTCATTCTGCTGTCATGACAGTGTCGTTCAGACCATTTGCTTTCACATAGAATTTTGCAGTTACTCTTCGATTTACCAAGGCACCAATATTTATCATACAGAGAAAATCTGGTTTTGTCGTAACTGCACAAAATTGTAATATCTTCTCCAACTTTTCCAACTCTGGTTTTCTCAGTACTGAGGTCCTTTACCATTAGGCCTAAGTAGAGATATAATACTAATATCATTCACTAGTTAATATACAATCTATACCTAACAGGATGACATCTTGTTGTTGCAGTAGTTAAAGGGGTATTCCTATAATGTGGTGACATACCACTAGGATTGTGAATAGTGGGAGCTTTACCTTTGTAAGGTTATTCCCTGTGCATGGAGTATCCTGGTCGCCCATTATTCAAGGACCTATAATACAGCCCCTTGGCCTTGAATAGAGTGTACTTGTCACTTAAAAAAAAAACAACAACTATGACTTATTATAGAGACATGTAACATTTTTTGGATTTTGGTGAAGTTTAGACCCCGACTGATCACTGTACTGAATAGCCCTTAATGCACACGACTGATATGATCCCATAGACTTACATTGAGACATGTAGCACAGAGCTGGGAGAGAATGCATTTACCACACACGTCTGCTGAACTGTTCTAGGGATCAGTTGGGTTTTTGACATTCTGACTGATCTTTGGACACATCTCTACCACATGTCAAAGTTTTTTTTTTTTAAAGTGATAGTGCCAGTTTAGCATAATCTAAGAGAATGCAGATTTTCACTGTTATTCCTTATTGAGGGATCTGGATTTTCCTGCTACATATGCCCAAAGAGCATCTACACAGCATGGACAGGGAGAGCTGACAGATGAGAGAGTAACAACCTAATGAGAGAAGGCAAAGAAGGCAGAATATATATATATACAACAAAGTCAAAGAGTCCAGTATTCAAAACAGAAAAGTTTAGTTAAATCAGAAAAGCTTGACAAGACAGAGAAACAGGCAAAGAAAGCTGAAACAATTCAGGATCAAACCAGACAGAAGCTAAGAAAGAATTCAGGATAGACCAACTATGTGCACTAGGTATAAGACACTAAGAACTGGCTGGGCGGTAAAGACAGAATGGGTTTAAATATTGAACCAAGCTGGAAATTGACAGTCTTCATTGTTAGTAAGCTAATCTGGTCTTTCGCAGAATGGAGACGGGAGAAAGTTTTCCGAGCTTCCCTGCCTCCTTCCTCTGTGCTTTCATATGCCCGCTCATCTATTGAATATGCGTAAATCTTCACTCTCACATCCTAATGACATGAGAGCCTGTGCACACGTGAGAGCTCTCCTAGAATTTCATAGCACTCACATGAACATTGGCTCTCATATTATTAGGACTTGAAAATGAATAGGAGGCAGGGGTGCCTGTGCTCTATTCTAGCAGAGCTCTCAAGTGGGCACAGGCTCTCATGTCATTAGGACAGCATTATGCATATTCAATAGATGGACTGGTATTATTTTTGGCTGAAAACACGAATCACTAACAAAAAATACCTCTCTTTAAGAGGTAGTGCCAATCATTTTTTTAAACATATTTTTGCATACCAGTTTTAACTTGGTGGGTTGTCAGATTTTTGCATTGCTGCACCAAAATAAGCCAAAGGTGCGCCAAAAATGTGCCTGATGTTTTAAAAAGTGTGCCTCTATCATCTATATTTTTTATTTAAAAAAATACCACTTTTCATTAGCTCATAATGTTAGAAATCCTCTTAGGGGAAGAGGGTCCTTCCCTTGTGGTGGTGGGAGCTGATTGGTGCGCCTGCCTATGCAGCTTGCCCATGAGCCATCTCCTGTCCATTACTCATGGACAAGCTGAGGCTGCTGCAGGACTGGTAAGTGTCCCAGTAGTTATGGGGACCTCTAGCGGTGGGGTTTTCAGGAGCTGTTTTCTTTATTAGAATAAAGTTTTTAGACAACCATATTACAAAAGGTCTTTAACCCCTTTCCTCCCCAAGACGTTTGGGTGCGTCCTGGGAAGGGGGGCAGCTATGGAGCGGGATTGTGACGTAATCCCACTCCGTATCGCGCTGCCCCCAGCTGGAATCAACAGCCAGGGGCCACAGCTATAGACTGCAGCAGCGATCACTGCTGTAAGGCTATTAAGCCTTTAGATTAGTTGATTCCCTGTTTCCCTAAAGCGAGCAACATTGAGTTGCTATGGGTGAACGGGACCAAGGCAGGGTAATCGTGTGGTTCCTTTGTGTCGTCGGACCTTCTTTGTGTTGCTCTAGCCTGCTTTGGCTGGCTAGAGCAACAGAGCGCAGATAACACTGATATATGTAATAACCCAACATTGATCAGTGTAAGAAACCAAGGGATTCCATGTTATAGTACCCTTTGGTGACAAAAAAATAATGTAAAAAAAAAAAAAAAAAAAGTAATAAATGTGTATAACCCCTCCCCCTAATAAAAGTTTGAATCGCCCCATCCCCTTTGCATTTTATAAATAAAATAATGTAAAATAAATAAATAAATAGATAAACATATGTGGTATCACCGCATGTGTAAATGTCTAAATTATTAAAATATAATGTTAATTACACAGCATGGTTCAATTGTGTGAAACAGAAAAAAATACCAAGGTGCAGAATTGCGCATTTCTGGTCACTTCATATAGCTGAAAAAAATTCATAGAAAAAATGATCAAAAAGTCCATTAAAAACAAAAATGGTACTGTTAAAATCTACAGATCGCCATCTGGCCGCGTGGTCCACGTATCATGCTTATAGCAGATGGATGGAGTTGGAGGAGCTTTGGCTTGCACCTGTTCATCTTAATTCTCTCCTTTGGACACTCCCTCTTTTTTCTCCCTCCCTGGGCCCTCTGTTAGGTCCGATGGCTTTCTCGCGGTATGTTTGGGGCTATTGTTCGGTTAAGTTTAAACTAGCATCCTTGTTTTCCTCTATGAGGTTGTTTCTTTATCACCCTGACTTCCCGGTAGGCTTAACTTCTGGTATGGTGAGGGAGTTGGGCTCTTGGGGGCTTTTTTGTTGGGTGGACGTAGTACACTTCCCTTCCTGTACCCTTTTGCCATTTGATCAACTGATTTCTAGGAATGGCCTTCCCTCTTCTGAGCGGTTCCATTATCTTCAACTTAGTCATTATATGTCCTCTTCCTTGAGCTCCCCGGTGGTGTCTTTGCCCACGGGCTTTGAACAATTGTGCCGTTAGGGACCGCAAGTGAAAGGCCTTCTTGATATATAATCTTTATATTCCATTCTCAATTCTCCTCTTGGAGGGGCTGCACCTGTGCACCATTATATGGGCCGCTGGGAGGAGGATCTCAATACCTGTCTTACTATCTCTCAATGGAGGGTGATCTGGGAGAGGGTCTTTAAAGCCTTGATTTGTACAACATATAAGGAAACCCATTTTAAAATGCATTGGTACCACACTCATGAATTCCTCAATAGATTGAACCCTTCTGTTCCTCCACAGTGCTGGCATTGTGGGGTGGGAATTGGGTTTGCATTTCATATTTTTTGGTCTTGTCCACTCATAGTGGACTTCTGGAGGATGGTGGCCAGTTTCATTAGCTCAGTTCTGGAGGTGTCCGTCCCCGTTGACCTCTATGTTTATCTCCTGCATTTGTCCCATAGGGCCTTGTCCAAGAAACCGTTTAAACTGTTTATGCATATTGTCCTGGCTGCCAAAACGTTGATTGCTAAGTATTGGAAGCGAACGCTTTCCCTGTCAGAGAACGATCTCCTTTGGCCCATGTCTGTGAAATCCGATCCCTTAAAGGGGTGTTCGGCCCCTAGACATCATATCCCCTATCCAAGGGGTAGGGGATAAGATGTCAGATCACCGCGGTCCCGCTGCTGAGGACCCCCGGGATTGCCGCTGCGGCACTGCACTATTACTGCACAGAGCGAGTTCGCTCTGTGCGTAATGACGGGCGATACAGGGGACGGAGCAGCGTGACTTCATGGTTCCGCCCCTCATGACACCACGGCCCGCCCCCTCAATACAAGTCTATGGCAGGGGCGTGATGACCGCCACGCCCCCTCCCATAGATTCGTATTGAGGGGGCGGACCGTGACATCACGAGGGGCGGAGCCATGACGTAACGATGCTCCGGCCCCTGTATTGCCCGTCATTATGTGCAGAGTGAACTCGCTCTGTGCAGTAATGGCAGCGGGCTGCCAGAGTGGCGATCCCGGGGGTCCCCAGCAGCAGGACCACGGCGATCTGACATCTTATCCCCTATCCTTTGGATGGGGGATAAGATGTCTAGGGGCGGAGTACCCCTTTAAGTCTCTGACTGCCTCTCTGAATAATACTGTGCCGTTGTTTTTGTCTGTCTGGGATCCAAGGGATTGCTTTACTGATCGTCAACCTTCTTGAGCTGTCTCCTCTTGTTTTCTCCTGATGTCTTTCCCTACTTTTTGTCCCCTCTTGGGTGTTTGTTCTATGTTGTGTGGTCTTTTTTTTTTTTTTTCGTTTTGTGTTTTTTTGTGTATACACTCTGCACTTCTTTTTGGTTTTATTTGTGGTATCGGACAAACTTGTCCATTTTTGTCCTTTTTATTTTGGTTTACGGCTGGATATTGTATACCTTGAGTGATGTATTTCCTGGGAACTACAGGCCTGCACTATTTTGCATTTGGCATAAATTTGCATTAGTTTTATTTTATTTCTTTTGTTTAAAAAACTCTTAATAAAATTACAGTTTAAAAAAAAATCTACAGATCATGGCGCAATAAATGAGCCCTCATACATCACTGTATACGGAAAAATAAAAAAGTTATAGGAGTCAGAAGAGGACAATTTTCAGTCTACTAATTTTCTTACAAAAAGGTATATATTTTTCACTAGCAAAATAAAACAAAACCTATATATGTATATAGTGGTAATCATATGGACCTACAGAATAAAGATAATGTAATGTTTCATTTTTCACTACGTAGAAACTAAACCCCCTAAAAGTTGCATGATAACGTTTTTTTTTTTTTTTTTTGCCCTACAAATGTAATTTTTTTTTTGCTTTACTATACATTTTGTGGTAAAATGAATGATGTCATTACAAAGTACAGTAAGTCCCAAAAAAACAAGCCCTATGGATGGAAAATTGATGAAAAGTTAATGAAAAGACAAGGAGGAACAAATGAAATTGCAAAAAATTAATAATCGCTGTGTCATTAAGGGGTTATTTTTTTCCAATAAAACCATAGAAAAGGTTTTTTGATGTGACAGTGCCCATTTAATCTTTGTAGGTAAAGGGTTAATAATGTAGTCTGCTCCAGCACATGTTTTGTATATGTCACCAGACTTCTATTGTGCTGTTCCATTGGTTGGCTGCTTGATTTTAAATTGCTTGAGAGAATTTTGCTGAAAAGAAAAAAATAGCCCAACCTCTAGGATAGTGAGTATATAATATTAAATAGTGATTACTAATATACTAAGACCGGGCTTCAAATAATAATGATTTTTTTTATTAAAAAATAAATAAAAAATAATAATACATATAGTGCATAGAATTCCCCTCACAGGGCCCTTGTGGGAGGAATATAGATAAAATGCATAAACAGTGGAATTAAAACATCCAGAGTTAGTATTACATCAGCATAACCATCTGATAGTCCGGCAATGATAATATGGAGTTCAATCAAAATGCTATAGCAGTAGTGAAACAATGGTAGTGAAACAAGCATTTTTGGGTTTGCCATTCGTGTCAGTCACTGGAATTGCCGTGCGACTTACATCGGGTCCAGCGCAGTCTGGACCAGTCACACTCAGCGCCTGCCAGCGCCCAAAGGACAACTGAGCACCACTATCGCAACGAAAGGAGACGGCATCTGGAGCTGGTAATATAGAGCATTATGACATAGTGGTAATATCATTATAGGAATACTATCCATGACAGCTTATGGACATTAAATTCTTCTTTCACTACCATTGTTTCACTACTGCTATAGAATTTTGATTGAACTCCATATTATCATTGCCGGACTATCAGATGGTTATGCTGATGTAATACTCCACTTCTCTGGATGTTTTAATTCCACAATGCATTTTATCTATATTCCTCCCACAAGGGCCCTGTCAGGGGAATTCTATACACTACATTTATTATTATTTTTTATTTATTTTTTAATTAAAAAATCATTGTTATTTGAAGCACAGTCTTAGTATATTAGTAATTACTATTCAATAGTATATACTCACTATACTAGAGGTTGGGCTATTTTTTCTTTTCAGCGATATATACACACCTTGGGTATAGGTGTTTGCCCATTATACCTCGGCTAGTGATTAATTGGGATCTGCACCAACTTTTAAATTTGAATGAATTTTGCCCTAAAGCTCCTAGTAATGCGATGATCACACAAAGTTTATGGCTCGTATTCTCAGCCATAAAAAAAACTGGCTGATTTTCATGAAAAAAATAGCTGGACAAAAAATTTTCAAATTTTTTTTTTAACCAATTTTTTAATGAAAACATGTCAGTTGTTTAAAATGATTGGAAATAATGCTTAAAAAAAGTTTTTCAGTCTGTAATCCGTCCTTTTTTTTTTTTTTTATGAGGTCCAATTTATACTCCCAGATTATGAGATATACAGTTTTCTGTAGGGTCATTGGGGGAGATTCATCAAAACCTGTGCAGAGGAAGAGTGGTCCAGTTGCCCATAGCAACCAATCAGTTTGCTTCTTTCATTTTCCACAGGCCTCTAAAGAGGCCTGTGGAAAATGAAAGAAGCAATCTGATTGGTTGCTATGGGCAACTGGACCACTCTTCCTCTGCACAGGTTTTGATAAATCTCCCCCATTGAGTATTACTTTGTACCATTTAAGCATTATTCATTGTGTTATTATATATTTCATGAGCAAGTTGTACAGAGGATACAGTAATTTTCTATCCAGTTTAAGTCTTTCTCAAATACCTGAATTACAGATAAGACCTGATCACAAATTTAGTTTGAGTCTCAAAAAAAACCTTATGTGGATTTTCTCAATATAACAACCTTTATTTCTATGTTCTAAAGTTAGTTGTTATTAGTTGTAACACTTATTTCTACCTTCACATCAAAGGGGGTTTTCCATGTAAAGTTATCCTTCCACAGTATAGGACATAACTAGCTGTTAAGGGGCGGGGGGTCTGACCACTGGCACCCCCTGCACTGGCACCCCAAGTCTGCCAAGCGTGCTTGTGTGCGGTCGCTCCATTTATTCTTTATAGTAGGTACTGAAAACAGCCAAACACTACACTACACCTCCGCGTGGTGGATGGGGGACACGTTTTGATCAAAAAGTGTGCTAAGAGCCTCGATTTTGTTGACCAAGTGTGCTGCTGCCATTTTCTTTTTTAACATGTTTTGTACTTGCCACAGCAGCGTGCACCCGTGTATTGGGTTTAGGTGCTGGCTACATTTTAGTTTTTTTGTTTTTACTACTCGGCTGTGTCCACTGCTCCTAAAGATAATGAATGTAGTAGCGGCAAGAATGTGCGACTTACCACTCCATTTTAACCTCTTAAGGACATAGGACGTTCTCCAACGTCCCCGCTACATGGGCTTTAATGCCCAAGGACGTTAGAGAACGTCCTGTTGTATTTCCGGTCTCTGCCGCTCGCCGGGCAGAGATCGGAACCGGATGCCTGCTGAAATCCTTCAGCAGGCATCCAGGGCAAATACCGAGGGGGGCCATGCGATCTGCGGCGATACCGGGCTGATCGGGTCTCTGGGACCCGACCGCCCGGTAATTTTGCATGATCCCGGCTGTCACAGACAGCCAGGACCATGCTGGAGTATAGGAGCGAGGTGGCAAGCCTGCCACCTACTCCTATCCCCTGCGATCCGTCGGTTAGCTAACCGACCAATCGCAGGGGGTTACTTCCTCCCGCCCTGCCCAGTCCCTGGAAGTCCGGAGAGGACGGGAGGAAGACTGGAGGATGCGCCGGGGGACGGGGGAGTGCTGGGGACCGGCCCCGGTACTTACCTTGTCCCTGAAGACCCGGATCCCGGCGATGAAGACAGCGGCGGCGGCGAAAGGTGAGTTCCTCTTCAGCAAGGGTTGGGCCCTTTACAGCAATGCACGTCTCCGTAAAGCGACATGCATTGCTGTAATGGGACCCTGTATACTACAACTCCCAGCATGCCCAGACAGCCCTTGGCATCTGGGCATGCTGGCAGTTGCAGTTTTGCAACATCTGGCCCTTCAGATGTTGCAGAACTACAACTCCCAGCATGCCTGGACAGTTTTGGCATACTGGGAGTTGTAGTTTTGCAACATCTGGGATGGCACAGATTGGGAACCACTGTATTAGTGGTCTGCAAACTGTAGTCCTCCAGATGTTGCAAAACTACAACTCCAAGCATGCTGGGAGTTGTAGTTCGGCAACATCTGGCTCTAAAGATGTTGCCGAACTACTACTTCCAGCATGCCTGAGAATGTTTGGGAGTAGTGGTTTTGCAACAACAGGAGGCACACTGGTTGGGAAACATTGTCTGTTTCCTAACTCAGTGTTTCCCAACCCATGTGCCTCCAGCAGTTGCAAAACTATAACTACCAGCATGCACTGATAGACTGTGCATGCTGGGAGTTGTAGTTTTGCAACAGCTGGAGGTTCCCCCCCCCCTTTGAATGTACAGGGTATATTCACATGGGCAGGGCGCTTACAGTGAGTATCAGGCTGCAAGTTTGCGATGCAGCAAATTTTGCGCGGCAGCTCAAACTCGCAGCGGGAAACTCGCTGTAATCCCCCGCCTGTGTGACTGTAGCCTAAAAACATTACACTACACTACACTAACACAAAATAAAATAAAAAGTAAAAAACACTACATATACACATACCCCTACACAGCCCCCCTCCCCAATAAAAATGAAAAACGTCTGGTACACCACTGTTTCCAAAATGGAGCCTCCAGCTGTTGCAAAACAACAACTCCCAGTATTGCCGGACAGCCGTTGACTGTCCAAGCATGCTGGGAGTTTTGCAACAGCTGGAGGCACCCTGTTTGGGAATCACTGGCGTAGAATACCCCTACGTCCATCCCTATGCAAATCCCTAATTCAGGCCTCAAATGTACATGGCGCTCTCACTTTGGAGCCCTGTTGTATTTCAAGGCAACAGTTTAGGGTCACATATGGGGTATCGCCGTACTCGGCAGAAATTGTGTTACAAATTTTAGGGGGCTTTTTCTCCTTTAACCCCTTATGAAAAGGTGAAGTTGGGGTCTACACCAGCATGTTAGTGTAAAAAAATTATTTTTTTACACTAACACGATGGTGTTGCCATATACTGTTCATTTTGACAAGAGGTAAAAGGGAAAAAAGCCTCCCAAAATTTGAAATGCAACTTCTCCCGACTATGGAGATACCCCATATGTGGGTGCAAAGTGCTCTGGGGGTGCACAACAAGGCCCAGAAGGGAGAGTGCACCATGTACATTTGAGGTGATTTGCACAGGAGTGGCTGATTGTTACAGCGGTATTGACAAACGCAAAAAAAAAACTCACGGAATGTAATGTGGGGTACAGTGAGCATTAACCCCCCACTGGTGTCTGACAGATCTTTGGAACAGTGGGCTGTGCAAATTAAAAATTTTGTACAGCCCACTGTTCCTAAGATCTGACAGACACCAGTGGGAGGTTAATGCTCACTGTACCCTTTGTTCTAGTTTCTAGTTCTTGTTTCCAAAATGGTATGCCATGTGGGGGTTATTTTGCTGTTCTGGCACCATAGGGGCTTCCTAAATGCGACATGCCCCCCGACCAAAATTTACTCTCCAAAAGCCAAATATGACTCCTTCTCTTCTGAGCATTGTAGTTCGTCCGTAGTGCACTTCAGGTCAACTTATGGGGTACCTCCATACTCAAAAGGGATGGGGTTACAAATTTTGGGGGCTATTTTCTGCTATTAACCCTTGCAAAAATGTGAAACTTGGGGGGAGACACACATTTTAGTGAAAAAAAGAATATTTTTTTTACATATGCAAAAGTCGTGAAACACCTGTGGGGAATTAAGGTTCACTTTACCCCTTGTTACGTTCCCCAAGGGGTCTAGTTTCCAAAATGGTATGCCATGTGGATATTGTTTGCTGTTCTGTTACCATAGGGGCTTCCTAAATGCAACATGCCCCCCAAAAACCATTTCAGAAAAACGTACTCTCCAAAATCCCCTTGACGCTCCTTCGCTTCTGAGCCCTCTACTGCGCCCGCCGAACAATTAACATAGATATATGAGGTATGTGCTTACTCGAGAGAAATTGGGCAACAAATATAAGTATAAATTTTCTCCTTCTACCCCCCCCCCCCCCCCCCCACGATCAGCTAGTTATACCCTATCCAGTGTCAAATGGGAAACCCCTTTAAGGCTATGTTCACACACTGTAAAATGAAAAACAAAAAAACTGCCGTAAGAAAAAGATATAAAAAGCAAGCGTTTTTTAAAGTTTGTGGAAAAACAGCTGTCTGTGCACACATTGGGGGGGGGGGGGATTTATCATTATTGTCTATGGTAGATGTGTTTTACAGTCAATAGTGTTCAGCTGTGAAAGTTCTGGTGTGCATCAATTTTTTGGGGGGGCTTATTCATATTTATTAAAACTCAGGGCGTGCTGGGAGTTATAGTTGCGTACCATATAGAGAGACACACGTGTACGTGCATGAAATGTATGAAATGGTCACAGGGCATGTGATCAATATGGTGCTTGTACATATGTTTTACTTCAGTACATCCCTTTGTAAGATTCTTACTCTGACTTTTTGTGCGACTTTTTAACCCATTGCTCCAAAGTGTCTTTTTAAACATGCTTTTTGAAGGCAGTTTTGTAAGCCAAGTCTGGGCTGGTGTAGATTTGCAGTGTTTTGGAGGGGTTCCATTCATTAACCACTGCATCTGCAAACAGAGATTTGACTGTCAATAGTGTTTTCTCTCAAAGCTATTGTGGGCAAAAAGTCACACAAAAAAGTTGCTTTGATAAATTCTTCTTATTGTTTAGAAAAACAGCTGTAATTCAAACATTGAAATTACGACTTTATGTTTAACAATGTGTGCACTGGCTACCACTTTGCCATAGACTTTAAAAGAACACATTATTAGATTTTACAGGGTTTCTAACTTTATTTTACAGTACTTTTTCATTTACAGAGCGATATTAAGGCTTGTTTTTTGAAGCACCATGATCACTGTGTCGTCTACTCGGTGATCGCGGGGGGCCCCAGTGGTCCTGTGGATAGGTAATAAGTTATTTTTCACCGGAGATCTCCATTAAGATTACAACCGTATCAAACTGATGACTTCAATGGGTCCAAAGTAAAATCTGCAAATCTGCCTCTATTGCGGACTTTCTGTTGACCCATTGAAGTCAAAGGTAAAAAAATCTGCTGCAGATTTTCCTCAGCAAATACTCTGCGGAAATGCCGCATGTAATCCGCCTGTGTGAACGTACCCTTTGGCTATGTTCAAAAGGCAGAATTTCTGCATGGATTTCCGCATTGAAATCCACATGGAAATTCTGCATGTGTTTAAAGCCTATTCACTTCAAAAGGATTCCGCAGTCCCATTCACACAGCAAAATTTTCACTGCACATGTCCTGCAGCTAAAATTCCACATTCACAAGTCATATCTATTTTTGTGGCATTCGGCTGTGGAAGTCCATTGAGATTAATGGGGCTTTTTTTTCTACACTATATGCAGATTTTGTGCCAATTTCATGCGGAATTCACGCAAAAATTTTACTTTTGCAATGAATAAAGGCACTTTTTTAACTTGCGCTGTGGATTCATGTGGAAAAGCTGCATGAATTCCACAGAAATTCTGCATATATTCTGCAAATGATTGAAAGATGCAGAATTCCAGCCGAATTAATGCGGGCACAGAATTTCTGCCGTGTGAGCCGTGTGAAACACCAAAAAGACCTTCTGACGAAGATACCAAACATGTGTCCTGGTGGAGGTGGGATGCATTCCAGGAATCTACTCTACAACATGTCCTAGTTAGTTAGTAACTATGAAGATTTTTACTTTTACATGGTTTAGTACTGTTAATACTAGGTAAGACATTCAACTTTATGTAATACCTGCCACAAATGTGTTGACATAGAGGTATTGTGAATATTCCTGTGTATGATCCCCACCTGTTGCTATTTTTGGGGTTGGTGTGGTTTTAAGGGTGGGATATTTTAATGGGAGGGCTGCTCTGTTGTATTGTTTTCTAGAATGTGTTAATAAAGGTTTGGCTTATAATAGTAGAGTCAGTCTTTTGTTGGTTATAGCATTAGTGGTTTTTGTATTGACAAGAAATACATTGGATGCTGCACTGTAGGTTGTAATCCCCATGTACATGGTGCGTTTGACAAGCTGTAATAGTAGATCTGGCATGACAGCCATGGAAGCCTTTAGAAGGCCCCTGGCTACCAAAATAACAGATAGTCAACGTGGCTGGGGGGGGGGGGGGGGGGGTACCAGAGACATGATAGGACTGCCAGCTGTACCCATCTAGTTGCCATGGTTGCTGTTGCATGGGGCATCAAGGATGATCATGACAGTGGATGTCAGCTGCAGATAGCACCCGCTACCCATGGTGTATGGGGTGGACCTAGCTTCCTGCCCTAAAATATTATTTATACTGCACATTGAGTGACATAAAAGCACCGCCCCCTCCCAATAATATGGCGTAATTGAATATTTTTTCCCCCATTCCACCACACTAGATTTTTTAAGTTTCTAATTACATTGTATGGTTAAATAATTGGTGCCAATAAAAATACAAGTTGTTCCATAACATACAGGCTTTTATTTGTTTGTATTGATGGCCTTTGGAATTCAGAGATGAAAAAAAACTAAAATGCCGTCGCCAGAATGAGATGACAAGGGGTAATATATAACCTGCGAGGGGTTAACTTTTTTTCCTATATATATTTTATACATAGGAAAAAAAATAACCCCTCGCAGGTGGGTACAGGGAAGGGGACAATGAGATGGTACCTGGTCATTGTATTACACACAATAATGTAATAATTACTGTCAATTAAAATGTTGTTTAAATGATTCTAGCTATAGAAATTATTCCTGTTACTGTGTTTTTTTTCTTATCAGTATACATTTGGCTTCCTATACTCATTTGATATATACCACATATATAAATGTATCCATGTATTCACATTCTCACCTGCATGTTTTCAGCATCCCAAATCACACAATGAAGTCTCTAGTTTGGGTCAGTATAAAATTGTATTTTACAAGTTGAAAAATCCATTATTACTGTATTCAAGTTACCAAAAAAAAAAAAAAGGGGGTGCATTGATAATTATTTAAGTAGATTTATTAGTGTTGGTCAACATTTAAGTTATAGAGCCAAAAATCATATGGATTGGGAAAATTACCTACAGTAGCTGGACTTTTTCCTTACCTTATCTATAAAACATAGCATGGATAGTCATGATTTTTTAACAGAATGTACAATTAACCTACTCTATTAGCTGTAAAATAAAAATTTATGTATGTATGTATCCTTACCTGCCCGAACCAATGATATAACAAATAGCCAGAAGAAATTCATGTTTTCGTCTTGAGAGCAAGTGAAATAAAAAATAGCCACAAGCGGTAAAACCTCTTTTCCTGTTACATAAAAGTAAGCAGCCAGTCCCCCGCCCACAAGTCTACCTAATGGCTGACCTGATTAAGGCCTCACAGTGGTCTAATTCTATAGAATCATCTCTTATATATATTAGAACATGTACTGACTTTAATGGTGCTTATTTAACTAAAGTTTAATTCATGTATAATGAAAGGTATGGTAAATAGATAAATGAAAAAAGAACAAAAAGTAGACATGTACAAAAAACCTTATGCATTTTTTTTTTTTATTCACTGCCCAGTTTTAATTTAGCTTCAGGTTCTATGTTATTGTAGTGACCCAAGAGAGCTACACAGGTGCTATAGTGAGGGCCCCACAAAATAGAAAGAGTTGGCCACAGTAGATGGAGTGGTTCACTGGCCCTGGTTACTGCCCTGGGGGTCACTACAATAAGAGAGAGAGGGGCAGTGTGGATGTGATGGTATTTAGCCCCCTGGGGCACACCACTTATAGTTCCGGCCAATGGTAGCTGGTAGCACCCTCGGTGGTACAGTAGTGCAGATATGACCAAGGAGATGCAAGAACTAGTGCAGATAGCAATGCAGTGCAATGGGTAACTTTACTAAACAGCAAAGGATGTGGTCACATAGGGGGAGATTTTTCAAAACCTGTGCAGAGGAAAAGTTGACCAGTTGCCCATACCAACAAATCAGGTTGCTTCTTTTATTTTTCAGAGGCCAATTTAAAAACTAAAAAAGCTATCTGATTGGTTGCTATGGGCAACTGGTCAACTTTTTCTCAGCACAGGTTTTGATAAATCTCCCCCATAGTTCTTTTAAACAGTTTCCTGTTAAAACAAAAACAGGGGATATATGTGTTGCAGAATTTACCCACCAAGGCCAGAAGGTCAGAACCTTACCAATGGCCCACACAGTTTTGGATCCCTATCTTCCATCTTTTGTTCTAGTTTGGGCTAGTTTCAAGAAGTAAGTTGTGTGTGTAGCAAGTTTGGGCAATCTCTGCATCATCCACATATATTTGTAAAATTTCAAAAATTACAAAGATTAATCTGATCTAAACTTTCCATACCCTTGAATGTTTGTGCCGCATGTAGTTATCAGGGAGAAACCTTCCTATGATTCAACTGATAACTGGCCTGTGCATAGGGGCTTTAGGTTGATATTTTACTGATCCAGAAGAGATAGATGTCAGTTTTAGGCATCAGCCTGATGAACTGCTGTGCAAATTGGTGTGATTGTATTACTGACGTTGGCTACATGCAGTTTTTTTGCTGTTGGCTGTTCTGTAAACTGCTCTGTAGCTGATAAACTGCATGGCTTTTAACAGATAAACTGCCTATAGCTGAGATCAGTTTGAAAACTGTGTCAATCACTGTGGTTTAGCCACTTTTAGCATTGTACCCACTACGTGGAAACACTGCCCGCACTTTACCTAAACATAGTGGCATGAGCACCCACAGTGCCTAGGGCAGCATGAATTCTAAATACGGCCCTAACCAGAAAGGAACTGAAGAAAACTGAAACCAACTACTATTTTGAGTAATTCATATGTTCTCAGTTTTACTGTCTTCTTTTACCCATGAATACTCAACACGGTCTCTGTTTCTGTCTTAATTTTAGGTGTTACTTGTGTCATGGCATGAATGGGTGGTAACCCGTTCATGCCTTTAGTGTTTCCTATTCAGATGAGTCCCTCTCTCATTCTTTTATCTTTTTACAGCTCACATGCAGTTTTAACTTTTATAAGTCAACTTAAAACATATTAATCATTGTCACATTGAAATTGGGCTTATAAACCACTGAAGAATCTGCCAATCCCTCTTAATTCTCCTGCTACTAGCTGCAGGCCACATCTGTCTAAACGGTCAAAAAGAAAAAAGCGTTTGATCGAGCAATACCTTAAAACATTGATTCTTTATTCTGGTTCCATATCGATAAAATTTGCAAGACGAACTCACATCACACCACCTGACCAGTAACACACTCCCAATGGATGCGTTTCGAGCACATTGCGCGCTCTTGATCACCATACCACCTGTGCACACCTAGCCCTCTAAGTACAAGACCCAGAGGGAGGAGTCAGTATTCGTGAATTTAAAACATATGACAATGAAAATTTATTTGAAAAGATAAGTTCAAAAGTGCTTGTTGGTAATATCCACTGACTTGGAAAGACTTTTAATACAGGAAATGAGATTGTGGTGGGATCAAACAACTCTAACAAATTATCTTAGTCAAGAAATGATCCCTAGAGGACTTAAAATTAAAGAAAATACCTACCACGATCTATTGTGACGAAATGCTCAACGAGCACAATGAAGCACTAACTGTTCCAAAACACTCATCAATGTCATAATTAAACATGAAACAAAAAAGTTGGATACATTAAAAGAGGATCTTGACAAAACAAAAGAAGAAGTGAAGAAATATAGAGAATTACCAGAATATGAACAGTTCCTGGCTAAAATAAATGAGCGTGTGGACAAATTGGAAAGTTACATTATGGAGACAAAAAAGTGAAATTCAAACGTGATATGAAGGACTGTACACTAAATCAAGTATACGACTGGGCCAAATGGGATCACAACATCCCCAAATCCATAATGAAAAAAAAATGGATACAGATGCAAACCTAAAAACTATCCAAAAGTAACTTTCAGCTCTACAGAAGTAGAAACAGATGAAATAGAAAAGTACCTGTTCAGACAGCTCGACTTCCCAGAAGAGGAAAAATCTACCAAATCAATGCAAACCAAAAAACTGGAAAAGCAGGAAGGGAAGAAAACCCGAAGGGCCGGACGAAAACACAGGGGGAGCAATGGTAGAGGAAACGCTCCAGACGCACAGCCGAACAGTGAAGAAAACAGCATCTTGAACTTATCCTCCAAAGTCTTGAACTAAGGTCACATTGAGGTGTTGTCGTGCGGTTTAAATTTCGCACCGACAAATGCATTTGATGTGTTTCACAAGCTTGTTAAAATTAACAAGTTCGTGCGAAATTTAACAGTGAAGCTACATTTCCTGGACTTGAACTCAAAGGTCAAAATACATAACCAATTCAGGTCACTTACCTTTTCTGAACAACAAATGTTGGTTACACTAGAGGATCTCAACTATGAAAATAAAACAGTAATTAGGGATATTACAACCAATACTAGTCATATATGCAAAAATAGAGTATCTGTAATCCTGAATACATTACCGAAAACGCATAAGGGGGTTTACCCCCCCCCCCCCCCATTTGTTGTATAGTTTCAAGTCGGGGCTCTCTCTTATCCCTATGGCTTGATCAAATGTTACAACCTTTGGTACAATTAGTTCCTGGTTACCTGCAGGATTTCCAAGACATATTCGCCAATTTGAGGACACTAACATGGCGATCTGATTGGAGCTGGCTAACTTGCAACGTTGTGTCGCTGTATGCTTGCATACCATGGCCAATAGCTTTAGAAGCTCTGGAATACCATCTAGTTCGCCATAGTAGGTACTCTGTTGACTTATGTGAATATATAAAACAAGTTACGTGGTTTCTAATGTCACATCATTTCTTATGCTTTGACAAGCAATTTTACATTCAAGGTAGTGGAGTTTCTATGGGGGCGAGACATTCCCCTTCACTAGCAAACTTGACCATGCCTTATTGGTATATCACTGGGGAACTAATTTTCAATGAGGACACCCCTTTCCCCATGAGACTACTCACTATCAGGGTGTATTGATAAATATGCCCTTGGAGAGAGAAATATATTATATATATAGAATTAAGGAACATCCAATAGAGCTGTGATGCAAAAATGATATATAACTTTTATTCCAAATCATTTAAAAATAGGATTAAAAAGTCCATATCTAACGGTTTAGTTGGTCAACGCAGGACCGTGCTTATGGAATGGGTATAGGGTAACAGGTGAATACCTATTTCTAAATAGTCCTACCTAAACATAAGACTATCCGTCACTACATTTAGTGTGGGTGGGGGTAGGGTCTAGTGTTTCCACTCACAGGTGGTTAGCTGATTAATCTCTCATACTCCTGTCCAACGCGTTTCTCCCACTTATTTTAGGGGTTCATCAGGGAACCGAGGAGGGAATAATAGGCTAACAGTATATAATTATGTCATAGAGGGGTGCATAGAGATAGGTATATATGGACTGAGTTAAGATCAATAGTTAGTCAAATACAGACCAGATAGAAAATGGATAAAGAGATGGGTATGTCAGTCAGTCACTGGCAAATGTAAACCACAGTCAGTGTCCAGATTGGTGAGCTTTCAATCCGAAGAGTAATTCAGAGTGATGTACACACAGTCAAAGGTCAAGAGTCATGATGATAATAATAAACCACCATATCATATCTTTAAATTAAATAATACATTACAAGTATAGATTATCTAGCATATATAGCATCACATCCATGTAGCGTATATAGTATCACATCCATGTAGATTCCAATATTGGCGATAGCACAGAATAATTGTTGTATTAACACAGATATGTAGTAACACTTAGATCCTGTGTATAGAATGGATGAACTTGGTTTCAATAACCATGTATGATAACTTGGGGGGTTTTGCTCTCCTATGCGGACTGGTGATATTTGTTACGCTCTGGACCATGTGATCCCAACAACTGATAATGCCCAGGTAGATCTACTGACAAATTGCCATCTGAGGTCTAATTAGACCCTCCACCTTGGGGCCCTATATTCGGCCTATAGATGCTTGGACATCACTGGATAGAAGCGATGTGTCAATTGGGAAGAAAAAATGATTTGTGTAGTGTAGTGTCATGGAAGATTAGTGGAGTGTAGTGTCATGGAAGATTCATAGAGGATCTCCTTCTCATTTGGAGGGGTGATATGTCTTCCATACCAATGTTCATTGACTAAATTCAAACGCATTTAATTTGAAGTCTACTTGCCATGTAGACCCTGTTACAGTTAATTTTCTGGATCTTAAGTTAATAGGAATACCCGAAGAGTACATTCATACAGAAACATTTAGGAAACCCATATCGAGTAACACTGTGTTCCGGGCAGACAGCGATCATCCCCCCACAAACCATTTCGTGCTATACCGGTAGGGGAATTAACCAGACTTAAGTGAAATTGCACTTCACAATTCAAGTACTTGGAACAAGCATGATCCTTAGAGGACCGTCTATTGAGACGGGGTTACAGTAGGGCACAAATGAATAGAGCAAAAAGAATTGTGAACTGCAAGAATCGCCAGAACCTGTTAAGACCACGTGAGGATAACAGCAAAATCCACCTAGGAAATAATACTAGGAAATACCAAACCAGTCCTAGCTATCACATAAAGTCCACAATTTAAAATAGAGTTGCCAAGGTCTGTAAAGAGTTTTCATATGCAACAGACAATCAGGTACACAAGATACGACAACACTTAAATTGCAATTCCACGAACGTAGTGTAGCTGATTGAATGGACATCTTGTAATTTAAAGTATGTGGGGTGCGCCACATGGAGGCTGAAAATAAGAATTAGGGAACATCATGATGCTTTAAATGCGAATGGAAGTCGAAACAAATCTGGTGCATCATTGCATTTTTTTGAAAAACCTAATGCCAGTGTTAATAATTTTAGGATGTATGCCACAAAAAAAAAAGTTCAGCTGACAACACGGAGAGGTGATCTGCAGCACAGACTGTGAAGCCTGGAGGCATTTTGGCAATTTGCACTTCAGACAAGAGCCCCCCAAGGATTAAACAAACGAAAGGAATTTATATTTCATTATTAATCTCGCATTTGTGGATTGTTATTTACACGTATACTATAATTGATCATGTAAGCCAACAGTTGTTCTGTCAATATATGTCTATACATGTGTGTATACATTATTGCGCATATCTGCATGTCATTATTAGCGTCATACAAATGAATATTGTATGACATGCAGATCTGCACATATAATTTCCAAGTTCATGTTAATATTTCCAACAAGCACTTTTGTACCTGTCTTTTCAAATTATTTTACATTGTCATATGTTTTAAATTCACGAATAGTGACTCCTCCCCCTGGGTCTTGTACTTAGAGGGCTAAGTGTGCACAGGTGGTATGGTGATCAAGAGTGCGCATGCGCTCAAAACGTGTCCATTGGGAGTGTGTCACCGGTTAGGTGGTGTGATGTGAGTTCGTCTTGCAAATTTTATCAATATGGAACCTGAATAAAGAATCAATGTTTTAAGGAATTGCTGGATCAAACGCTTTTTTCTTTTCTACTGTCACATATCCAGCTGGGTCAAGCTGAAAATCCGTGCAAGACCGAATGGGAGGTGAGCTGAAGATTTTCCTATTGTATCACATCTGTCCTAACCCTGGTTCACCTTCTTTTACTGCTTATTTCAACCGCATTCTATGTTCCAGAGCATTCTTGACCATTTCCTTCAACCCTGACCAGTCACTTTGTCCCAGCCAATTAAAAACACCCCCAGAGAATGATGCTGCCACCAGCATGTTTCACTGTAGGGATGGTATCAGGCAGGTTCTGAGCAGTGCCTGGTTTACTTCAGATGTGATGCTTAGAATTGAGGCTAAAAAATTAAATCTTGGTTCCATAAGATCAAAGAATTTAGTTTTTTCACAGTCTGGGAGTCCTTTTTTTTGACAATGTTGCAATAAATTCCTCAAGTGATAGTTGACCTTCTGGAAGTTTCTGCCATCTGCACACAGGATCTTTGGCGGTCACTCAGAGTAAACATTTTTTTTTTGTTTACTGAGCCCCCCACCCCCCGAGCTCTACTGGCAGTTCTTTCTACCTCATAAAAGATACAGCACTCCATGGTGTATTAAATGAGAGACCTGTGAGGTGGATTAGACAATCGCAAAAATGCTCACCTGGTGCTGTTGTGTACCCGCATACACAACAATGGTGAGCGCATGTAGTGTCCGCAGCCAGCCGGCTATGCAATAGGTAGTAGGAGGGTGGACTTCAATGAAAGTGCCGGCTTAAAGATGGCGCAGGTCACAGGAGGACAAGGAGTAGGTAATAAACTACTCTTGCATTTTACCTACTCCTTGTCCTCCTGTGACCTGCGCCATCTTTAAGCCGGCACTTTCATTGAAGTCCACCCTCCTACTACCTTTCAACCTCATGGCTCGGTATTTTGTTATGATATACATTGCCTTATATAAACAGAGATTTGTCTTTCCAAATCATGTCCAATCAACATGTCTAAATTACGGCAGGCAACTTTGTGTAAAAACAACTCAAGTTTCAAGTTTCATAGCAAAGCAGCTGAATACTTTTGTCCATGCAAAATTATATTTTTTTTTCCTTATAAAGATATTTCTAAAATGTCTAAAAATTTATTTTTCATTTCTCATAATGGGGTATTGAGTACAGAATGCTTGTTTTTTTTTTAAGCACATGGCCGCAACATCTATTGTTGGTAAAGGGTTTTCTAGGAGAAGCTATACAAAAATATTTTATGATAATAATCTTCTAACACAGCACCAACATGTCGGAGTAATCTGATCAGCTTTTAAGGGGAGGTCAGTTATAGATTGGACTGGCGTGAAGCTGTGGATGTTATATATCTAGACTTTTCTAAGGCATTTGATACTGTGCCTCACAAAAGGTTAGTACATAAAATGAAAATGCTGGGACTAGCGGAGGATATACATACATACAGGGTGCAGAGGAGGGAGACAAAGGTAATTATTGGTATGGGAGGTAACAAGACCAAGACAGGTTATCTTTTTATACCTAGGCCTGTAACCATGACTAGGTAACATCCTCTACATCTAGAGCAGAAAAAGTTTCATTATTATCCCAGACGGAGATTCTTTACTGTAAAAGCAGTGAGACTATGGATCTCTCTGTCACTGTTGATTTACACTTACTAGCCTCTTTTGTATACCTTTAGGTTGCTCTTTCCAGTAAGTAGATAATTGTTCTTGTTCACCAACGAGATGAAGAGTATTATAATAATTTAATTTGTATCAACAGTATATAATATATGAATAAACAGCAATTGTGATTGTATTACCATCTAGTGGCAACTTGATAACATTGTGTTTCGTGAAAATAGGATGTAGCTAAAAAGCAATCACACACACCTTTGTAGTGTGCCTAAAAAGAGATACAATTCTAATAAAATAGTGTTGTATGAAAATATATTATTGAATATATATTTAGACACTGCTTATTAGCAGACTGAATTAACAGATATACTGTTACTGAATAACAACATGTATGACTGACTGCTTACTAAACAAATAGTGGAAAACTGAAGAAATGATTCTAAGAGAAATTAAATAAAGTTTTATTGGTGTGGGGAAGTGGATTATGTTTGCTGTTTGGACATTTGCATGCAAGTTCATGAATAAGACCTTCTACATATCTTGTTGCTATTGTTGTGTAACTCCTTAGTGCTTCAATAACAATGCCTCCTTAGTACCTCCACTCAGTAGTACTGCCCTCTTTATTTCCCCACTTAGTATTGGTACCCCACTGAGTAATAAGCTGCCTTTTAATGCCCTCACTTAATATTGGACCCATTTAGCGCTCCCATTCAGTAATGGCTTCCTATGAATATCCCTACTCAGTAATAAAAACCCTTTGAGCCCATTACTCTTTGCTCTTTCCTTATAGTGACACTGCATAGTGTTTGTGGCCATATTACCTACTCAGTAATGATATCCCTTAGCCCCCCCCCCCCCCCACACTCAGTAATGATGCATTTTAGTCTCTCAATCAGTATTGGTGGTTATTGTAGATGCCCGGATGTTTAGAAGTGGTCCTCTCCTGTTTCCTTCTACTGTGTGCAACAAACTCCCCAATGTTTTTGACATATTCCTTTCACAGTCTCTCAAACTGTTGGCTCTCACAAAACGAAGCTTCAAGAGTCAGACATCACTTTTCCAGCTGCTCTAACTTTTAGTGGTTTATTCTTTAATCATACCCCAGACAGGTTGTATAACGTAGATAATAACATTATATGTATATTGGCTAAAAATGTGTAGATTTTTTGTTGAAAAAATGCTCCATATTTATTACCGCCACTGTCTAGAACACTATCTTGTTACGGCAGCTATTGTCTATGTGTCTGGGTTCGCAGCTATACCAAGAAAAAATGTGGTCGGGACAAGTAGGGCTTTTTGCATGCTCCCTGCTTGCCATTCAGCCGGTTCTGTGAGCCGGGGGTGTCACAGAGCCTCAGTGCACAGAGCAGCCAAGGGAACATCTCTCCTGCATAGTGATTTGCATGCAGTGGGAGCAACACAAACAAGGGAATTAGAAGCCATAAAAAGAAGAAAAACGGATTTAAGCGCACAGATAGGATCAACACATGTTTTTTATAGAGTAAGCCTGGAGATGCCTAAATTCAAGTTATCATGTAATCACCCTATTTATATTGAGCTTAAAAATGACATTCCTTAAAGGGAATCTGTCATCTCTATTTGTTACAGACACTGTTGGATAGCTGTTAGGGTATAAAAGCAAGCTGTACTTTTTTTGAACCTTATTATTTTTCAGTCAAGTGCCAAGAAGGTGGGGTTGAGCTGCTTAAGGGCTACAGCCTGGGATGCCTCCTTGCCTACTCTCCTCTCCTAGCCTCTGCCTAGTTGATGTAAAGGTGTGGGCAAGGGAGAAGACATCATAGGCTGTGGTATTCAAGCAGCTTGGCCCCCGCCTCCTTAACAAGCCTTATCAGCTGCAAGGTGTTGCTGCCACCTCTGTCTGTGTCAGGAACTGTCCAGAGCAGTAGCAAATTCCCATAGAAACCCTAACCTGCTCTGGAAAATTCCTGAAGCCACCACCATCCCTACCACCACTACTGTGATATTGTTTCCCAGACCCCAGATTAGATAGATTTTAAGCTGTGTGTGCGCACACACAGTTGAAAGGTACGACACTGTGTAACAATATATCGGGGGCAAAGAGGGGGCCTAATACTATATAGGGGCACAGAGGAGGCCTGTCTACTCTATAAAGATACAAAGGGGGCCTAATACTATATGGGGGCACAGGGGGGACCGTTTAACCTATAGGAGCATAGAGGAGGTCTGTCTACTATATTAGGGCACAGAAGGGTCTAATACTATATTGGGGCACAGAGGGAGCCTAATACTATATGGGTACAGAGTGGGCCTTATACTATATGAGAACACAGCAGGCACCTAACTACAATATGAAGAACAGAGGACACCTGACTAACATATGGGGGCACAGAGGGGTCTAGAACTATATGGTGGCACTGAGGGGAATAACTGGTATATGGTGGCACAGAGAAGCCCCCTTTGAGTAACTGGATGTAACTGCACTGTAATTACTTTTATTGGTCTGATATCTATCACTATAATGGGTCACTGTATAGGGGAATATTGGTTTTTGCAAAATGGATTTTATTCAGTATTAGTATGATAGTATTATCCAGTCACTATGTGGTGGTAATGGTAGTAGTCATAGTGTTGCGGTATTATTTGTTCCATGTATACTGGTATTATTGGTGATTCTGGTCTTGGTACAGTATATTGGAATTCATTAGTAACAGGATGATGGTAATATGTAAAGTGATATTTCTCCTGGTATTATTTAGTAACTATATATTATTTAGAGGTATACAGTATTATCTTGAAGGTAGTAGACATGCCACATGGTAGGTCCATCTGCTAGAACATGATAGATAGATTGTTGACTTAAAAAAGGCTCTGGAGAGAGCTGAAACATTGCTATTGCTCTTTTGATGGAATAAACCTATTCTTAATTTTTTTCACTACTTTGGGAATGATCGGTGTTATTCTGCTTTGGATCTATTTTGGACCATGGTCCTTATGTTGCCTTCACCCACTACACAATACACCTTCTTGTGGAAGCATGTTGGGATTGTACACATACATATGTGATCCCAAAATGAAAACATAACCAGCTGCCGTCTTTTAACATATTAAATCTTATTTACCTATACTGCCTGTGTAGGTACTTTAAAGATAAAAAAGAAAAAAGGGACTGCACCTCGTGTATTACCTAAAGCACCAGAGTCCAAGCGGGGGAGAGACAAACGCCGGCCCTAAAGATGGCCGCTCACCTTATGTAAGATGTTTTGCGCATATCACCCCTACAGAGGGTTACCAAATTTTCCTTGGAGATGAACTGCCAAGCCTGAAAGGTAACAGGAGAAGGGTAACCCAGTCCCGCCTGGAGAAGCAAATCATTCAGCAAAAAGGAACCTTGTATAACAGGCGCTGTTCCAGGGAAATTAAGTGATTTCCAGTAGATAGTATCATTAAAGTGCCAGTTGGGACTATGTTTATTGAAGTATTAGGATCAATGACGTGTTTCGGAGGTACAGTCCTCCTTCCTCAGATTGGCATACAAAATAGTATACAAGCAGCATATTTATAGGTAAAAAATTGGCGCCAAGGGTTGGATGGAGTTACAAAATATCATATAACCCATAAAATTGCCCAAAAAACTATAAAACAAAATATCATACAATATTATAAGTATGTTACAATATATGGCATATACGGTAAAAATATGCAATATACACAGACATCAAAGTTACAATTAACAACTGAAGATCACAGCATGCCCGTTCATGCTGTGAACCGGCAGTGCTGAATGGAAGCGAGGTTCAATGAGCCTAACACAAGCAAACTGTCACGTAGTATTCTGCTGTCCCGTCTGATGATATCAATCGTGACATGGAGCGTAGTAACTGACTGCGCATTGCTATGGTCGAGGCCACGTGACACCATCCAGCCAATAGGAGAAGAAGCCTTACTGAACTTGATGATTGCTATGTACGTGTTGCCAGGATCGGGGTCATGTGATGTAGTCCGAGCACTAGCAGAGTGGGAACAGGAGATTGCGGGGGGGCCCCAGAAGTTGGACCCCCCACGATCTAAAACGTATCCCCTATCGTGCGGATTGGGGATAAGTTTTTCTGTAATTTCAGGCTTGAGACTTCACCTTTAAGGATGGCCCGCTATTTATAGGCCAATGCTGTGCACTTTCCCTCCAGGTTAAAATTTGCCAGCCAGACCCTGGTAAGGAGCCATGCCAGGTCATAAACTTAGAAGCTAATGAAGTATACCATGTTGTTCACTTGGACAAATTAACCTTATTGTTCAGGAAATGGGCTTGTCCAGAGCGCCCCTTTAAAAAGGATAAGATGCCGTAGATTGGAGAAGGAAAGCAAATGTAAGAGCCAGCCAACATGCATCTTGACAGAGCCCAGGAGGACAATGATGGGGAAGATGCTGCAGGAGGGACCCAGCAGGGAGCAGTGATTGTTGTATGGAGTGGAGAAGAAAGTATTGGCAGTTGTAAGCAGGAAGAGGTAGCAGGTAAAACCTTTTAGCATAAGAATGTTTTTGAGACTGTATTATAGTAAAATAAGTTATATGTTGTTATGGGTGAGTGCTTTGAAATTGAAAGACGCCTGCAAATGTTTCACGTCAGTCTATTGAAACCTAGACAGTTTTTTTTTTCAGAAGATACCAGAAGATACCTATGACAAGAAATCACCCTATACACCTATAGCAACCCTTCAGTACACTACATAAAGCTATAACCACAGCCTATGTACTATTAAAGAGTACCTGTCATCAAACCATATTGTCTAAACTAACTCAGATTACACTCCCTAACTACTCCTAACACCTCTCCTGCCCTTAAAAACAATTTCCGAGCTTTAAAAAGCTGTGCTTCGTACCTTTCTCCTTGCTCACATTGTGTGAACTCCGGTCAGGAGAAAGTGGATGTTCCCCAGCAGGCGCAACATCACTGAAGCCTGCTAGAGCTGTGTTTCGCCATGCCCTGCACCCACTTCCTGAGTTTGGTCTCCTGTCAGGCCTGGAGGAGACCAAACTAACTAAGGAAGAGAACAGAGCCACCTAGTGGCTGTTTTTTCACTCACATTAAAAACATGTAAAGGTTGAGAATTTTAACAGCAAGTAAATAGCAAAGTGTCTTATAATTACATAAGGAACAATATATTAAACGTTTAGTTTGGTGACAGGTACTCTTTAAGGAAACATTATTTGATACATCTTTAAAAAGCAATAAAAACTTTTAAAAACATACATCATGTGGTCATGTTCACAGCATAGTTACAAATAAATGTACAATTAAATATAAAGTAGTGATGAGGCAGTCGGGCCTATACAATACTAATAAGTATAGTCAATGTGTAGAAATAGAATCTCAATTAACAAGATGCACAGGTCAACTCGTGAAGCGCACAAAAAGTGCACACAAAATGAAAGCACAATACCATAGTGTGACCACATGTTTTTCACCCTACGGCCTCCTCAGGGGACTCTTGAGTGGGGGCAAGCAGGGCCGGCCTTAGGGGTGTGCGAGCTGTGCGGCCGCACAGGGCACCATAGCAACAGGGGCGCTGGGCAGCCGACACAGCTCGCACCAAGTATATATAATTTGTATTGCCCAACGCCCGGGATTTAGCCCTGCTTTGTGCAAGCATTGCTAAATGCCGGTGTAATGAAGAAAACTGTGCCCTGTAGTGGAATGTGACCCTCCGCACAGGGACACAGTTTTCGGCTTTTCAGGCCGCTCCTTCTCATTCCATTCCCACTATCCTCCCTCAACTGGGTCCCTATGCGGAGGGTCACATTCCGCTTCAGGGCACAGTTTTCTTCATTACACAGGGAGGTTTCACTTACCCCACCCTCCTCCGTGTCTCCGGTTGGCTGGCCGGCCCGAGTCTGAAGAGGGACGTCGCACATGTGACGTACCTCCGCAGACCCACACAGGACCTCACTCGTCCGCCGCCGAAGAGAAGCGCAGCGCAGGACAGGTAAGGTTGTCTATGTGTATGTGTGCATGTGTGGTTGTCTGTCTGTGTGTGTGCATGTGTGGTTGTCTGTGTCTGTGTGTGTGTGTGTGCATGTGTGGTTGTCTGTCTGTGTGTGCGCATGTGTGGTTGTCTGTCTGTGTGTGTGTGTGTATGCGCATGTGTGGTTGTCTGTCTATGTGTATGTGTGCATGTGTGGTTGTCTGTGTGTGTGTGTGCGCATGTGTGGTTGTCTGTGTGTGTGTGCGCATGTGTGGTTGTCTGTCTGTGTGTGTGTGCGCGCATGTGTGGTTGCCTGTCTGTGTGTGTGAGTGGGGGGGGGGGGGAACGACAATGCTACCGAATTTGGCGAAGTGTGCATGTGTGGTTGTCTGTCTGTGTGTGTGCGCATGTGTGGTTGTCTGTGTCTGTGTGTGTGTGTGTGCATGTGTGGTTGTCTGTCTGTGTGTGTGTGTGCGCATGTGTGGTTGTCTGTCTGTGTGTGTGTGTATGCGCATGTGTGGTTGTCTGTCTATGTGTATGTGTGCATGTGTGGTTGTCTGTGTGTGTGTGTGCGCATGTGTGGTTGTCTGTGTGTGTGTGCGCATGTGTGGTTGTCTGTCTGTGTGTGTGTGTGTGCGCGCATGTGTGGTTGCCTGTCTGTGTGTGTGAGTGGGGGGGGGGGGGAACCACAATGCTACCGAATTTGGCGAAGGGAACCTGCTTCTTCCTAATGTGGGGCTATACTGCACCTAATGTGGGGAGCTATACTGCACCTAATGTGGGGGAGCTATACTGCACCTAATGTGGGGGAGCTATACTGCACCTAATGTGGGGGAACTATACTGCACCTACTGTGGAGGAACTATACTGCAACTAATGTGGGGGAGCTATACTGCAACTAATGTGGAGGAACTATACTGCACCTAATGTGTGGCTATACTGCACCTAATGTGGGGGAACTATACTGCACCTAATGTGGGGGAACTATACTGCACCTAATGTGGGGCTAAACCGCACCTAATGTGGGGAGCTATACTACACCTAATGTGGGGGAACTATACTACACCTAATGTGGGGGAACTATACTGCACATAATGTGGGGGAGCTATATTGTACCTAATGTGGGGGAACTATACTGCACCTAATGTGGAGAGCTATACTGCACCTAATGTGGGGGAACTATACTGCACCTAATGTGGGGAACTATACTGCACCTAATGTGGGGGAACTATACTGCACCTAATGTGGGGGAACTATACTGCACCTAATGTGGGGGAAACTGTACTGCACCTAATGTGGGGGAACTATTCGGCACCTAATGTGGGGAACTATACTGCCAACCTAATGTGGGGAACTATACTGCCAACCTAATGTGGGGAACTATACTGCATCTGATAAGGGGGGCAGGGGACTGGTGAAGGGGGACATGGGACTGATTAAGGGGGTAGGGGAATGATTAAATATTTAAAAAAAAATATTTGTTACAAAGATTTTTTTCCTCTTTGTGTATGTTTATGAGGGGGGGAACAAAGTTAGCTCGCACAGGGCGCCTGAACACCTAAGGCCGGCCGGGGGCAAGGATCCCCTGTATATATACTGCACAAAATTACCTACATCTGTTGTCATAAAATGACAGAACACGTGAAATCTCATCCTGCAATAGTAGGTATGTGCTCTGTGACACTATCATTCTACAGATTGCTATGATTGCTACAGCTGCAGGATGTAGCAATCAAGCCCTGATAGCACTGATCAATGCTCTACTATGGTGCAGCATTGATCAATGAATGCAATCTGAAGATTGCGTGTATTAGTCTCTTATGGAGACTAAAAAGTGTTGAATAAAGTGTTAAAAAAAATAATAAATATGAATTAACCCCTTTCCTAATAAAAGTTTGAATCGCTTCCCTTTCCCCATTTTTAAAATAAAATTATATAATCAAAAATAAATATAAACATATGTGTTATCACCATGTCTGAACTATTAAAGGGTACCTCTCATCAAATAAACTTTTGATATATTTTAGATTAATGAATACTTTCCAATAGCATGTTAATGAAAAATATGCTTCTTTCTATTGTATTTTTCCCGATCAGTCCTGTCAGCAAGCATTTCTGACTCATGCTGGAGTCCTAAATACTCAGAGCTGCCAGCCTGCTTTGTTCACAATCAGCTTTGAGTGTTCTCCTTTGTGAACAAAGCAGACTGGCAGCTCTGAGTGTTTAGGACTCCAGCATGAGTCTGAAATGCTTGCTGCCAGGACTGGTAGGGAGACCCCTAGTGGTCATTTCTTCAAAGTGGAAAATTAAATAGAAAGAAGCATATTTTTTAATAACATGCAATTGTGAAGTTATTCTGCATACATTAATCCATAATATATCAAAAGTTTTTTTGATGAGAGGTACCCTTTAAAATATAATGTTAATTTAAAGGGTACTACACCCCTAGACATCTTATCCTCTATCCAAAGATGAAGAGGAAAAAACAAAAGTGCAAACCCATGCCCATAACCCCTTACCGCTAAAGGACGTATGCATACATCCTGCGCGGACCTCGCAATATAATGCAGGGTCACGCGCTGATCCCGTGTCATAGTCCATCAACGGCCTGGACCCGCGGCTAATACTGGACATCACCGATCGTGGTGATTCCCGGTATTAACCCTTCAGAAGCGGCGATCAAAGTTGATCGCTGAGACTAAAGTGAAAGTAAACATTGCCGGTTAGCTCAGTGGTGCTGTTTGGGACCGTCGAGGCATCCCAAACAGCTTGCAGGACAGCAGGAGTATCCTTACCTGCCTCCTCGCTGTCCGATAGCCGAATGACTGCTCCGTGCCTGACATCCAGGCAGGAGCAGTCGAGCAGCGATAACACTGATCAATGCCCAGCTATTTCCTGGCAGTGATCATTGTAGGAAATCAGTGTATGCAATTTTATAGCACCTTATAAAAAAAATGTGATTTAACCCCTTCCCTAATAAGTCAGAATCACCCCCATTTTCCCACAAAAAAATATAAAACTATGTAAATAAAAATAAATATAAACATATGTGGTATCGCTGGGTGCGTAAATTAATTAAACCACATGGTCATACACGTAAAAAAAAATCCAAGATCCAAAATAGCGTAATTTTGGTCACTTTTTATACCATAAAAGAATGAGTAAAAAGCGATCAAAAAGTCCAATCAAAACAAAAATGGTACCAATAAAAACTTCAGATCACGGCGCAAAAAATGAGCCCCATACATCCCCATATGCGGAAAAATAGAAATGTTATAGGGGTCAGAAGATGACATTTTTAAACATATACATTTTCCTGCATGTAGTTATGATTTTTTCCAGAAGTATATATAAGTAGGGTATCAAACCTATATAAGATGGGTATCATTTTAACTGTATGGATCTACAGAATAAAGAGAAGGTGTCATTTTTACCGAAAAGTGTACTATGTAGAAACAGAAGCCCCCAAAAGTTACAAAATGACATTTTTTCTTCAATTTCGTCACACTTTGATTTTTTTTCTGTTTTGCTGTGGATTTTTGGGTAAAATGACTAATGTCACTGCAAAGTAGAATTGGTGATGCAAAAAATAAGCCATAATATGGCTTTTCAGGGGGAAAATTTAAAGCATTGTGATTTTTAAAAAGTAAGGAGGAAAAAAAGAAAGTGCAAAAATGGAAAAACGCTGTCCTTAAGGGGTTAAGGTGAGGTATTTTTACAAAGAAAAGAAAAAAGCCTTTAAGAAAGAAATCATGCTTTTCTAACCCCCAGAGATGAACTGCTATTGGCATGGGGAAGCTACGTTTGGTCATATACTGTAGCTCTATTTTTCTTATTGTTATATAATTCTGGCTACATGCACCTACCACTAGGAGGAGTTAGTTCCATATGTATTTATAAAGCTGATATGGAAGTCAGCAGATGTTGTATAGATCTACATATCATTGGCGCCTCCTAATGGCAGCTAGAGGTAGCCCTTGTGATAGTCACATACTCCAGAGCACTTTTTAAAATCTTAAATATATTTGTGAGCCATTACAGGCAAATATCAATGTAAAAGCTTAACACACATTCAACATAGAGACAGCATGGAATAGCGATGGGTAATACGCAATTTTTAATATTTTTCTTTATTTTTATTTGTCATTTACTTGCATTTGATCTGTCACATAATGCATTTTTATTAGTTATCAGGTGGGATAACTAGCTGCTGGGAACAACAATGGGGCCTTGGTTGCTCCCACATGCGCAAATTTATTTTTAGGAATGTTATATTATAAAGATCTATTCACTAGGGAACATACACAGTGCAGAGCGTGTGTGTGTATGTACAGATGTATGCCTGTGTGCAGAGCTAAATGTGTCTATGTGCACAGCGCAGAGCTGTGTGTGTCTCTGTGGGTACAGTGGGAAGCTATGTGAGTCTCATAAGTGGGTTAAGGTTAGTCGTCCTGTACCGCTTCTTTTCAATGTGTGTGTTTTAGGGAAATATTGCCATGAGGCGAAAGTGATGTGACTTATAATCACAATTGAGGTGTTTTTTTTTATGATGATTTGAAGTCTTCAGTCTGTGTTCTGTCTTCAGTCTGTGTTCTGTCTTCAGTCTGTGTTCTGTCTTCAGTCTGTGTTCTGTCTTCAGTCTGTGTTCAAATGTTGTGTTTGTACTGTATTTTTGGCTGATGTTTTGCTGTGATTTTCTACATTGTGGTAAAAATTAATTTGGAAAATATCACAAAAAAAATGTATAAAGAAAGCACAGCCTGAGGGTAGTTGTTTAACTACTATATATTTTGATCCCATAGAGATAGCGGCGGTGCACAGATGGAGCTAGGTAGGGAGGAAAGGGGGTCTATGAGCAGCAAGAAGGGATTTGATAGGTGATGATGTCATCCTGTAGTTTGTGGGGAATCATCTGACTCAGGACATTTTAAACAATGGGGTTTTCTGTGGGTCACATGACCCAGTTACAGTAATGAAACACATGGATGCAGCTGTGCTGGAATAAAACAGATGTCACTGTAGGATTAGTGTGCATGTTTTGGGCAAAAAAGTGCTTTTTCAATCATCCAGTCATCTATTACCTTGGACAGCCATGTTATCTGTGGACAAAATAGTCAGAGGGTTGTTTTCTGCCTGCACTTCAAACCTGATCTAAACATATATATCCATTCTACATATATATAGCTGCCCATTTCAAAGTAAGAAATTCAAGTTTGTGTACATGGTAGGTTATCATATAGTAAGAAAGGCCACAACTGATGAAGACTGCAGGACTTTAATGAATATTAAAAGGTGCACATGATAAAAACACTTGTACTAACCTGCTGCCAATCCCCCGCCATTGCTGTTCTGACAGTGCCCGTCTCTGCTGCTGATTGCTCATTGCTTGTGTCTCAACACATAGGCATTTGGAAATGCCTGCTCAGCCAATCATTGGCAAAGGTGGCTCACCACTGTAGTGACCCACAGGAAGTGTTCAGCAGAGGAGACTGGCACTGTGATCGGCAGCAGGTCAGTGTCATTGTTTTTATTTTTTCCCCCTAGCATGAGTCCTTGTTCATATAAAAATATTTATCCAGAAAACCCCTGATCAAATCATCTAGGTACACTAGAACTTCTAGCAAATCCCTGTTACCTTCATACGCTCCATGAGGTGCTAAAAAATGACAGATGCTCCATGTAGACCTGGAAGCATCCTTTCAAATGAATAAAAAACCAAAATACTAATGAAATCTATCTTCTCCTTTTCACCTGGATGCATGGGAATCTGAAAATATTCAATTTTATGTCTAATACACTGAACTATGTATCTCTCAAAAGACAGTTAAGAACATCCTAAATCCTAAGACTGGTATAACGTTCAAGAGTAATGTGTAGAAGTCAATGATCTAGTCATTCCTTTTGCAAACTGTTGCTATTGGGGAAGCATAGGGATTTCTTGATGCCGTGATAAGGAGTCCTTATATTTTTAGCTGTTCAAGGTCACTCCATTCTAGGTCACTTGCGGCCTTTGGATATCAGCTCCACACCAGGTGTGAGGTCTGTTGTACCTTGATTTCTCCCCAAATAATTGTCATCCCATACACAAAACCTGAGTTATTTAGTAGGGCAACCACATCCATATCAGATAGATCTCTTGTGACCAGGGCCGGCCTTAGGTGTTCAGGTGCCCTGTGCGAGCTGCCCTTGTGGTACCCCCCCCCCCCCATTAACCCATAAACATACACAAAGAGGGGAAAATATCTTTGTAACAAACATTTTTTTTTAATTACAGATAATTTAAGTGCAAGTGCAAACAAGTACAATAATAAATGACTGGATTGACTGGTAACAATCATGTATATCAAACACATTATATACAAAAAAAAACTGAGATAATATATGTGCAAATGCAATAATAACTGGGAACATTGGTAGACAAAATATACTCCTCCTGACAAGTAATATTAATCTAAACCTCAAAATACAACTTTACGTGCTTTTGCCTTTGTAAACTCCTCAATGACGTTGTTCATGTCCAACATCTTCAATACATCGCTTTCAATTGATAACACTGATAAGGAGGATAGTTCGTTATCAGTCATTGATGATCTCAGATACGTTTTAATGAGTTTTAACTTGGAAAAGTGTTCGGATAATAATTTCCTAAATGTAGTATGCCAACATTTGTGCCAAATAAAGCATAGATAAACAAAAAAGCATAGATAAACAAAATACAAAATAACATAGAACCTCACTAGACACCACCTAGCGATCAACTGAATAATACATAAAAACCCTGTACTGCAGGTATAGACCAAATGAATAACCAATATACACAACCAGTATAGCAGATGTAGATCAACTGCATGATCCATACAAATCCTTTAGTTTAGGTATAGCTCACATAGAAAACCAAGTAACAAAACATTGCCAGTATTTATCAAATGAATAAGACATTCAAACCTTGTATTTCCAGGTATAGATAAAATAACACATGGAAACATAACATTACTTTTGTAGAGCAACTGAACAACATAAAATCACACACAGTAGTGAAGGTATAGATCAACTATAGATAAGCTGCAATGTCAGAGGTCTTTCCGTATTTGGCAAATTCCCAGACAGTGACAGTGTCTCTTTAAAGGGAACCAATCATCAGATTTTACCCTATATAACGCTTGGCAAAGCGTTATATAGGGTAAAGTCTTTATTTTCACCATTCCCGGGGGACGCTCCTGCCCCCAGGGATGGTGAAGATATGAAGTTATAAACTAGTCACCACCGCCGCCGTAAGTAGTCACCTGAGCGGGGAGCTCTTCTCATCTACTCCCGTTCTTCGGCCGGCAGCGACGCCCCCTCCGCTTGATTGATGGGCAGCATCATCACTCTGCTTTGTCTGTTCAGTGAGCGGAACGATGACACGGCCCTTCAATCAAGCGGAGGGGGGTCGCTGCCGGCCGAAGAACGGGAGTAGATGAGAAGAGCTCTCCTCCCAGGTGACTACTTACGGCGGCGACTAGTTTATAACTTCATATCTTCACCATCCCTGGGGGTAGGAGCGTCCCCCGGGAATGGTGAAAATAAAGACTTTACCCTATATAACGCTTTGCCAAGCGTTATATAGGGTAAAATCTGATGATTGGTTTCCTTTAATAGTATAAAGCCACAAAGTCCTAAGTAAAATCATAGCACCATACCCCAATTACTCAGATAATGGTCATGGTCCGGTATACATAAACTGGCTTTTGGTAGTCAAATTCGCATTTAAAAATTTTAAACTGACTACCAAATGTCAGTTTATGTATTGTAGAAACAAGAGCTATGTTGTCAGAACACTATATCTAACTATTTTACAACACTAAGCATACATAGACTATGTAACCCAACCATGTCAAACTCAAAGGCTAACATGGGCCAAAAAAATTAGGTTTAAGTTTATGTGGGCCGTCCTGTGCCCCCCACATAGTAACAATGTCCGTCCTGTTCCCCCCACATAATGTCCTTTGTCCTGTGACCCTCACATACAATGCTCCCGTCATATTCCCCTCACATATAAATGCCACCTGTCCTGCCCCCTCAGGGGGCATTATATGTAAGGGGCACAGGACATGGAGCATTATGTGAGGGGCACAGGAGAGGGGGTATTACATGTGAGGGGCACATAAGAGGGGGCATTATAAGTGTGGGGCACAGGACAGGGGGTATTATATGTGAGGGACACATGACTGGGGAATTATAAGTGTGGGGCACATGACAGGGGGTATTATAAGTATGGGGCACATGAAAGGGGGGCATTATAAGTGTGGAGCACAGGACAGGGAGGCATTATAAGTGAGGGGCACAGCACAGGGGGCATTATAAGTGAGGGGCACAGCACAGGGGGCATTACATGTAAGAGGCACATGACAGAGGGCCCCCCTGTCATGTGCCCCTCACTTATGCCCCCCTGTCCTGTGCCCCACACTTACAATGCCCCCCTGTCATGTGCCCCACACTATAATGCCCCCTGTGATGTGTTCTTCACTTCACTTATTGCCACAGTGCCCCCAACAAGTTTTACTTACTCACCACTACACTACAGGCAGCACACTGTGACTGGTACTGGTTGCTTCCAGTGTGCCACTGTCAGCCGCAGGGACGGGATTTCCAGGCACCAGTGCGATGATGTGACTTCATCGCTCCGGCCAGCCGTGGATCGCGTCCCCACTAGTACCAAGACTGCCATACTCCAAAGACCTGATCTTTTCGAGGTCACTGGTTATATTCCTACAGATCTCCTCCTCGGAGAGGATTTTCTGTTGGGCCGACATTAAACACTGTGCATTCCACGTGTAGTACCTAACCACTTAGGTAACTAAGAATAAAGTGCCCCGGTCTCGGCCACCCAAGTTCCTAAATGCCCCATAAGCCCACTCTGGATAGGTAAGGCCGGCAAGTTGACTCCAGCCGATGGAAGCGCCCACCCGATTGTAGACCCCTATATTAAAGGGACAGTGAAGCAGGAAGTGGTCCATGCTTTCCAGCGTGTCCCCGCACTCTTCTCGGGGACATCCCCGGTGATCAGAGTTCCTGTACTTCAGGTTGTCCCTTACATATAGCTTCCCCTGAAAGCAGCGCCAGGCCAAGACCTGGGCAGTCTCTGAGCGCCAGAGGCGGAAGTGGGTCAACAGAACCCGTTTGTCAAGGCACTGGCTTGACTGGGTCCTGATCTCCCACACTCCCAGACCCCACCGACGTATTGCCTTCAGAGTCCGGGTAGCATAAGCTGGAAGATATCTATGGGGCGTACGGAGGTCCTTCACTCTCCCTCCTCTCTCCCATTCCTGGAAGAAAGGCCGAAACCATTCCCAGCAGGAGATTACCCACGGAGGAGCCCTCTCTTTCCAGAGGTTTGAGATGTTAGCTTTCAAGAAGGTATTGGATAAGAACACCACAGGGTTTACCATAGATAAACCCCCTAGTCTCCTTGTGCGGTACGTAACCTCCCTCTTGATTAGGTTCAACCTGTTCCCCCATAACAGTTGGAAAAACAGGCTGTAGACCCTAGTGTAGTAAGCCTCTGGCAAGATACATAAGCTGCCCAGATAGATAAACAAGGGGAGCAGGTACGATTTGATCAGGTGTACCCTTTCCCTGAGGGTCAAAGACCCACCCTTCCACTGGTTCACTCTCTGAGTGGCATCCTGGAGCTTACCATTCCAGTTTTTGGCGGGATAATCATCATGTGATGCCTAAGACTTTTCCTGACTCCTGGGGCCCTGGAAGGGTCTCCAGGAGATCAAACATGGGATCTCCCCCTCCCAGCCAGAGACCCTCACACTTATCCCGGTTGATCTAAGACGAAGATGCCTCCAAGTAGCAGTCCACCTCCGACATCACCACATCGACGAAAATAGTGACATCAGCGTACGCCACAACTCTCTGGGTAACACCCGGCTCCGCCAGACTCATCCCGACTCCCGCCAATGGTCCGCGATTCACTCTACTAAGGAAGGGATCGATCGCGAACACATATAAGAGCGGGCTCAAAGGACAACCCTGGCGGACTCCGAACCCCACCTCAAAAGAGCAGCCAGACTAACCATTCACCAGAGGGAAACTCTCTGTCTCTGCATACAAGATCTTAAGCCAATTAACAAAAGTACTCGGTAAGCCATATCTCAGGAAAGGCTTCAGCCAGGAAACCAGACATCACATCCCGATCCAGATCCATCCTTCCCAAGAGGTGCGAGTAGAAGGATCTGACGACCTCCAAGATCCCTGATCTTGACCAATTTAGAGATCCCGTATTATCAATCAGTCCTGAAGTGACTTTACTACTCACTGACATCTTGCAGTTTCTGTAAGGGTCGGGCGAGCGGTACCTCCTGTAATCCCTCTCAAAAACCAAAGATGCGTGCCTATCGTACTGACACCTCATCAGCAAGGACTTCACTCTGAAGATATCCTCTCGGCTACCTCCAGTCGAGACGAGAAGCTCGAGTTTCCTCCTCAGACCCTGATACAGGCGATACCTGTTCAGGGACCTGAGGCTCGAGAGCTGGCGGAAGAACCCCGGAACCTGCTTCTTAAATATCTCCCACCACTCTGACTTACTACTACATAGGCCCAGTAAAAGGTACCCGACTCTGAAGAATATCCTCAAAGTACTGTCATACCTCCACTTCCTCCAGGAGGGACGAATTCAGCTTCCAATAACCATTACCCATCAGGGGGGTCTCTGAAACATTCAAGGAAAACAAAATCATACAGTGATCAGAGAACTCCACCTCAACCACGGACATTGCGGAAGAGACGGCTTCCTCCTTCAAATAAAACCTATCTAACCTAGACCTGCAGCTACCTCGCTGAAAGGTGAAACCTGCGTGGCCTCAGGGGCTCTGGATGTGGGCATCCTCTAGGCAAACTTTCCCAACTATATTATTGAGGGCCACACAGTCATAAGTCAGCAGATTATTGGAACCTCTCCTATCTTGGGACCTCGTAACATTATTGAAGTCCCCTCCAAATATCACTTGCCGACCTTAATCTTCCTAAAGATATCTTCATGGCCCCACCTGGTTTGTGTGGCATAGATGTTTAAGAGCCAGAGCTCTTGTCCCTACAAGAAGATCAGACTCCTCCCGATTTCTAATTCAATAACCCGTCGGCATTCAACAGGAGCGGTAAAAAGGACCGTCACCCCACTATACGGCTCAGCCACAAGAGGCCAGTGGGAGGGACCGCGCCTCCACTCTCTTCTGACTAGATCTGACAACCTGGTCTCCTGTAAAAAGAAAATGTTGGCTTCAACACGGCATAGAAAATCAAAGGTTGCATATCTAGCCGTATCTGACTTTATACTGGCACAATTAATAGATGCCAGCGTCAATGGGGTGAGTGTCGCCATACAGGGTGATTAAATTAGACGGCCACACCCTTTTCTTTTGTTTTCCCTTCTTTTTTGCCCCCTCATCCCTCGAAGAAGATGAGAGGGCAGGACCACTCTTGGATCTTTTTTTTAGACCCAGATAGATCCATATGGTCCCCGTCTCCGTCCAGCACTGCCCTCTGAGGAAGGTGCCTCAACAGGACAGGGCCCAGGTCCCCCCAAGAGGCCCTTTCTTCTAGGCATCCCGCCCTCACCTTCCCCCTCCAAGAAGGGGGTGGAGATGGTATCGAGTACAAGGTACCAGTTTTACAGGTCAATCAGAGGGGGGGGGGGGCAGTCAGGCTTCCTTTTTGGACCTGGCCCGCAGTACAAGGAACAGAGGGCTTCGAACTCTTCTTTCTCCCCTTCCTTTTGCCCTTGTCTTTCATTTTGGGACTCTCTTCGCTCTCCTCATCCACACTTTCATAGTGGGAGGAATCGGAAGAGTCGGCCATAATGCCTTCCTCTCTGTGAAGCCTCCTGATCTCCTCATTCAGCACGTTCTCCTCCAGAGCTTCAGCGGTTACAGGGCCAGCTTCAGGAGCAGGGGCCGGAGTTACCCGCGTCACGTGGGCACTCTCCAGCTCCTTACTACTTCTACGATTTTCCTCCCGCCTTAGTTTGGCGGGGCCCTTTTTCCTCCTTACTAGCCATGTTGCGCCCCCATCCCTGCTGTACCCTCCCCAGCTGAGGCAACTTCACAGCTCTCCTCAGCCGGAGCTGCCGCTGCATGGGCGAAGGCGCTAGGACAATGGCTAAAAGGGTGCCCGAGGACACCACACAGGTGGCACCTGATCTGTCTACAGGATGCGGCCAGATGACCCACCCCACCACACAAAGCGCAGACCTGCACAGTACAGGCTGCGCTAAAGTGGGCGGGGCTGCCACACCTGTGACAGACCTTAGGGTGCCCCTGGTAGAAGACCTGGATCCTATCACGTCCAAGGAAGGTGGCTGATGGAATGTGGGCAAGCGTACTCCATGAACGCTTGAGTTTGACGGAAAACGTCCAGGCCCCGGACCAGATCCCGTGCTCATCCAAGTTTTTCTTGGGCATGTCCGTCACATCCCCATACCATCCAAGCCAGGTCATAATGTCATAACAAGAAAGTGACTTGTTACAGGTCAAAACAGTCACTTTCTTGACCAAGTTCTGACAGGAAATCGCCTTTACGGCGAAATCCCACCAGCTGTGCTCGTTCTTTGCCAATTCGTAGTTCAACCAAAAGAATTTGAGACCCTCTGGCCGAACGAACATGACATCAAACTTGGACGAACCATAGGGGTGAATCAGGGCAGAGTCACTCGCCCTGAATTCCATCTGAAGGAGGAGCTCTATCACTTTTGCGCAAGGTGGGCACGCATCTTTCCCCTCCAAATCAGACAGACCACATTCCTACGGTTATTGTTCTGCCCGGTTGTCGGGAGGGCCAAGACCACCTCCCCATTCCGCTCTCGGAATGCCCCCAAACCGTGCCTCTCTATCAAGAAAGACAAGTCGACCTCACCCCTTCCCTCTACCTGGATCGACATGACGCCCCTAAGCAGAGCCTCCAGGAGGCGCTGTGGCAAATGGCCTCCAGAGCCTCCGGAGACGGGGATCCCCCTGAACCACCGGCAGCGATATTGGCATAGCTCCTTCGAGCAGTCACTACCGGGGGGAGGAGGGGGGGCAGCCAGACCAGAACCATCTATACCACCATTCACACCACTACTCTCATCCTCTTTATTTCCATCCATACTAGACTTCCCATTCATACCACTACCTCTCCCACCAACATTCACTCCACTGACACTCCTACACACACTCCTCTCATCCACAACACTACTACACCAATCAATCTCACATCCTGCACTCTTGTCCTGACTAATATATTCTGGGCTGGCTGGAACTTGTAGTATAGCTGGCTTCAGTATAGTCTTTTGTGCTGGCTTAGCTGCTGCTGGGTCGACGCCAATGGCTCCTCCTCCTTGGCTGATGTTATTACCTGAGTCTAGGGCTTCCCCACCGGGCTTCCCCAGCTCCTCCCACAATGCCAGCACCTGCTTTGCCCGACCGCATGGGCTCTGCGGATGATTCCGGAGCCCGGACACTCCCCCCCTCACAGAGGAGTGCCCCGCAGCGCCCGCAGAACACACTATACTCGGAGGACCGCCCCCCCCCCCCCCCCGAGCACACAGACCTACCACTCTCCGCCATTGGCACCCGGACACTCCCCTCCTCACCGGGGAGTGCCCCGCAGCGCCGGTAATGCCCACAGCACTCGGGGAACTGCCCCTCCCCCAAGCACAAGGCAGCATAACACGCCTCGCCACTGCCCACCATGAGCCCATCCTGCCCCTTCCTACAGGCAGGATGGGTGGGCTTCACATCTATAGCGTCGTACACGTACTGCACTGTTTCCTGGATCTTTTGTTTCTTAGCTTTACGCTTCACTACCACATCCTCACACTGATCTTCTCCAAAGGTAAAATTCTGGAGGTGGGCTGGGGACTCATGCATTAAGATCGCCCTCAACAATACCCCAGCCTCACTCTCCACATGCTCCTCACTATCACTTGATGGTAGTGCCACCTGTGCCGGCTCAATATAGCTGTCCGGGGTGGTCTTGGTGGTCTGGGTGTCATATGGAGAGGCTACAGGCACAGCATCCATCTCCACAACATGTGCACTTTCCTCCACCTTCTCCTCCTCCTCCTTTACACCTTCACCACCATCCTCACTTTCTTCACCGCCACTACTCTCCCCATCAGCCTGGAAGAATGGGAGGTGGAGGCCGGGGCTCCATGCAGGGAGGCTCTTCCCAGGAGGCTGCCACACTCCTGGGAAAGGCTGATGGATCACCTGCTCTGCTATGCCTCTGGAAGTCTGGAGGAGCTCAAAAAGGGACACACCCAACGCTGCACACATTGAACTGCTCTGGGCTGTGTGTAGCAGAGTGAGGGAGGAAGTTCTCCCCTGTATGGCTTCAGATGAGGTCACACCTGCTGTCACACATGCCCCTTCCCAGTCTGTGAATCTGACTGAGACTGAGCAGAAAATACAGAGCAATATCATCAAAGTAGAAAACAAAAAAATAAAAATAAAGGCAGGGGGTGGTTTATCATGATGGGGCAGTAAAGGAGGATTTTTGGGAAAATTATAAAATTTAACAAGATCATGAGAGGTACTCTTTAACATACATTAGATTAACAGAAAACAACAGGAAGCATTAAGATGTGTGATCCTTTTGTATCTGTTAAGTGTTTTTTTTTTGCCTTTTTAAAAGTGTTAATGTGAACTGCAAGCTTTATAAAAAAAAGGATGTAAAGCTGGATGATGCAATAGGATGCCTTTCTTGTAGCATCCTGTTGCCACAGATTTGCATTGTACCAAAAAAAACGGAAAGATCTGCATCCTGACAGAAAAATTAGACAGTCTCTGTCTGTCCTGTTAAAAAATTTATTCTGGTGGAAAGTTATGAAAGAGACCAACACTATGTTACCATTTCAGAAACCACATGGAAAAGCTATGGAGCCATTTGAAAAAGAATCCAAATATGATGTGAACAGGCCCAAACTTTCTAAGTTTCTCCAGTTGCTTTCTCATCGGTCCTGTCCATACACAGTATCATCTGTAATCTTTGGCCTCTACTTACTCCCAACTTTAGCCTCTGACAGTTTCTGTTCTTTGCTCTTTAGTTTCAGCGTCATTTGATCAAGAGGCTGTGCTTCTTGCAGAATCTGCACCAAAAATTCCATGGCACCACTGTAGAACCTCTCGAGGGTTTGTAATTTTTTGCAAGCTTAAAACATTTAATAACAGAAACTTGGAGCTTACTACTGTATTTAACAGAGAAACCCTCACATATAGCCCAATGAAGAAGTGTGTCTAATAATTCCTAATGGTTACTGTAATGACTGTGGTGACACCCCTAAACCCCTATGAATACACCAGGGCAAACTATAGCAATACATACCTGCCAACAGAGAAAAAATCATCCAAAATTGTATGAAAAAGTGGTCTTCTATGGGGTGGTCGTTTCGAAGAAAATGGCCACTATGCATTATGTATGGTCTCCTCAATGGTCTCCTCAATGATGTGTTTTTTTTGGAGAGGCTTTACAGCATATTTTTTTTTACAACCCCTAGAAGTTGGTCATTGTAACAGATAATAATTTAACCCCTTAAAAAATTAGACCTACTTTGGCAATGAATACCAAGTTGTTTCTTTTTGTTGTTATTTTATTGCCACATCGCAAGAGCCATAACTTTTATATTTTCCCAAGCTGTACAGTGAAACCTCTCCAAAAGACAACTTCTATGAGCAGACCACCATCCAAACCAAGGGCGGATCCAGAGTCTAGTCTCGGGAGGGGCAGTGTTAGAGAATTTCGTTTAGGTGGACAGAAAATAAGGTGTTTCTTAAAGAACTTACAATATTATTAAATGTATTCAGTATAATAATCAAATACACCAATTGCCACAGAATGGGAAAGCGCTAAAGAAGTTTTTACAATTTAAAACTACAGCCCCCAGTATGACCCAAGTAGTGGTAAGGTTATGCTGGGAGTTGTTGTTTCACCCATCATTACTGCAAAACTTACAAGTGACTACAGCTCTGATGGGACAGTCAGGACAATACACAATGATATCAGTGACTATAGGTGACGTCTTCTCTATAGTCTTTCCTTATCTAATTCAGATGCTACATACCGCCAGGTCCAGCTAAATGTTCTCGCTGAACAACTTGATGCCCAGACGGCTCTTCACTGTGTCAGCAGATTCTGAACCTCTATAAAAAAAAACAAGTATTATTATAAAACTGCCAAACATCCTATCCTTTGAATATAATTCTGACACACTGTACCTTCCGAATATACTACAACTCACTTTACCCTTTGAATATAATACTGCCACACACTGTACCCAATGAATATAATACTGCCACACATTGTACCCACTGAATAATACTGCCACACATTGTACCCACTGAATACTGCCACGCAATGTACCCACTGAATAATACTGCCACACATTGTACCCACTGAATATAATACTGCCACACTCTGTACCCACTGAATATAATACTGCCACACATTTTACCCACTGAATATAATACCCCTACACATTGTACCCTCTGAATATAATACTGCCACACACTGTACCCTCTGAATATAATACTGCCACACACTGTACCCACTGAATATAATACTGCCACACACTGTACCCACTGAATATAATGCTGGCACACACTGTACCCTCTGAATATAATACTGCCACACACTGTACCCACTGAATATAATACTGCCACACATTGTACCCACTGAATACTGCCACACATTGTACCCACTGAATATAATACTGCCACACACTGTACCCACTGAATATAATACTGCCCACACACTTTACCCAATGAATATAATACTGCCAAACATTGTACCCACTGAATAATACTGCCACGCATTGTACCCACTGAATATAATACTGCCACACACTGTACCCACTGAACATAATACTGCTCACACACTGTACCCAATGAATATAATACTGCCACACATTGTACCCACTGAATATGATACTGCCCACACACTGTACCCAATGAATATAATACTGCCACACATTGTACCCACTGAATAATACTGCCACACATTGTACCCACTGAATATAATACTGCCACACATTGTACCCACTGAATAATACTGCCACACACTGTACCCACTGAATAATACTGCCACACATTGTACCCACTGAATAATACTGCCACACATTGTACCCACTGAATAATACTGCCACACACTGTACCCTCTGAATATAATTCTGCCACACACTGTACCCCTGAATATAATACTGCCACACACTGTACCCCTAAATATAATACTGCCACACACTGTACCCCTAAATATAATACTGCCACACACTGTACCCCTGAATATAATACTACCACACACTGTACCTCTGAATATAATCCTGCCACACAATGTACCCCTGAATACTGCCACACACTGTACCCCTGAATATAATACTGCCACACACTGTAACCTCAGAATATAATACTACCACACACTGTACGCTCTAAATATCCCTCTGAATACAATACTGTGATGTAATGTGGCTAATGAAAACCGTACTACCCCAGAAATTCCTTATACTCTGTGCCCCTCATATATAGTAATAATGCCCCATCCTGTGCCCCCACATATAACTATGACCTGTCCTGTTCCCCCTCATAATAATAATGCCCTCTGTCCTGTACCCCTACCATATAATTCCCCCCTGTGCTGTGCCCCTCACTTATAATGCCCCTGCAATGTTCCCCTCACATATAATGCCCCCGTCCTGCTCCCTCAGGGGGCATTTTAAGTAAGAGGCACATAACAGGGTGCATTATAAGTAAGGGGCACATAACAGGGTGCATTATAAGTAAGGGGCACATAACAGGGCATTATAAGTCGAAATACATTATATGTTAGCGGCTCAAGACAGGGGGCATTATGAGTGAGGGGCCCAAGACAGGGGGGCATTATAAGTGAGGGCCTGTAATGCCCTCGTCATGTGCGCCTCACATTGAATGCCCCCTGTCATGTGCCCCTCACTTATAATGCCCCCTGTCATGTGCCCCTCACATTTAATGCCCCCGTCATGTGCCCCTCACATTTAATGCCCCCCTGTCATGTGCCCCTCACATTTAATGCCCCCCTGTCATGTGCCCCTCACATGTATTGCCCCTGCAATGTTCCCCTCACATATAATGCCCCCTGTCCTGCACCCTCAGGGGGCATTTTAAGTAAGGGGAACATAACAGGGGGCATAAGTGAGGGGCACATGATAGAGGGCATTAAATGTGAATGGCACATGACAGGGGGCATTAAATGTGAGGGGCACATGACAGGGGGCATTAAATGTGAGGGGCACATGACAGGGGGGCATTATACGTGAGGAGCCCCTGTCATGTGCCCCTCATTTATAATGCCCCCCTGTCTTGGGCCGCTAACATATAATGTGCTTCGACTTATAATGCCCCGTTATGTTCCCCTCACATATAATGCCCCCTGTTCTGCACCCTCAGGGGGGCATTTTAAGTAAGGGGCACATAAAAGGGGGCATTATAAATAAGAGCACATTATTTGTTAGCGGCACAAGACAGGGGGGCATTATAAGTGAGGGGCACATAATGGGGCCCTGTCAGTCTGCTGGAAGTGGCCATTCCAATGTCCCCCGCAGGAAGCCGCGGCCAACACATGGGATACATGGAGGGGGCATGTCGGCCGGCACTCCGTGCAGGGTTCTGCACACCCCCTTCCATCAGACTGCAGGGGCACTGTTCAGGAGATTGTAGGGGGTCCTAGCGCTCGGATGCCACACAATCTATAACTTATCCTCTGTCTCGGCGTCTAAATAGGCTGTAAATAAAGGAAAAATAGATGCTGGCAGCAGTGGGATAGATAGAAAGATAGATATGAGATAGATAGATAGATAGATAGATAGATAGATAGATAGATAGATAGATATGAGATAGATATATGATAGATAGATATGCGATAGATGGATATGAGAGATAGGAGATAGATAGATAGATATGAGATAGATATGAGATAGATATATGATAGATAGATATGCGATAGATGGATATGAGAGATAGTAGATAGATAGATAGGAGATAGATATGAGAGAGATAGATAGATAGATAGATAGATAGATAGATATGAGATAGATAGATATGAGAGATAGATAGGAGATAGATAGATAGACAGATAGATCAGTGTTCCCCAACCAGGGTGCCTCCAGCTGTTGCAAAACTACAACTCCCAGTATGCCCACAAAGCCAAATACAAGCTGGGAGTTGTAGTTTTACTACAGTTAGAGGCCTCTGCTGGGAAACACTGATAAGAGTTACTTACCATGAAGGGCAGCATCAGGGTGGGCAGAGGGGGTCTGGAGGCATTGGGTGGGTGGGTGGCCGGGCCTGTGGTGGAGGTGCAGGAAACTCAGCCCGGCCTGCAGGAAATACAGAGGAGTGAGAGGGGGAGGAGCTTATCTCTCTTCCCAGCCCCTGCACAGTGTAATGCCTGCAGACTGAATGATGCTGAGACCGAAGCATCCTCAGTACTGACAGGCAGCCTGCAGAGGATGGTGTCCCCGCGGTTCACACGCTGCAAATGCTGCAGGTGAGGGGACAGTGGAGCCGGGGCTGACAGCTCCCGCTCATCAATACTATAGTATTGGGAGGGGCAGCAATCTCGGGGGGGGGGGGGGCAATTGCCCCGTTACCCCCCCCCCCCCCCCCCCACCCCCTGGATCCGCCACTGATCCAAACCAATGTTGTGTGACAATGTTGTGTGACATGTTTCTAGTCTAAACAGAAGAAATAAAGACAATCGCACTCACCATTCAGTGAAAAGGTATTTTCTTTACTGTAATCCGTTAGGCATTAACAGCAATGAGGTAGGTATAACATAGAGCGGAGGCAGAGGTGGTTATGGGACAGAACTGTTTCACACTATAGAAGTGCTTCCACAAGCCGACACCTGAGGGTGTCGGCTTGTGGAAGCACTTCTATAGTGCGAAACTGTTCTGTCCTGTAACCACCTCTGCCTCCGCTCTATGTTATACCTACCTCATTGCTGTTAATGCCTAACGGATTACAGTAAAGAAAATACCTTTTCACTGAATGGTGAGTGCGATTGTCTTTATTTCTTCTGTTTATGCTTCATTGCTCGGATCACATCAGCACCCCATACAACAGGATTAGGTGAGGTTCATAGGTCTATCACAGGTGTTCATCTAATTGCCACCTAGCTGCAGCAGTGCCGGTTTTTGCTTCTCTTGTATGGACATGTTTCTAGTCTACCATACATTAAAGGGGTACCCCAGAGGAAAAAAAATTGTTTTAAATCAACTGGTGCCAGAAAGATAATCAGATTTGTAAATTACTTCTATTTAATCATCTTAAACCTTCCAGTACTCATCAGCTGCTTTATACTACAGAGGAAGTTAAGTTGTGTAGTTCTTTCCAATCTGACCACAGTGCCCTCTGCTGACACCTTCCAGAGCAGGAGAGGTTTGCTATGGGGATTTGCTCCTGCTCTAGACAGTTCCTGATATGGACAGAGGTGTCAGCAGAGAGCACTGTGGTCAGACAGCAAAGAACTATACAACTTCCTCTGTAGTATACAGCAGCTGATAAGTACTGGAAGGATTAAGTTTTTTAAATAGAAGTAATTTACAAATCTGTTTAACTTTCTGGAACCAGTTGACTTACAAAAATAGTTTTTCACAGGAGTACCCCTTTACGCTTTCTGGCAATTTTTTTCATTGTGTTTTCCATTGACACTATATTGGGATACATATAACTTATAACAAAAACACAGCAGTTCTACCATTATTTTTTGTGCTTTGAATCTTGTTCGTTGACCCAACAAGCATTATTGTAATTAGCTCTCTATGGCCGTCCCAAAACAATGTCACTGTTGCTGCATTTCGAGAGGAGACTAAGGGTTCCTGTTCTAAAGGAGATTTATCAAGCTCTGTAGTAGATTTTTTTTTGCGTATAAAAGTCGCATGTACTTGCGCACATGTGACTTTTCTATACATGCTGTGACTTTTTGATTTTTGCTTATTCTAAAGCACATTTCTGAAATCTGCTCAGGTAGTAATTCTTTTTTTTGTTTTACTTTGCACTGGTCATGTATTTATCAAATGCGATAGTCGCTATTTATGAAGAAAAAAAGTAGCATCTCCATTTAAAAGTCGAATATGTATTCCATGTCTAACCTGGCTTACAGAAAGGGCATATGTCTGCAGAAATTAACACCCACTTTAACTACTGTTCTTGTTCTGCATCATGAAACAAAGCTACTACATTAATGTTAATGTTAATTATAGAAAAAATGTATTATATAACTAATAACTATTCATTTTAAGGTAGAAAATACACACTGCACACCTTGTTAATTTTAGGACACGTACATGCTGGTGTACCCACTGAATTATGAAATTAATGTTGTATTAAAATAGAATAATGCGTAAGAATTTTTGTGTAAGAATTTTTTCAGACCATGTCAATAACCCATATGTGGTACTACATTTTTTCCTTAAAAAATAGAAACATCCATAGTAACACAGCTTCATGCACATTTTGGGGTGGGTAACCTACCAAGCCATTTTTTTATTTTTTCGTGGCTTCCCCATTGTTTATGTGCCTGTTGGTGCTGCGCTGTCTTCCTTCCTGACGTAAATTCCGGCCTCAGTGCACTCCACCCACCAACGTCACAAAATGCAGGCTCAAAATTAAAGAAAAAGCCTCCAGTGTACGGATATTCATGGTGCCACATATGTTTTTAATATTTTTTAATTTCTGAGGAGGGTGGATGGGTTGTTGCAAAATAGTTGGAGTGCAGCTATTTAGTGTCAAGCAGGCCAGTCAGGGTGTCACCTGATGCAGTACATCCCCCCCCCCCCCCCCCGCCCTCCCCATCACTATCTAGCAACACTACTGATGATAAAGGGTAGATAAAGAACTTCAGCTATTAACATAAGGGAAAACTTTTCTGCTTTAAAAAATGCTTTTGTGAGTGGGATTCCCGAGTTTTGCTAACGTGTGATTTATTTATCAAGGTCGTGCGGCTATTTGATAAATAGGTTGCATGGAAGCAGAAGTAAGTTAAAAAAAATTGTCATATAAAAGCCAAACGTGTGAAAATGTTTTAAATGATTTTGCTTCACTTTCATAGTATCTTGTATTTAACATACGTATTGTAAGGATTCCTCCTTGGGGATTAGCTCTGGGATCGTCCTGGTCACTTGCCACGGGACACGTTCCTCACAATAACACCACAGACCACAGTTCCGCATACAAGTCTGGCTCCTCGCCAGCTTTATTTCCACAGGTTGCAGGTAAAACAAAACATAAACAGTAACAAAATAAAGTCCTAGACCGTCTGGTCACTGACTACACAAATCAGCATGCCTTGACTACGAACTGGGGAGCTACCCTCAGCCAGTTAAACATATGACTCCTGCAACCTGCAACTCACAGTTCACACCACTTCTTGGACCACTCACAGCGCCTTCTGCGTGTTACCTAAACAGGGTCCGTGTGTCTCCCCCTCTAACAGCCAGCATACTGTTTCCCAGGGAGAGCCCCAACTATTCTGTTTCCTTTCCTTTTAAACACACTTCCACTTCCTGATACCTCATTAATCAGGCCACAGGGGGAGCATTCTGCAGAGATAGCAAGGGAAATACACCCTTTCCTTGCCACACTGCCACAGTATATATTCAGCGATCATACACTTAGCCTCCATTCAGTGGATAGGGGTCAAGTGCTGTTGATGGAACAACCACTTCAATGAAATTATCAGTAATATATTTTACATATACATATACATAATGCTTTATAGAAGATGTTATGGAAGTGAAATTAAATCACGTGTAAGTGGAGCTCTAGGGGAATACCAATGACTAGTGCCTTCTGCAATAAGAATACAGTAAGGAGACTGTTAGAATGGTCACCTTTTCTGTAACTTCATCCTTCTTTATTGTTCACATACATAGAGAAACTTTGGAAACCCCAATAAAAATCGAACTGTGTATAATTTCAAATAAATAATTGATTCATATGTTTACCAGAACTTATTAAATGTCATTTTCTCAGGGGGATTACAGTGGTAAGCAGACATATTAGAGCAGATGGCACCTTCAGCTGCAGCTACTTTTTTTTGTTCTAGGGGGCTCTTTATGTATTTGTTTTTGTATTCACTAATTGATAAAACCTAATACACTTATGCGATGGTTCCCCAAATTATCATACCAGCAGGAGGGGCAATATATCACTACACAGCAAAGGCAGAATTGTAGCGTTCCACACACGAACTCAACTGTTGTCAGAACACAAACAGAACCTTGATTTTTTGTTTAAGACAATACAATTCCTGTCTATAGTAATCCCGATTTCATGTTGATGACACCACTGCAAACAAAGGTCATAGTGGGTGGCCGCCTCAATGGCTCTGTGACAGCAAATTTACTTCTGCTAATTGTCTGGAAATGGTCTAGGCAGATACAGTGGGGTGTAATGAAGGTGCTACCTGTCTGAATGGTGGACAAGAAAACTATGAGAGCTGCTTTTGCTCGTCAGAATTTTAAACCATCCTCTATAAAGTTAGTCTGTCTGGGCCTGTTCGCCATGTGTGTGTGTGTATGCCCTCACATAACCACAGCTACCATACTTCCAAGATGATCATCCTGCTTTTCTCAGTATAACAATGTCCCCCTCTCAAAATCTGTCAACTAGGCAAAATGTCTGTGTGCATCATAGAGGTAGGTCTAGCAATTAACAATCTCTCATCCGGAGGAATGCTACCCAGAAGTAGCCTCTGAGAGCCTTTTTATAGGGCAAACACACATTATATGGGAAGCACTTTTGCGCCCTCTTGTTGCAAGACCCAGTGTCTAACCAGACCACACCTGTAATAATTTCCATAACTGCATGAGACATGACTACATGCCGAGTTTTAAAGTTATCCAACATCTCTGTATGGGGGCATACATTTTTTCTCAATTAATATATTTCATTCTTGAAAACAATGTCAAAATAAACTGCCCCACTTTTTATTTCCTCCATGATGTGGTTTTTGTGGAGGAAAAATAGTCTGCCCCTATTAGTAAAGGGGTTACCTCATTGGAAAAATGTATTACCTTTCCCTTAACCTGGCCCTAGATCCCCATCTACGAATGCAGTTCACCTGCATTCAAGGGCATTGCAGTTGGCCATTCTCAATTGAAGACTCTCACTTTTGCTGACAACATTTTATTGTTAATGTTAACCCTAAAAGAAGCAGTAAATAGGCAGCAACAACTCCATTTAAGGTGCAAAATTGTGTCCTTTATTCACACAACGTGAGGCGACGTTTCGGTTTGCTCACCAAACCATTTTCAAGCTACAAAGGAAATAGTCAGTGCATATACAGATATTGTCCCATATTCATTCGTGCAAAAAATTGTGCAATATACATTAAAATATTACATGCAGCTGTGTTGTCATACATATTTCATCAGATGGGCGGGGGGATGGATTCACTCACCATTCGTATGCTTCACACTGTATTCCATGCAGACGCTGGTATTCGGCACTTCTGGTATGGAGCAGCATGGCCCGGATGTGACCTCAATTATTGCAGGTCATGTGGTACAGTTGCCAAGCGACGCATCTGCACAGGCTGCGCATGAGTCCTGTTCACTTGTGAGATATCAGCGCCATCTTGCAAGAGGGTAATTTCGTTCAGTAGCTATACAGCAGTCTCTGAGCGATCACAATCTGCACAGGGCAAAACAGTGGTGCGGCAATTTAATGTTGCACACACATAAGCCTCTCATAGCATCCCGGAGGTGTCTCCATAGGCAACCACCACCGGGTGCATAAGGTGCCATGTGTTGCTATATAGAGAAGTACAGCTACATTTCATGCATTTAAAACGGAAAATAAAGTAGAACAAGCCCTCAATAAAATCATTTTACAAAACAGGGTAACCCAGAAATGATTGTCAGGGAAAGTAGAGAAAATAAAATTACTGCTATCATGAGAAAACATTGGCATATTCTGGGTAGTTGTTATAAGAATATCCCTGAATTTGCCAACCCTCCTTTAATGTCTTTTAGGAGAACACCAAATTTGTGTGACAAGATAGTGAGAGCAGGGTCGGCCTTAGGTGTTCAGGCGCCCTGTGCGAGCTAACCATGTCCCCCCCCCCCCTATTACCCCTCATACATACCTTTTTGTGAAAAGGCGCAAAAAAGGTGCAAAGCCACTGAAAAGTCTCTAAAACTACACCAGCCCCGACTTAGCTTTGGGGTGTATGTGAAGAGAAAATTTTCAGAAAATGTGACCTGCACAAAATTTATCAAATGCTCTGTGACCATTTAATAAATGTGGTGCTCCTACACATTACCAGCACACACAAAAAAAGGTGTAGAAAAATGCGTCACTTACACTACAATGATAAATGCCGGCCTATACCTCTGAAATGCAAAACACTCTGTCCCCCTCATATATAGTAATAATGCCCATCCTGTGCCCCCACATATAATAATTACAACCCGTCCTGTTCCCCCCCCCCCACATAATAATGCCCCATGTCCTGTGCCCCTCGCATATAATGCACCCTGTCCTGTGCCCCCGAACATATAATGCCCCCTATCCTGCCCCCTCAGGGGGCATTATATGCGAGGGGCACAGGACATGGGGCATTATATGTGGGGGCACAGGACAGCCCCCCTCTGTCATGTGCCCATATAATGCACATATAATGCCCTGACTTATAATGCCCCATGTCCTGTGCACCTCACATATAATGCCACCTGAGGGGGCAGGACAGGGGGCATTATATGTAAGGGGCACAGGACATGGGGCATTATATATGGGGCACATGACAGGGGGGCATTATATGTGAGGGGCACATGTCAGGGGGCATTATATGTGGGGGCACATGTCAGAAGGCATTATATGTGGGGGCACATGACAGGGGATATTATAAGTGAGGGGCACATGACACGGGGGCATTATAAGTAAGGGGCATGTCAGGGGGCATTATATGTGCATTATATGGGCACAGGACAGGGGGGCCCCTGTCATGTGCCCCCCACATATAATGCCCCCTGACATGTGCCCCTGCCATAAAATGCCCCCCTGTCATGTGCCCACACATATAATGCCCCCCTGGCATGTGCCCCCACATATAATGCCCCCTGACATGTGCCCCTCACATAAAATGCCCTCCTGTCATGTGCCCCCATATATAATGCCCCCCAGTCCTGTGCTCCCACATATAATGCCCCTGTCATGTACCCCCACATATAATGCCCCCTGTCCTATGCCCCTCACATATAATGCCCCCTTGTCATGTGCCCCCACATATAATGCCCCCCTGTCCTGTGCCCCTCACATATAATGCCCCCTGTCCTGCCCCCTAAGGGGGCAAATTATAAGTGAGGGGCACAAGACATGGGGCATTATATGTGAGGGGCACAGGACATGGGGTATTATACAGGAGGGGCACATGACAGGGGAGCATTATATGGGCACATGACAGGGGGTGGGCCTTTCATGTGCCCCTCATATATAATACTCCATGTCCTGTGCCCCTCACATATAATGCCCCCCTGTCATGTGCCCCTCACTTATAATTTGCGCTCCCCCCCTTTCTCACACCCGTCACCTTTCTCACACGCTGCGCCTGCTCTGTTCTTGCAGTGTGAGTGAGAGCCAGGCGCCGGCGCGATGATGTGATGTCATTGCGCCGGCCTGCCGTGGATGGCGTCCCTGCGGCGCTCACTCACACTGCAAGAACGGCCGCAGCGTGTGAGAAAGGTAACGGGTGTGAGAAAGGTGAGGGAGTGGTGGAGCTCCGCCATGCTATAGTACGGGAGGAGGTGGAGCCACTGGATCCACCACTGCTCCGGCCGGTCTGTTACACTGCAAACTGTGTTGGCCGCCCAATGCCCCTGTTGCTATGGCGCCCTGTGCGGCCGCACAGCTCACACACCCTAAAGGCCGGCCCTGAGTGAGAGCAGATGTGTCCTTAAAAAAATCTACACAACGCTCCCTCACCACAGTTAGAAAGGGATCTTATCCATGCATTACGTGCATTAATTGTTCATACATGCATAAAATTACAGAATTTATTCACCCTTCTACTTTGAAAAGTTATAAGATTAATTTTTATTTGTTATTTTGTTATTTATATATTAAAATGTTTAATGTTTAATTTACTATATGTGGGGGAAACCACGCTAAGTGTTAAGACTAGAATAAACCAACACCGCTATTCAACAAGGAAAATATGAACAGATTTACCAGTGCCCAGTCACTTTGTTGAGGCTGGACACTGTGAGAAAGATTTAACATTCAGTATCATCGATCATGCACCCCCACTCAAAAGAGGTGGGAACCGCACCCCAGTTCTCAAAAAACGAGAACTGTGGTGGATATATGAGTTGAATACTTTAAAACCGTATGGATTGAACGTAGATTTCAAGATAACACAAGAAATATATAATGCATAAAGTACTGTGACTCTGTTCCTGTATAGGATTGTAATTTTATTATTATTCTTTTAGCTCTTGTCTTTTTTAATAATTTTTTACAGATGGTGATGCATAAGGGAAGGATCACTCACTTAATCATTCAATCACTGTTTCCTCTTATACAAATCCTTTGGAGTTGAGCTGTACAGTTGTTCAGTACTTTAATCATACAAAATGATAAATGCATGAAATGTAGCTGTACTTCTCTATATAGAAACACAAGGCACCTTATGCACCCGGTGGTGGTTGCCTATGGAGACACCTCCGGGATGCTATGAGAGGCTTATGTGTGTGCAACATTAAATTGCCGCACCACTGTTATGCCCTGTGCAGATTGTGATCGCTCAGAGACTGCTGTATAGCTAATGAACGAAATTGCTCTCATGCAAGATTGCGCTGATGTCTCACAAGTGAACAGGACTCATGAGCAGCCTGTACAGACGCATCGCTTGGCAACTGTACCACACGACCTGCAATAACTGAGGTCACATCCGGTCCATGCTGCTCCATACCAGAAGTGCCGAATACCAGCGTCTGCATGGAATACAGTGTGAAGCATACGAATGGTGAGTGAATCCATCCCCCCGCCCATCTGATGAAATATGTATGACGACACAGCTGCTCGTAATTGATGATTAACAGGAATATCAATATTTTAATGTATATTGCACAATTTTATGTACAAATGAATATGGAACAATATCTGTATATTCCCTATGATTATGCACAAGGCACTTTCTGTATATTATTACTGTCACGATTCGTCTGGCAGGAGGTGGATCCTCTGTGCCAGAGAGGGATTGGCGTGGACCGTGCTAGTGGACCGGTTCTAAGTTACTACTGGTATTCACCAGAGCCCGCCGCAAAGCGGGATGGTCTTGCAGCGGCGGTAGTAACCAGGTCGTATCCACTAGCAACGGCTCAACCTCTCTGACTGCTGAAGATAGGCGCGGTACAAGGGAGTAGACAAGAGCAAGGTCGGACGTAGCAGAAGGTCGGGGCAGGCAGCAAGGATCGTAGTCAGGGGCAACGGCAGGAGGTCTGGAACACAGGCTAGGAACACACTAGGAAACGCTTTCACTGGCACAATGGCAACAAGATCCGGCAAGGAAGGGAAGGGGAAGTGAGGTTAAATAGGGAAGTGCACAGGTGAATGACTGATTAGACCCACTGCGCCAATCAGCGGCGCAGTGGCCCTTTAAATCGCAGAGACCCGGCGCGCGCGCGCCCTAGGGAGCGGGGCCGCGCGCGCCGGGACAGGACCGACGGAGAGCGAGTCAGGTACGGGAGCCGGGGTGCGCATCGCGAGCGGGCGCCACCCGCATCGCGAATCGCATCCCGGCTGGGGGCGGTATCGCAGCGCACCCGGTCAGTAGATCTGACCGGGGCGCTGCAGTAGCGAGGATGTTGCGAGCGCTCCGGGGAGGAGCGGGGACCCGGAGCGCTCGGCGTAACAGTACCCCCCCCTTGGGTCTCCCCCTCTTCTTGGAGCCTGGGAACCTGAGGAGCAGACTTTTGTCTAGGATGTTGTCCTCAGGTTCCCAGGATCTCTGTTCAGGTCCACAGCCCTCCCAATCAACCAAAAAGAACCTTTTTCCTCTGACCGTCTTGGAGGCCAGTATCTCCTTTACTGAGAAGACGTCAGAAGAACCGGAAACAGGAGTGGGAGAAACAAGCTTGGGAGAGAAACGGTTGATGATGAGTGGTTTAAGAAGAGAGACATGAAAGGCATTAGGAATACGAAGAGAAGGAGGAAGAAGAAGTTTGTAAGAGACAGGATTAATTTGGCACAAGACTTTGAAAGGACCAAGATAGCGTGGTCCCAGTTTGTAACTGGGGACACGAAAGCGGACATATTTAGCGGAGAGCCATACCTTGTCTCCGGGAGCAAAAATGGGGGGAGCTCTTCTTTTCTTATCGGCAAACTTTTTCATGCGAGATGAAGCCTGTAAAAGAGAATTTTGGGTCTCTTTCCATATGGTGGAAAGATCACGAGTCACTTCATCTACAGCGGGCAAACCAGAGGACAAGGGAATAGGGAGGGGGGGAAGAGGGTGATGGCCGTACACCACGAAAAATGGGGATTTAGCAGAAGATTCAGAGACTCTAAAGTTGTACGAGAATTCGGCCCAAGGTAGAAGATCTACCCAGTCATCCTGGCGGGAGGAAACAAAATGCCGTAAATAGTCACCCAGGACCTGGTTAATTCTTTCTACTTGCCCATTGGATTGAGGATGATAAGCAGAAGAGAAGTTTAATTTAATCTTGAGTTGTTTACAGAGAGCCCTCCAGAATTTAGACACGAATTGGACACCTCTATCCGAGACAATCTGCATGGGCAAACCGTGAAGACGAAAAATGTGTACAAAAAATTGTTTTGCCAACTGAGGCGCAGAAGGAAGACCAGGAAGAGGAATAAAATGTGCCATCTTGGAAAATCGATCAACGACCACCCAAACAACAGTGTTGCCACGGGATGGGGGTAAGTCTGTAATAAAGTCCATACCAATCAGAGACCAAGGCTGTTCGGGGACAGGCAGAGGGTGAAGGAGACCAGCAGGCTTCTGGCGAGGAGTCTTATTCCGGGCACAGACAGTACAGGCCCGCACAAAATCCACAACATCTGTTTCCAGAGTCGGCCACCAATAGAAACGAGAGATGAGTTGCAAGGACTTTTTGATGCCCGCATGGCCTGCGAGGTGGGAGGAGTGACCCCATTTGAGAATCCCGAGACGCTGGCGTGGAGAAACAAAGGTCTTCCCTGGAGGAGTTTGCCTGATGGAGGCTGGAGAAGAGGAGATCAGACAGTCAGGAGGAATGATGTGTTGCGGAGAGACCTCTACTTCCGAGGCATCCGAGGAACGAGAGAGAGCATCGGCCCTAATGTTCTTGTCGGCAGGGCGAAAATGAATTTCAAAGTTAAAATGGGCAAAGAACAACGACCACCTGGCCTGGCGAGGATTCAGCCGTTGGGCAGACTGGAGATAGGAGAGATTCTTGTGATCGGTGAAAATGATAACTGGAAATTTTGATCCCTCCAGCAGATGCCTCCATTCCTCAAGTGCCAATTTAATGGCCAGTAGTTCTCGATCCCCGATGGAGTAGTTCCTCTCCGCCGGAGAGAAGGTCCTAGAAAAAAAACCACAAGTAACAGCATGCCCGGAAGAATTTTTTTGTAGAAGGACCGCTCCAGCTCCCACTGAGGGGGCATCAACCTCCAATAGGAAGGGTTTAGATGGGTCAGGTCTGGAGAGCACGGGAGCAGAAGAAAAGGCAGACTTGAGACGTTTAAATGCGTCTTCCGCTTGAGGAGACCAGGACTTAGGATTGGCATTCTTCTTGGTTAAAGCTACGATAGGAGCCACAATAGTGGAAAAATGTGGAATAAATTGTCTGTAATAATTGGCGAACCCCAAAAAACGTTGGATAGCACGGAGTCCGGAGGGGCGTGGCCAATCTAAGACGGCAGAGAGTTTATCTGGGTCCATTTGTAGTCCCTGGCCAGAGACCAAGTATCCTAGGAAAGGAAGAGATTGACATTCAAACAGACATTTCTCCATTTTGGCATAAAGTTGATTGTCTCGAAGTCTCTGAAGAACCATGCGGACATGCTGGCGATGTTCTTCTAAGTTGGCAGAAAAAATCAGAATATCGTCCAGATATACAACAACACAGGAATATAAGAGATCACGAAAAATTTCATTAACAAAGTCTTGGAAGACGGCAGGGGCGTTGCACAGGCCAAAGGGCATGACTAGATACTCAAAGTGTCCATCTCTGGTGTTAAATGCAGTTTTCCATTCGTCCCCCTCCCTGATGCGGATGAGATTATAAGCACCTCTTAAGTCCAGTTTGGTAAAGATGTGGGCACCTTGAAGACGATCAAAGAGTTCTGAGATAAGAGGTAGGGGGTAGCGGTTCTTTACCGTGATTTTATTAAGTCCGCGGTAATCAATGCAAGGACGTAGGGAGCCATCTTTTTTGGACACAAAGAAAAATCCAGCTCCGGCAGGAGAGGAGGATTTGCGGATAAACCCCTTTTTTAAATTTTCCTGGATGTATTCAGACATAGCAAGAGTCTCTGGGGCGGACAGAGGATAAATTCTGCCCCGGGGTGGAGTAGTACCCGGGAGGAGGTCAATAGGACAGTCATAAGGCCTGTGAGGAGGTAAAGTCTCAGCTTGTTTTTTGCAAAATACGTCTGCATAGTCCATATAAGCCTTAGGGAGACCGGTTACAGGGGGACCCACAGGGTCACGGCAGGGAGTTCTGGAAACCGGTTTAAGACAGTCCTTGAAACAAGAAGTACCCCAGCTCTTGATCTCTCCTGTGGACCAATCAAGGGTTGGGGAATGGCGTTGAAGCCACGGTAGTCCAAGGAGAATTTCGGAAGTGCAATTGGAGAGGACCAAAAACTCAATTTTTTCGTGATGAGGTCCGATGCACATTAGGAGGGGTTCCGTGCGGTAACGCACGGCACAGTCCAATCTTTCATTGTTAACACAATTGATGTAGAGGGGTCTGGCGAGACTGGTCACTGGGATGTTGAACCTGTTGATGAGAGAGGCCAAAATAAAATTTCCTGCAGATCCGGAATCCAAGAAGGCCTTAGAGGAGAAGGAGAAGGTAGAGGCAGATATCCGCACAGGCACAGTAAGGCGTGGAGAAGCAGAGTTAACATCAAGAACTGTCTCACCTTTGTGCGGAGTCAGCGTACGTCTTTCCAGGCGGGGAGGACGGATAGGACAATCCTTCAGGAAGTGTTCGGTACCGGCACAGTACAGGCAAAGATTCTCCATGCGGCGTCGTGTCCTCTCTTGAGGTGTCAAGCGAGACCGGTCAACTTGCATAGCCTCCACGGCGGGAGGCACAGGAACGGATTGCAGAGGACCAGAGGAGAGAGGAGCCGGGGAGAAAAAACGCCTCGTGCGAACAAAGTCCATATCCTGGCGGAGCTCCTGACGCCTTTCGGAAAAACGCATGTCAATGCGAGTGGCTAGATGAATGAGTTCATGCAGGTTAGCAGGAATTTCTCGTGCGGCCAGAACATCTTTAATGTTGCTGGATAGGCCTTTTTTAAAGGTCGCGCAGAGGGCCTCATTATTCCAGGATAATTCGGAAGCAAGAGTACGGAATTGGATGGCGTACTCGCCAACGGAAGAATTACCCTGGACCAGGTTCAGCAGGGCAGTCTCAGCAGAAGAGGCTCGGGCAGGTTCCTCAAAGACACTTCGAATTTCCGAGAAGAAGGAGTGTACAGAGGCAGTGACGGGGTCATTGCGGTCCCAGAGCGGTGTGGCCCATGACAGAGCTTTCCCAGACAGAAGGCTGACTACGAAAGCCACCTTAGACCTTTCAGTAGGAAACTGGTCCGACATCATCTCCAAGTGCAGGTAACATTGCGAAAGAAAGCCACGGCAAAACTTAGAGTCCCCATCAAATTTATCCGGCAAAGATAGTCGTAGGCCGGAAGCGGCCACTCGCTGCGGAGGAGGTGCAGGAGCTGGCGGAGGAGATGATTGCTGGAGCTGTGGTAGTAGCTGCTGTAGCATCACGGTCAGTTGAGACAGCTGATGGCCTTGTTGCGCTATCTGTTGCGACTGCTGAGCGACCACCGTGGTGAGGTCGGCGACAACTGGCAGTGGAACTTCAGCGGGATCCATGGCCGGATCTACTGTCACGATTCGGCTGGCAGGAGGTGGATCCTCTGTGCCAGAGAGGGATTGGCGTGGACCGTGCTAGTGGACCGGTTCTAAGTTACTACTGGTATTCACCAGAGCCCGCCGCAAAGCGGGATGGTCTTGCAGCGGCGGTAGTAACCAGGTCGTATCCACTAGCAACGGCTCAACCTCTCTGACTGCTGAAGATAGGCGCGGTACAAGGGAGTAGACAAGAGCAAGGTCGGACGTAGCAGAAGGTCGGGGCAGGCAGCAAGGATCGTAGTCAGGGGCAACGGCAGGAGGTCTGGAACACAGGCTAGGAACACACTAGGAAACGCTTTCACTGGCACAATGGCAACAAGATCCGGCAAGGAAGGGAAGGGGAAGTGAGGTTAAATAGGGAAGTGCACAGGTGAATGACTGATTAGACCCACTGCGCCAATCAGCGGCGCAGTGGCCCTTTAAATCGCAGAGACCCGGCGCGCGCGCGCCCTAGGGAGCGGGGCCGCGCACGCCGGGACAGGACCGACGGAGAGCGAGTCAGGTACGGGAGCCGGGGTGCGCATCGCGAGCGGGCGCCACCCGCATCGCGAATCGCATCCCGGCTGGGGGCGGTATCGCAGCGCACCCGGTCAGTAGATCTGACCGGGGCGCTGCAGTAGCGAGGATGTTGCGAGCGCTCCGGGGAGGAGCGGGGACCCGGAGCGCTCGGCGTAACAATTACACTGTATAATGATATTTTTCCACTAATTTGACTAATTATTGTAATGGTCCTGCGTGACCATAAATATGCACTGACTATTTCCTTTGTAGCTTGAAAATGGTTTGGTGAGCAAACCGAAACGTCGCCTCACGTTGTGTGAATAAAAGACCCAATTTTGCACCTTAAATGGAGTTGCTGCTGCCTATCTGCTATACAAGGTGAACTCTGGACCTGGGTTCTGTGCGCTTTCTTTGCTTTGCTTTTTTTTAACCCTAAAAGAAGCTATACAGGCTGCTCTAGAGGTGATAGATGAATTCCATTAGGTTTCCGGGTTTCTTATAAATAATGAACGAATCGAATCTGACGAATCCGAATTCGTTATGAATTTCATGTAAAATTCATTTCGTAACTAATGTGAATATTGCCGCGATTCTATTGCGCAAATTGCTTCATTAAACTCCATTTAGAGCTGTCCAGGGCATCTAAAATGACAGATCCACATGTGAGGACATGGAGCAAGGAATCCTGGAAAGACGGGAACAAGGGTAGGCAGGATGACCCTGAATCACATGCAGGATGCATTCTTTCAGCAGCCAGTCACCCCTGGGATGTCACAGCCCTATATAATCGGCAGCCATATTGCGGCCAGTCACTTCATCCTTACACTGCAGAAAGATGAAAGATACATAGGGACAGACAGCCCTGTGTGTTACACAGAAAAGATTTTTCCAGTAGCAATTTACCTCTTAGTCAAGTCAGTGTTCTGTTGGACAGAGAGCAGTTTGCTTGTCACAGAAAAACATTCTTACTGCAGCGATCCCCCCCCCCCCCCAAAATGTCACTGTTTACAGCGCTCTATTATAGGGAGGATCAGAGAGCAGTGTGTTGCACAAAAAAACAGCAGCGATTCAGCTGAAGCACAAATCCTGGCTAGAAGCACTGATAGGGAAGGGAGTGAGATTGAGAATTTTGAGTGCAATTTTGGCTGTAGTACACAGCGACTGTGTGCTGCAGCACTGGTGTCTACTGCTGGTGTTGTGCAAAAAAAACTTTTTTAAGCGTACTGTAGCGCATTTTTAAGCCCTCATAAGTGCATAACACATACGTACATCAAAGTGTTGTTCCATTTTTTTCCTGATAAAGTCTCAAGGGCCTAGATTCTGTGAAAGGTCAACAAAAAGTAATCACTGGCTGGTGTTGTACACAAAAACTTTTTTAAGCATACTGTAGCGCATTTTTATGCCCTCATAAGTGCATACCACAGACGTACATCAAAGTGTTGTTCCATATTTTTTCCTGATAAAGTCTCAAGGGCCTAGATACTGTGAAAGGACAGCCAAAAGTACACACCTGCTGCTGTTCTAGACAAATACTGTTCTAAGCGTAGTGAAGTGTATTGTACTCCCCTCAAATACGCACTAAGTATGTCAGACAGAGAAGTGCCAGGACATCCTCAGAGGAGTGGCTGAGGCCTAAATTCATCAGGCACAGGCAGAGATCAAAGCAGGAGTCACAGCAAGAGGCCTGATCTCCTGGTATCAGCTAGCGGTCATGTCTCGACCAGCAACCCATCTGCTATCTTTAACTGGTTAACACAGTCATCCATTTTATCACAAGTGACATTTGATACCCCCAGTCGGTGGGTTCCTCAGACACAACCCTCAGTTGGCATGGCCTGGGAGCAGTCCCTGTCTTCCCATTGCCTCTGTCCTATGCTGTTCCCTCCCCTACAGAAATATCTAATGCTATGGGTTCAGCTCCACTATTCCATGAGGAAAATCTGTGGTAGCCCTTGGGGGGTGTATGGTAGTGGTGGTATGGTATCGGTATAGGAGGGGTTAATGTTAACTCTATAGTTCGTGAATCCAGGCTGAGGGCTGGTATGCTGAGTCAATGCTCCGGCCTATCGCCGCCCTTCACAGTAACGATAGGTGCATGAAGTGACTGAAGGTCCACAAAGAGATTGCACTTGAACAACTTTACTTAAGTGCTTGCAGCATCCAAGGCACAGTAACAGTCTCATATAAACAGTCCTTATCTTGCTTAGTGACTGGCAGTTGTTGCAGACCTTGAGCTAGTCATACAGTCTCTGAATTTAGGGTAGATATTTGCAGATCCGTCTGGATTTAGGGGTATTATTAGGTCCGGTGATGCTGCAGAGTGTCTGGGGATTGATACACTCTAGACTTAGAATTGTTCAGCCGTTGCCGCAAAGCTCGGGCCTAACTCACTGCGTTAGTTGCTGCGCAGATCCTTCTCTCATGACAGCCCACGAGGTAAGAGAGAGAAACATGGCCGCCGCTCCCTTATATGGGCAGGGGGTGGGGCAAATCCGATTGGTCCGAACATCTGCCATTCACCATTACAGAGAGTAATGGGATTGCTTACGTCACAGGGCCTCCAAAGGTCCTTAAGCTTGATACCATAGAGTTCACCTAATTGGTATAGGTCACAGCAAAAAGTATGCAGACTCCCAGTTTCAAAAAGGCTGTGGTCTTTATTTAGGTCATCAGCAATGCAACGTTTCGGCTATGGTGTAGCCTTTGCCAAAGGCTACACCATAGCCGAAACGTTGCATTGCTGATGACCTAAATAAAGACCACAGCCTTTTTGAAACTGGGAGTCTGCATACTTTTTGCTTTGACCTATACCAATTGGATGTTCTGTATCTGGACTGGTTATCCGGATGGTCACGGGCATAAGAGCAGGGACTAGTGCTGTCTTCCTCCCTGGACATAGAGTTCACCTAGTCACATGACCCGCAGGTCCTGCAACGCTATGGCACAGGTAATTAACCATTTATTTACAGATATATCATTATATTTACATTAACCTTATATAGACCACTGATCTATTAGTAGAAATAGAGGCGACAAGGGATTAAATAAGTGACAGGGATCCCTACGTCCTAGGGACTCTGGCAATGGGGACCCACACATACATAGGTACCGTATAGTATGCAGTACCGGGACACCACAAATCTAATAGAGGACAGTCAGCAACTACTGCCCAGCCAAGAAGTGGAGGAGACATCCGTCGCTTCCTCCGCTAGGCGGACAGGTAGTGATGAGGAGAGTGACGTGGGAGGTGGTGTTGTCAGCATTCAGGGTCCTGAAGCAGACACTGTTGAGGGACCTGAGGAGGACAACAGTGACGTTCAGACACTTGTTGATGATGATAATGAAGCTGATCGCAATTGGGAGCTAGGTGCAGAAGGGGCTTCATCATCATCAGGAGAAGAGGGTTGCAGGTTGCCTGTGAAGCATCAGCTGGTGGCAGAAACGGAAATTCTGGACCCAAACGTGCCCGGGGGAGACCACCTGCTTTGCGGAAGCCTACCTTCCCGGGAGGTAGTGGAACAGGGGTTCCTGGAGACGGTGACATTATCAGTCAATTAGTGCGGACTGTTGGTGGGAAAATCAGCTACTCGGCAGTGTGGCAGTTTTTCAACAAGCATCCGGAGGAGGTTAACATAGCCACATGCAAGATGTGTCGGCAGAAGGTGAAGCATGGCCAGGGTCCCAATGTTGGCACCACAGCCCTGCGTCAACATATGCTTTGCCACCATAAAGCGGCCTGGGAGAACCGTGGGTCCAATGTGGTGGTCCAGCCTGCTGCATCACCCTTGTGGTATGCTGCTCTCTCTTTCAGCCAGCCAAGGCTCCACCACCTCAGCTGAAGGGAGCTGTGTGTCATCCCCTCCTTCGCTCCAGATGCTCCTCCTACTTTTAGTCAGTCATTCCACCAGCAATCCATCGGCGAAGTGACAACAGTATGTGCCCACTCATCCAACAGCGCAGAAGCTGATTGTGCTCCTGTCTAAGTTGCTGGTGCTGCAGTCCCTCCCTTTTCAAGTGGTGGACTCTGCACCTTTCAGAGAACTGATGGCTTGTGCCGAGCAAAGGTGGAGAGTCCCAAGCCGTCAATTCTTTGTGAAGAAGGCAGTACCTGCCCTGCACAATTTTTTGGAAGAGAAGGTGGGCCAGTCCTTGAGCCTGTCGGTGTGTACCAAAGTGCATGGCAGCGCCGATTTCTGGAGCTGTAACTATAGTCAGGGAAAATACATGTCCTTTACGGCCCACTGGGTGAATGTGGTTCTTGCACAGCCACAACACCAACTTGGACAGGTCACGCAACTTCGTCCTCCACACTCTCAGGACTGACAGTGTGCAACTCAGCCTCCTCATCCTCCACCGTGTCCTCAGCCACCACTGCACAGGCAAGTCTCAGTGCCCCTTCAGCATACCATGTGTGCAGGGCACAGCGGTGTCACATTGTTCTTCACACAGTGGAGGAACACAGGGGAGGAACTGCTAAAAGTAATTCATAAAGAAATCGGAGCATGGTTTACTCCACGAAAACTGGAAATGGGAACCATGGTGACTGACAACGGGAAGAACATCTTGTCTGCACTGCGACAAGGAAGGCTGAGCCATGCGCCCTGCATGGCACACATGTTCAATCTGGTTGTCAAGCTGTTCCTGAAGTGTTCCCCCCATTTGTAAGACTTCCTAACAATGGGAAGGAAACTTTGCATGCACTTCAGCCACTTGTACACCGCAAAGCCCACCCTCCTTGAGCTCTAGCGTCAGAACGGTATCCCCCAATATAGTCTGATTTGCGACGTTGCCACACGTTGGAATTCAACCCTCCTTATGTTGGACCGACTATACGAACAGATAAAAGCCATTACCGATTTCTTGATGATCCAAGCGGATGGGGGACTCCCCTGTGTAACTTCAATGTCAACCAGTTGCAGCTCATACGTGACACATGCCGTTTGCTCAGGCCCTTTGAGGAAGCCATATAATTTGTCAGTCACCAGGATTACGGGATAAACAACATCATTTCACTGCTTCAGTTCCTACAACACATGTTGGAAATGATGGCTGGTCAGGGCACTGGAGATGTGGCACCTACATCTCACAGCCACACTAGCTACCATAAATCTTCAATTTTAATTTGAAAATTCTTCTTTTAATCTTAGGGATTGTGAAGCCCTATTGTCTCCTCATGCTGCCGCCAACTCCAGATTGTGTAATTCAGCCACTATATGGTTTACTGATGCTGCTGGGCCTGGGACATTACCTAAAAAAATTTATGGTAGCACTAGCTACCAGAAATCTTCAATTCAAAATTGAAAATTCCATTTTTAATCTTAGGGATTGTGAGGCCTTATGGTCTCCTTATGCTGCCACCAACACCAGGCTGTGTCATTCAGCCACTATATGGTCTCCTCTTGCTGTCGCCAATTCAAGGCTGCGTCATTCTGCCAGATTATGGTCTCCTCATGCTGCTGCCACCTCTAGGATGTGTCATTGTGCCGCCACTTGACTTTTTGTTAGATTGGGTTTGTGGTCATACAGTATTAGTTCAAAGTAAACGCCGGGACATTAAACTTGGGAATCTAATATAAATCTTAAATTAAAAAAAATATTGATGTAATCTTTTCAAAACTGAGGCTCTATGGTCGTCGACATCATATTACCTGTGGAATTATCACAAGAATCCAATTAAACAGCTTGGAGCGAAAACAATTAACCTTAACTGATTAAATGAAACATTTGCACTTTAACAGTAAGGGGGGTGCTGAGAGGTAGGGGCTGGAACAGGTGGTTCGATGCTCACCAGAATGGGTAATCTAAAAGTAAATATAAATTCTAAATAAATTAAATAAAAATTACATAAAAAATTGTAATAGTGATGCCTGTAATCTGCATGTCATACTGAATAACAGTATTATTTCACTAACACAGCACACTCCCTATGCGTGTTAGGACAAGGCAAAGTGTTCTTCACCCCTATTGATCCTCTCTTTAGGCCAGAAATAGCCGTTTTTAATAGCGATTCACAGTGAAGAAATTTGGTCCGAACCAAATTTTTTCAGAAATTCGCTCATCTCTAATGCTATGTCTCATGCCCTTTCTCTTTATACATCAGCAGGGATGGACCAAGAGTTTTCCATTTGACTGGCAGCCTGACGCTTTCACTTATATGGGAGTTAAATTTCCTTCTCAACCACATAATAATCATTATGAATTCAATAACAGCCCTCTCCTATGAGATCTCCACATCTTTCCTTATGGGCCGTTCCCATTTAATATAAGCAATTGCCTTCCCTGAACTACTTTTTCTATTACAGACCCTGTCAAACTTTTTTTGAAAGGCTGATGTCAAACAGCTTGATACTACTTGAATGTATTTGGAGGTCTCATTGGGGAAACCATATCAGCCTTTTTTTATTTATAGCAGACAACAGTTCTGGATGGTATTAACCTGCCTAGTAAAGGTTTGCGGTATTGGGGCTAATTTATGCTACAGACTGGATAGGGTGCAGGAAAAGATTTGCCAACTCTTCTCTTGATACTGCTCTTGCTTCTCCCTTAGTGTTGCCTATCCTACTACTCTTGCAATCCTCTGAGGTCTCTCCCATTCTTAAAGATAATCCAGTCATATGGTGTACCATTCAGAGCTGTGTACTTTCTAAACTTGATTCACATACTTCAGCATTACTTTCTTTTCTGGGTAATCCTTTATTTCTTAATGGTGCACCAACCCCTTTTTTAAGTCCTTAGAACTCAATAATTGTGCTTATGTGTGCAACCTCTTGTGTGACTTGTCTGAATATATAAAACTCATATATTTGGGGATTCGAATTCTGAACAATTGCATCCTACTACATGACTTCTTCATGTATGGACGGCAGCCACTCGGAAGAGTATTCTGTAACTAAGCACAGGATTCAGTTCCTTTACTTTGTTTGATCACTAGTAAAGTACATTTTTTGTTTCAAATTCACTGGATTGAAACCCTCATGGATAAGGAGAGATTCTTCAACACATGGACAGTTTATGTTAAGGGAAAACTGTCAGCTTGTTGACCCACACTAAACCCAGTACTTTGAGTTATAGTTTGGGTGAACAGGAGTCCAACGAGTCCATACTTAAATGTGCCCAGTAGGTCCTGAGATATGTCCCCCAGAAGATCCTCTGCTAAATTCAGTGAATCGCACACAGAAGGCGGGGCTTCACCGGCTCAATTTATATATTCATTGTCTGTGACTTCACATTATTGTTTGTTTTTTATTTTTTATTTTTTTTCTGCTTTATTGGTAAGTAATTTAAATAAAAAATAAAAGGATAAGCTAAGGATAACCTGTCTAAAAATAGCCTGAGGGGCCCCACCATTTGTTTCCATGGTCCCCATTTTATATAAAACCATCCCTAATTGTATCTGGTATTGCAGTTCAGAGGGTAGGGCTGAGTTGTAGTACCATACAGGGCCCATGGACAAGAGTGGCAAAGTTTCTAACAAAAATAACAAAAACAAAAAAAACAGATAACCTGTTTATTGTAATATTAGCCATTGCTCATTCAATCCATTAAATTGTTGATCAACTTTAAAGATCTTGGACAACCACTAAATTTACAGGAATTTTAGGGGATTTAGTCTTTAACAATTATTTACAGATAAATAAGGCATTAAACTAATATTTATTGTTATAAATGAAATTCTAAATTACAACCATAGGCATAAATTAAGTATGTTGGAAATAATCTAATGAACTTCATATATTGTATTGTACTATGGCCCTAAAGTAGCACAAGTATACAGTATATCCAAAGTAGCAACTTTCTGGCGATCTCTATCAACAAAGGACACATTGTTCATGAGACAGAGGAAGAGGTAACCAGATATTGTCGCAGCACAAGCATGTAGAGTATATGCACAACCCTCCGAGGGATGTGTGATCTCACAGCTGCTGTGTGAAACAACTACTACAATATCAATCTAAACATTTTCTACCACAAAGCTATAAACCAAGGCCTTGAATAATAACTGAACTTCTCGCTTAACATGAAATAAGAACTGGAAGGCAGTAGGACCCAGTTCATTTCTGGTTTTATCTTGACCACAAGTAGCTGTCAGTAATAGCTTCCGCTTAAGACTTTATACTTGTTTTGTGCTGTCGTGATGTTTGCTAACCACACTCTTCGCCTCTGCCTGGTGGTCTCTAGAAGCGTATACTTGATGTGACCATATTCATTGACAGCCTCACAAGATGGAGCAGAGGGAGATTATTCAACGTTATATCAGTGGGTACGAAAAGAAGAAAACGAAATCAGAAGAGTTTGCCAATGATTTTACGGTAAGATAAAACTTGATGCAATCATTTTGTTGTTGTGATGTTTAGTTTTTATATATACATGGTACTCCACATACATGTCTAGTATGCAGCCAGATCAAGATGTATATTTAGCCACCTTAAATTATCACAATCCAATGTTGTGTTTTATACCTATTTTACATTATTTCTATAAAAAATAAAATGTATTATAAAATACATGAATATCTCAGGAAACTAAATACTATGACTTGTGATTTTAGTCTTATGATATGGTAATATGTACTCATTATTGTGTTGTATTATGTTATGTTCATGCAGTATAGTCACTTGTGACCATATTGTATCATGCCCTGTTATCTCTGCTTTGGACAATATACCATATGAATTAGTGGTGATCAATTCAAAATACTGTAGGGGAGTCATATATTCCCCTCATGAACTCTACCAAAAGCCTACACCTAAGTTGATGGGTTGGCACAAACAATCACTATATTATTGTTATATTTGTGGCACAAGTTTCCTTCGTAGTAGCTCTTCTGTGTATAGTTGTGCCAAGCATGTTGTGCAGATCATTATCTTAGGAATGGTAGCTGCACTATATGAATATGACTTTATCTATGTAAAGTCATTCATACAAGGGCCACATGTGGAGCCCACTCTGCCAGTTGAGCATTTCTGATCTACCTAGATATGTGTGGCTTATTTGTGGGCTAAAGTGCTCCAGGATCATATCTACAAGTGGACACCGCAGGTCTCCTAAGAAAAATTGTGATTCCTCTAGGATTCTGTTGGTAAACTATAAACTACAAGCTACGTGTACTAGATTGCTTGAGATTAAATGTTTATCTAGGGATTTATCCTTAAAGGGGTACTCCGGTAGAAAACATTTTTTTTTTTTTTTTTAAATCAACTGGTACCAGAAAGTTAAACAGATTCCAGTATAGCAGCTGTATGCTACAGAGGAAATTCTTTTATTTTTTAATTTCTTTTTTGACTTGTCCAAAGTGCTCTCTGCTGACACCTCTGTCCGTGCCAGGAACTCTCCAGAGCCGGAGAGGTTTGCAATGGGGTTTTTGTCCTGCTCTGGAAAGTTCCTGATACGGGAATCAGGTGTCAGCAGAGAGCACTGTGGACAACACAAAAAAGAAATTCAAAAAGAAAATAATTTCCTCTGTAGCATACAGCTGCTAAAAAGTACTTGAAGGGTAAAGATTTTTTAATAGAAGTCATTTACAAATCTGTTTAACTTTCTGGCACCAGTTGATTTAAAAAAAATATTTTCCACCGGAGTACCCCTTTAATGTCATATTTGTGCTCAAGAATGTTCTTCACTTAAAAGTGTTTTCCAGCAGAAAATAAAACTGTTAACTGAGAGAAAAAAATAGGATTACTCCCCTCAATGATCCATTGTCACTGACATTCCAATGTTCAATAAATTCCTGCTGTTCTCCACTTCCTGGTCTTATCTTGACTCACAGGAAATGCCCGCTCAGCCAATCATTGACCATAGTAGTTGCCCACCATAGCCAGTGATTGGCTGAACCTGCATCTCCTGTGTGTTGACACGTAACTAGAAAGTGGAGAGAGATCTCATGAGCATTAGGAAAAAATGTCAGTGAGATGATATATATATATATATATATATATATATATATATATATATATATCTCACTGGACAACCCCTTAAACATAATGACACCCAACAACTGCCATATAGGGGTTATTTCACCTTCTTTAGATCAACACTGCATGGATGACTGTCTTTAAACAATGTTTGACCTATGGCAATATATTAAATACTCATAATGAAACCTCCAAATGTGTTTGTTATATTGTTTATAGGGGGCAGGTATGTCTTATATGCACAATTTTTTTATGACTCAAAAGGGGGAGATTTATCAAAACCTGTGCAGAGAAAGAGTGGTGCAGTTCCCCATAGCAACCAATAAGATCCCTTCTTTCATTTTTAAAGATGTCTGTGAAAAATGAAAGAAGCCATCTGATTGGTTGCTTTGGGCAACTGCACCACTCTTCCTCTGCACAGGTTTTGATTAAACTCCCCCAAAAGAATCCCTATATTTCATGCCAAAATGGCCTGAATATCTCAGGCATTTTTTGCACAATGGACATTTTTTTCAATAATAAAACATGGCTATATTTTTCTGATACATTTTCAGCTGTTATTTTATTGGGCTGTAGAAAAAGCTATAAACATCTATTTCAGTTGGAACATATTGTGAGCCCAAATTAGATACCAAAATACGGCCATATTTTGGCACCTTAATGGCTGACAGTTTTACGGCCATAACAATTACAGCCAAGAAATCAATACATGTGGGCATAACTGCTCAATGATAAAAAAAAAAAAAGACACAGAAGGTTTCAGTGCATCTTTTGGAACATAAAACAACATAAAATGGCCACAATTACTGTTAGTCCACACAGCCCTATAGTTTTTTAAACAAAAAAGTTCCTCTTTCTTTCTTCACGCACAATAATATGCCTTCAGATCTGTGAGAAAATAAAACTCTCTGCCAATGACCTAAAAGCACAGCCAGAGTACAGGTGCAGTTTATACACTACTTGGCCCGCTCACAGACACCATGGCAATGTACTGCGGGCATCAACCAAGTTTAATGTCACCTGTATTTTCATGATAGGTACTAGCAATGAATGGGATTTTGCCAACTGCTTACAGACTTTTTATTGATATCTACTGCCGTTGTATAATATGAATCTTATATTAAAGAATTCTCAGAATTCAACTTCCTACCATAGAATGTTAAAAGCAGCTTAAAGGGATATTCCAGGCAAAAACATTGTATCCCCTATCGAAAGGATATGGGATAAGATGTCTGATCGCGCGATCTCCCTGCAGCAGCCCGCATTCTATGCGCAGCTGCGTCTGAAGTTTCAGAAACCGCCGGGCTTCCGAGACGGGGACGTGACATCACACCACGCCCCCTCCATTCATTTCCATGGGAGGGGGCGTAATGGTCGCAACGCCCCCTCCCATAGACAGGAATGGAGGGGGCGTGACGTCACATCCCCTTCTCGGAAGCCCCGCAGTTTCTGAAACTTCAGACGCAGCTAGGCATAGAATGCGGCCTGCTGCTGGGAGATCGCGGGGGGTCCAAGCGGCAGGCCCCCGGCGATCAGACATCTTATCCCCTATCCTTTCGATAGGGGATAAGATGTTTTTGCCTGGAATATCCCTTTAAGTGCTGCCGCTAGTGCCCCATGATAAATGACATTGTAAGGCTACTTTCACAAGAACGGCCGTCAAACCCTCTTTTTTTAATTTTTTTTTAGTTTGACAGCCGTTATTTTGATGGGGCGCAACGAGCAACAGTGGGTCCTGATGGACCCCATTATAGTCAATGGGGTCCGTCGGGCGCTGTTGTTTTTTAACAAAAGTAGTGGGAGAAAAAGATGGCGCAAGCTGTATTTTTTTCTCCCGTGTCATAACGGTAATGACACTCCAGTCTGGAGCCAGAGGAAGCGCTATACAGCGTGAAACAATTGTCGCTCCTCCGTTCGTCTGTCTATCCCCGCCTCATGTCCGAACCTTGCTCACCTTGCTCCTTGTCTTGTCCTGTGATGTCCGGAATGGAATAAACACATTTTTTCAAGACTTTATTTTGGGGTGAGTGCTCCATTTTTTTCTTCAAATCTTTTGTTGAAAGAATGAAAGAATTCTACATGAACATCCAACTATTTGTTGATGGGAAAACTTTTTCACATTTACCGTACATTGTCTTACTTACTCTATGCATCAGTATTTAAGAGGTTAAGTTGGGAGTTGATTTTTTCCCATGACATCAATATGAAATTGTGTGCACATATTCTCTCCCATACTCACATGTCAGATGACATTAATCAGGGCACCAACCCAAACATGAAGAAACCATTATCCTCCGAGACAGAGCTGGGGCACACAGACGCTTTTCCCTTTAAAGCTGCACATCAAGAAAGACAGAGTTTTAACAGCTGTGTCTTAAGCCACATCGCGAGGATACATATTTTGTGATGTATTTATATAACATTTGTCTATTCTATATGAACTGCCTAAAAGCAGAGAAGCATAATGACTGGATACCAGGGCAGACACAATGACGACCCCTTACTAATCACTTTTTTTTTTTTACGCAAATGCACATATATATATATATATATATATATATATATATATTTTTTTTTTTTAATTTTTTTTTTTTTTTTTTTTATTTATTTTTTTTTTTTTTGCCTATCTATTTATTTATTTTTATTTATTTATTTAACAATACTTTACTTTGAAATCGTGGGCCTTTTCCATAAATTGTTTTAGTAAACTGTATTTGCTGTAAAAAAAAAAAAATGTCATAATGAAAAAAACTATTATATTAAATATTGCTACTACTTTCATGTGCTAAAGCACATGAAAGTAGTAGCAAAATTCAATATAATAGTTTTTTTTCACAAAGAAAAAAAATGATAGCATAATACAGTTAACAGCATCTTCTGCTGTTTATTTTTATATATAACGTGTTCTTGTAAGAGCCAATTGATACATGGCAGATTTGTTGCAGTAATGCCATCCACTTAACCCCTTAAGGACCAAGCCCATTTTAACCTTAAGGACCAGGTCAATTTTATTTTTGCGTTTTCGTTTTTTTCCTCCTCGCCTTCTAAAATTCATAACTCTACAGACCCATATAAAGACTTGTTTTTTGCATGACCAATTGTACTTTGTTATGAACCCTCTCATTTTACCATAAAATGTACGGCGAACCCCCCAAAAAAATTTTTAGGGAGGAAATTTAAATGAAAACCACAATTTTGCACATTTTGGAGGGTTTTGTTTTCACACTGTACACTTTATGGTAAAAATGAAATGTGTTCTTTATTCTGTGGGTCAATACGATTCAAATGATACCCATGGCTAGATACTTTTATATTTTTGTACCACTTAAAAAAAAATCTAAAACTTTTTGTACAAAATCAGTAATCTAAAATAGCCCTATTTTGACCACCTATAACTTTTTTATTTTTCCGTATATAGGGCAGTATGAGGGCAAATTTTTTGCGCCGTCATCTATACTTTTTATCGATATCACATTTGCATATATAGAACTTTTAGATCATTTTTTATACATTTTTTGTTGAATAAAATGTGACAGAAAGCAGCATTTTTGGATATTTTTTTATTTTTTATGTTTACGCCATTCACCGTACAGGATCATTAACATTATATTTTGATAGTTCGGACATTTACGCACGTGGCGATTCCAAATATGTTTATTTAAAAAAATTACGCTTTTTGGGGGTAAAATGGGAAAAACTGACCATTTAAATTTTTATTGGGGTAGGGGATTTTTCACTTTTTTTTTAACTTTTTTTTTTTTTATTTTTCAACTTTTTTTTTACACTTTTTATGTCCCCATAGAGGACTATCTATAGCAATCATCTGATTGCTAATACTCTTCAGTGCTATGCATAGGACATAGCACTGATCAGTGTTATCGGTGATCTTCTGCTCTGGTCTGCTCGATATCAGACCAGAGCAGAAGACCCCGGGAGACAGCCGGAGCCAGGTAAGGGGACCTCCGGCCGCCATGCTGGATGATCGGATTGCTGCGGCAGCGCCGCGGGCGATCCGATCATCCATTCAAAGTACCGCACTGCCGGGGTTAATGGCGGACATCCGTGTGATCGCGGCCGGAACCTGCCGTGTATGACGCAAGCACCGTTCCGATGCTCACGGTCATACATAGGACGTAAATGTAAGTCCTGGTGCGGGAAGTACCGCCAAACCAGGTTGTACATTTACATCCGTGGTCATTAAGGGGTTAAACCAGAAATCGATGGGCCACCAAAATTACTCCATTTAGATTTTTCTGCAATTCTGCAACACAGTTGCTTAGTATGAATTCGGGTAGAAAACAGACATGGTGCACATCTACAATCTTGTATAATGATCTGATTGCTTCTCAGCATAATATCAAAAACTAACAGGTTGTTAGTATACATTTTTGATCAAAAAGTACAAGCCCACTCGCCACATCAAGGCCACCTATTTAGAGTGGGTCCCTAACGTCCCTAGCATAAAATGGCGCAGCACCGGGCGGCGAACACCACCGCCGCGACACCAGTGCCCACAGGGGGGAACGACCCACCGGCAGAGCGGCCCCAATGCCACTCAAACCAGTCTATGGGCCGCACCTCCCCGCAGACACGGCGCCACGGCAGCAGCGGACGCCACACAGCACCACACAGTTGCTTAGTGTGTACTCACCTTTACAGTTGGTTGTATAAACGCACATATTCTATGCAGGACTATAAAAAGTTGCAAAATTATAGCTTAAGCCTCAGTTTTGCTCAAAAATTCAGCAAATTGTTGAACTTCCGGCATCACTTGTCAAGTGGGCGAAGCTTGATGTGAAGTGGCCGTGACAGGATATGTGGCTTCTTGCAACACTGGATTCAATACAATTTAGACATTTTTCTAAACATTTTTGGACAGCAAATGCTATTATGCAATTTACAAACAAGTCATTTTTTGGGATGTATACTGTATAGGGGGGAGATTTATCAAAAACTGTCTAGAGGAAAAGTTGTTGAGTTGCCCATAGCAACCAATCAGATCGCTTCTTTCATTTCTAAAAAGGCCTCTGAAAAATGAAAGAAGAAATCTGATTGGTTGCTATGGACAACTCAGCAACTTTTCTTCTGGACAGGTTTTCAAAAATCTTTCCCATTGTCCATAAAAATGTGCATTGACATATATAACCCAAATAAGTCCCTGGAACATCATTTTAAGTCCGTAGTAAAATAACAGATGTTTTGCCATTGAATTCAAGACAAATAAATGGTAAACAGTCATTTTTTTTTAAGATGCAAAACATGCCAAAATACTGTGTGTGTACATAGCATTAGGGTAGTGGCACGCGCTGATGAAATGCTGTGAATTTTCCACAGCAGAATATCTGCAGCATTTTAGTAGCAAAATCTGCAACACAAATTCCACACCAAATTGGTGCAGAGTTTGCCGCAGCAGGTTAGTTGTTGCATATACAATACTAATATTTTAAAGTTTAAAAAGTTATTTATTTGACCTCTTAATGTCTGAGGGTTTTTCAGTTTTTTCACTTTTGTTTTTTCCTCCTTACCTTTAAAAAATCATAATTTTTTCAATTGTGCACCTAAAAATCCATATGATGGCTTATTTTTTGCACCACCAATTCTACTTTGTAATGAATCAGTCATTTTACCCAAAAATCTACGGCAAAATGGAAAAAAATCATTGTGTGACAAAATTGAAGAAAAAATGCCATGTTGTAACTTTTGGGAGCTTCCGTTTCTACGCAGTAAATATTTTGGTAAAAATGACACGCTATTAGCCACGGGTCCCTGCTTTTGTTAGAGGCCGGGCCTAACTTGCTATGACACTTGGTACGCCCTGAGTCCTTTAGTGGTTAAAATTAGCAATTGTTTATTTTGCTGCAGGTCCGCAGCATTTCCACAATAAGACCAAAATACTATTAGGGGGAGATACATCAAAACCTGCGTAGAGGAAGAGTGGTGCAGTTGCCCATGACAACCAATCAGATTGTGTCTTTTATTTTCCACAGGTCTCTTTAAAAATGAAAGAAGCGATCTGATTGGTTGCTATGGGCAACTGCACCACTCTTTCTCTGCACAGGTTTTGATAAATCTCCCCCTATCTCTGGATAGTATTTTGGTTAATATTTTAGGCAAAACCAGAAATAGGTTCACAGGAAAACAAAGAAAAAGCGGCAAATCTTTCTATGAACCCCTTAACGACGAAGGATGCAAATGTACGTCCTGGTGAGGTGGTACTTAACGCACCAGGACGTACATTTACGTCCTATGCATAACCGCGAGCATCGGAGCAATGCTCGCGTCATCCGCGGCAGGTCCCGGCTGCACATAGCAGCCAGGGACCCGCTCGTAATGGCGGACATCCGCGATCGTGCATATGTCCGCCATTAACCCCTCAGATACCATGATTAATACATATCACGGCATCTGCAGCATCGCGGTACTTTGAAAGTGTAAAAATAAAAGTAAAAAAATTAAAAAAGAAAAGTAAAAAATGTGAAAAACCCCCTCCTCCAATAAAAACGTAAATTGTCCCATTTTCCCTATTTCACCCCCAAAAAGTGTAAACAAAAATATTTTATATACATATTTGGTATCGCCGCGTGCATAAATATCCCAACTATTAAAATAAAATTTTAATGATACCGTAAGGTGAACGGCGTGAACGTAAAAAAAAAAAAGTCCAAAATAGCTGCTTTTTTATAACACTTTATTCCAAAAAGTTTTTATAATAAAAAGTATTAAAAGCTTTATATAAGCAAATATGGTGTCAATAAAAAGTACAGATCACGGCGCAAAAAATGAGCCCTCATACCGCCGCTTATACGGAAAAATGAAAAAGTTATAGGTCTTCAAAATAGGGGGATTTTAAACGTACTAATTTGGTTAAACACATAGGCAGTAGATAGAGATCTGACACCGGCACCACGGTCTATGGTAAGGAGCAGTTCATACAATATCGGACCTATTCGATGGCAGCGAAGGTCTCGATGAATGGCTGTATGGCTCATGTGTAAATGGCTTCAGGAGCCCGATGAAGCGCTACACAGTGTGAAACAATTGTTGCTCCTACACCTGTCTGTTTTCCCCTCGCCTCATGCCCATACCCCGTTTGTCCTGCTCCTAACCGTGCGATGTGATCCCGATGTCGTAATAAACTACTTTTTGCAAGACTTCTAATTGGGTGAGTGCTCCATTATTCCTATTCTCTCTGGATAATAATTTAGTTAAACAGTTTGCGAATTTTTTTAAGTGCAACAGTAATTGAAAAGTATATTATTATGGGTATCATTTTAATCGTATTGACCCAAAGAATAAAGAACACATTTCATTTTTTTCGTAACTTGTACGGCTTGAAAACGAAACCTTACAAAATTTGCAAAATTGCGGTTTTATTTTTAATTTCCCCACACAAATAGTATCATTTTGGTTGTGCCATACATTTTATGGTAAAGTGAGTGATGGCATTACAACGGACAACTGGTCGAGCAAAAAACAAGCCCTCATACTAGTCTGTGGATGAAAATATAAAAGAGTTATGATTTTTTTAAGGCGAGGAGGAAAAAACGAAAACGTAAAAATAAAATTGTCTGCGTCCTTAAGGCCCAAATTGGCTTCATCCTTAAGGGGTTAAAGATTATCTTGTGGCAGTTCCACTTAGGGTTTTGGCTAAAATTACTGACCAAAATACTGTGTGTGTACTCGGCCTAAATCTGCAGAAAATCTAACACAACTATTGACATGCTGCAGGTTTCAATTTTTTTCAAATGTCATCTACTTGGCTATTGTATTTGCTGCAGATTTTCTGCACACTAATGTATGTATTACGCCACTGGAATTGTAGGCACTGTTTTATTAACTTTTTATTCTTTTGGGTCAAAGGAAATATTTTATTTATTTGAGGAGAGGAAATATTTTATTTTCCCATTTTCTTTAGAGAACATATTTTACACATAAAGCAACAGCTAGGGAAACAACTATATGTTGTGAAAACCATCACATACAGAAACCCTGACCCTGCTCCAATTTTTGACCTGCTTATGTGCTAAGATAGCTGTTTGTGTTGCCTAAAAAGAGAATGGGTGGCTTACTCCAAGATAGCTGTGGATAATTTTCCCTTGGGCATAGTCTCTAGTGCGGTCACAGTATGTCCTCCTATGAACCTGTACAACTTTTGTCAATGGGGGTCTGCACAAGAAAGGAAATCCTTGACCCTGTGGAGCACTTGGGTGAGATGTCTGGGGGGGGGGGGGGGGGGGGTATGTGTGCAACAGAATCAATCCAAACACATAGATAAGTTGTAAAACAGAGTTAACCTTACTGAAGTCCACTGTTCCCATCCGAGCAATGTATACTCCTTTACAGCACATGGTAGCAAAGTTCCAGTCCATTGGTTGGATGCTTGAAAATTTGTCATAGTTCTCTTTAGTTGCTTTGTGAACAGTGATATTGACAGGAAAGTCATTAAATATACTGTTAGCATGTTATTGCTGCTAGTGATGATGTATGCAGTCCAGATAGGATATACTCTGCTGAAGGGGGGCCTACACAGCTTGTCTGACTGGAGAAAGAACTTGACAGATTTGTACTCACAGTACTGGTATTTTGATTCCCCTTTACAGGGTGTAAGACAAATACAATAGTGATGTGTAAGCCACTCAGCACTATCTCTGGCCCAAAGCCCACAAAGAGTTAAGTGTTGGCAGAAGAGTCCTTGCACAGCTATTCCCTCTTCTAGAAAGACGATTTTCAGTATGACAGTAGAGATGATTGCTTTCTGAGCATGAAATAGAGACAGTCTTGGGTTAAACACCTCCTAAAACACCACATGGTGCTGTGATCACCTTGACCGACCCAGAGCTTACTCATTTTAGACCTTAGCAACTGAAACTGGATGTAGATTTACTGGCAGATCTAGGGCTTGGTTAACTTGCTTCACAGCAGGTGAAAACAGAAACTGAACTATGCCTAAACCCTTTCTCACGTGGCCGAGCAGCACACAGTCTGACTAGATGCTCACACTGGGCTGCACGAACATCGCTGACGATTCATTTATATAATTGTTGGGCACACATCCCCGCGATTGGCCAACGATGAATCCCAGAGATTGTTACAGTGAGCGCTCCGGTCATTACCTCAGGACCGGAGCACCCGCTGCTTCTGCCCGCTGTTACTGGGTCCCGGCGTCCCACAGTAGCAGAGACGCGGCTAGCGTGGCGGCTGGTCCCCGCTCACACGCCGCGTTCCTGTCTTCCTTACCCGCTCCTCGCGTGGTGCTCTGTCCTCCTGTGTCCCGGCGCGCACGGCCCCGCTCTCTAGGGCTCGCGCGCCCCGGCTTCAGTAAATTTAAAGGGCCAGCGCACCGATAGTTGGTGCTCTGGTTCCACACCTTCCACTGGTCCTTCCCTATAAAATGTACCTGCCCCTTCCTGCCCTTGCCGGATCTTTGTGCCCTAGTGCCTTTGAGAAAGTGTTCCACACTGTGTAATCCGCCTTGCCTGTTGCCGTACCCTTGCTACCGTCTACTCGCCTTTGAATCCTTGCCGCCTGCACTGACCTCTGCTACGTCCGACAACACTACTGCCTGCTCCCTGTGTACCACGCCATATCAGCCACCAGTGAGGTCGAGTTGCTACTGGGGGATACGACCTGGTGGTTACCGCCGCAGCAAGTCCATCCCGCCTTGCGGTGGGCTCTGGCGAAAACCAGTAACCACTTAGAACCGGTCCCTTGGTACAACCCGCGTCATCGCCTCACTGGCCTAGAGGATCCACTACCAGTCCTGCCGGTTCCTGACAGCGATCAGCTGATGAATGAGTCATTGCCAGTTTGCCAGCTGATCGCTGGGGCTTTTACATGGTGCAATAATTGGCCTGTTTGACAATGGCTCCACAATAACTTTAAGTACTTTGATATACCATATATATAGCAGGCCCAAACTACCTCAGACCCTTGACATACTATTATATTAAGAAGCAGAAAGGGTTAAAAATACAAAAGAAATTATAGCTCTCATATAATATTTGCACGAGCGGTTTTGTTTAAGGCTGTTGTTGCTGACTTTGCAGTACTTTGGCTTTTAACATTTTACTACACAAGCAAAAATGTCCAGCTCAAAGAACCCTCTGCACTAGGTAGAAAATAGATGCTGTACGAAATGATGCATCATTGATGTCCAATCTAATATAGGAAAAATCGTTGGAATTATGTATTTCAGTTCCATGATATCATGAGCTGTCATTTGCATATTCTCCATTAACCCCTTGGGGACGGAGCCCATTACGACCCTAAGGACGGGATCATTTTCTTTTTCGTGACATATTCTACTTTATGGTAGTGGTACATTTTCGTCTATACTTGCATAATTTCTTGGTGAAAAATTCAAAAATGTGATGAAAAATTTGAAAATTTAGCATTTTTCTAACTTTGAAGCTCTCTGCTTGTAAGGAAAATGACATTCCAAATAAATGATATATTGATTCACATATACAATATGTCTACTTTATATTTTGATCATAAAGTTGACATGTTTTTACTTTTGGAAGACATCAGAGTGCATCAAAGTTCATCAGCAATTTTCCAATTTTTCTCAAAATTTTCAAAATCGGAATTTTTCAGGGACCAGTTCAGTTTTGAAGTGGATTTGAAGGGCCTTCAAATTAGAAATACCCCACAAATGACCCCATTATAAAAACTGCACCCCTCAAAGTAGCCAAAATGACATTCAGTAAGTTTGTTAACCCTTTAGGTGTTTCACAGGAATAGCAGCAAAGTGAAGGAGAAAATTCAAAATCTTCAATTTTTACACTCGCATGTTCTTGTAGACCCAGTTTTTGAATTTTTACAAGTGGTGATAGGAGAAAAATCCCCACAAAATTTGTAACCCAATTTCTCTCGAGTAAGGAAATACCTCATATGTGTATGTCAAGTGTTCGGCGGGCGCAGTAGAGGGCTCAGAAGGGAAGGAGCAACAATGGGATTTTGGAGAGTGAATTTTGCTGAAATGGTTTTTGAGGGGCATGTCACATTTAGAAAGCCCCTATGGTGCCAGAACAGCAGAAAACCCCACATGGCATACCATTTTGGAAACTACACCCCTCAAGGCACATAACAAGGGGTCTAGTGAGCATTAACACCCCATAGGTGTTTGAGGACTTTTTGTTAAAATCGGTTGTGTAAATAAAAAAAATGAAAACTTTTCGCTAAAGTGCAGTTTTTTCCCAAAATGTATCATTTTTACAAAGGGTAATGGGACAAAATGCCCCCCAAAATTTGTAACCCCATCTCTTCTGAGTATGGAAATCCCCCATGTTAGGACGTAAAATGCTCTGCGGGGGAACTACAATGCTCAGAAGAGAAGAAGTGCCAGTGAGCTTTTGGAAAGAGAATTAGTTTGGAATGATAGTCTGGTGCCATGTGCGTTTACAAAGCCCACTCACAGAATTTAATAAGGGGTGCAGTGAGTATTTACTCCCCACTGGCGTTTGACAGATCTTTGGAACAGTGGACTGTGCAAATGAAAAACTAAATTTTTCATTTTCACGGACCACTGTTCCAAAAATCTGTCAGACACCTGTGGGGCGTAAATGCTCACTGCACCCCTTAATACATTACATGAGGGGTGTTGTTTCCAAAATGGGGTCACATGTGGGGTGGGTCCATTGTTCTGGCACTATGGGGGCTTTGTAAACACACGTGGGCTTTGTAAACACACGTGGCCTTCAATTCTGGCCAAATTTTCTCTTCAAAATCCCAATGGCGCTCCTTCTCTTCCGAGCACTGTAGTGCACCAGCAGAGACTTTACATCCACATATGGGGTATGTTCTTACTCACAAGAAATGGGGTTACACATTTTGGGGGGCTTTTTCCCTTGTGAAAATGAAAAATTTTGGGTAACACCAGCATTTTAGTGAAAACATTTTATTTTTATTTTTTTTTCCAATCCAAATTTAATGAAAATTCGTCAAAAACCTGTGGGGTGTTTAGGCTCACTATACCCCTTGTCACGTTCCGTGAGGGGTGTAGTTTCCAAAATGGGGTCATATGTGGGTATTTCTTTTTTTGCGTTTATGTCAGAACCGCTGTAAAATCAGCCACCCCTGTGCAAATCACCAATTTAGGCCTCAAATGACCATGGTGCACTCTCACTCCTGAGCCTTGTTGTGCGCCCGCAGCACATTTTATGCCCACATATGGGGTATTTCCGTACTCAGGAGAAATTGCTTTACAAATTTTGGCGGTCTTTTTTTCCTTTTACTGCTTGTGAAAATAAAAAGTATGGGGCAACACCAGTATGTTAGTATAAGCATTTTTATTTTTTTACACTAACAGGCTGGTGTAGACCCCAACTTTTCCTTTTCATAAGGGGTAAAAGGAGAAAAAGCCCCCCAAAATTTGTAGTGCAATTTCTCCCGATTACGGAAATACCCCATATGTGGCCCTAAACTATTTCCTTGAAATACGACAGTGCTCTGAAAAGAGAGCGCCATGCACATTTGAGGACTAATTTAGGGATTGCATAGGGGTGGACATAGGGGTATTCTACGCCAGTGATTCCCAAACAGGGTGCCACCAGCTGTTGCTAAACTCCCAGCATGCCTGGACAGTCAGTGGCTGTCCAGAAATGCTGGGAGTTGTTGTTTTGCAACAGGTGGAGGCTCCGTTTTGGAAACACTGCCGTACAATACGTTTTTCATTTTTATTGGGGGGACAGTGTAAGGGGGTGTATATGTAGTGTTTTACCCTTTATTTTGTGTTAGTGTAGTGTTTTTAGGGTACATTCGCACTGGCGTGTTACGGTGAGTTTCCCGCTAGGTGTTTGCGCTGCGGCAAAAAATTTGCAGCAGCCCAAACATGAAGTAGGAAACTTACTGTAAACCTGCCTATGTGAATGTACCCTGTACGTTCACATGGGGGGGCAAACCTCCAGCTTTTTCAAAACTACAACTCCCAGCATGTACTGACAGACTGTGCATGCTGGGAGTTTTAGTTTTGCAACAGCTGGAGGCACACTGGTTGGAAAACCTTCAGTTAGGTTCTGTTACCTAACTCAGTATTTTCCAACCAGTGTGCCTCCAGCTGTTGCAAAACTACAACTCCCAGCATGTACTGATCGCCGAAGGGCATGCTGGGAGATGTAGTTATGCAACAGCTGGAGGTACGCAACTACAACTCCCAGCATGCCGAGACAGCTGTTTAAGCTGTTTGCTGTTTGGGCATGCTGGGATTTGTACTTTTGCAACATCTGCAGGGCCACAGTTCAGAGACCACTACAGAGTGATCTCCAAACTGTGCCCCTCCAGATGTTGCAAAACTACAAAACCCGGCATGCCCAGACAGCAAAGAGCTGTTTGGGCATGCTAGGAGTTGTAGTTTTGCAAGATCTGGAGGGATACAGTTTAGAGACCACTGTATAGTGGTCTCAAACTGCAGCCCTCCAGCTGTTACAAAACTATATATTCCAGCATGCCCAAACAGCTGTCTGGGCATGCTGGGAGTTGTAGTTTTGCAACATCTGGAGGGCTACAGGTTAGAGACCACTGTATAATGGTCTCAGATTGTAGCCCTCCAGATGTTGCTAGGCAACTTACTGGCTTCTGTACGATCCAGGGAGCCGTCCTCTTCTTCCGCACAACATCGCCGCCGGCCGATCACGTCGCCCCAGCCTCCAGAGGGGTAAGTGGACCTTCGGCGCCCAGTCCCCTTCGGTTCCCCGTTCTGCCCCACCTATTGTGAAAACGAAAGTTAACGATCTGCTATTGGTGGTTGCGTCTAGACCACCAATAGCAGGGATAGGAGGGGTGGCACCTCTGCCACCTCACTCCTATCCCTTCAGGGGGATCGTAGGTGTTATGGACAACCGCGATCCCCCTTTAATTCCGGGTCACCGGGTCACCATAGACCCGTATGACCCAGAATCGGTGCAAATCACAAGTGTGAATTCCCTTGCGATTTGCTCCGCTCGCCGACATGGGGGTCTAATGACCCCCCTGGGCATTTGCACGGGGTGCCTGCTGATAGATATCAGCAGTCACCCCAGTCCGGTCCACGCCAGGCGCGCGGCGGGGAACTAAATTCCCACGGGCGTATGGATACGCCCTTCGTCCTAGGCCTCAAATGTACATGGTGCGCTCTCACTCCTGAGCCTTCTTGTGTGCCCACAGAGCATTTTACGCCCACATATGGGGTATTTCCACACTCTTTTTTTTCCTTTTACCTCTTGTGAAAATAAAAAGTATGGGGCAACACCGGCATGTTAGTGTAAAAATATTTTTTTTTTTACACTAACCGGCTGATGTAGACCCCAACTTTTCCTTTTCAAAAGGGGTAAAAGGAGAAAAAGCCCCCCAAAATTTGTAGTGCAATTTCTCCCGAGTACGGAGATACCCCATATGTGGCTCTAAACTGTTTCCTTGAAATACGACAGGGCTCCGAATTGAGAGAGCGCCATGGGCATTTGAGGACTAAAATAGGGATTGCATATGGGTGGACATAGCATGCCCAAACAGCAAACTGCTGTGTGGGCATGCTGGGAGTTGTAGTTTTGCAAGATCTGGATGACTAAAGTTTATAGATCACTGCAAAGTCATCTCCAACTGCAGCCCTCTAAATCTTGCAAAACTACAAATACCAGCATTCCCAAACGGCTGTATGGGCATGCTGGGAGTTGTAGTTTTGCAACATCTGGGGGGGGGGGGCTACAGTTTAGAGAGCACAGTATCGTGGTCTCCAAAGTTTAGCCCCCCCCCCAGATGTTGCTAGGCAACTACTCACCGGCTTCCGTAGTCTTCATCAGGGAGCCACGAGGAAGCCGCACGTCATCGCCGCCCACCACAGCAGATCAGGTAAGGGACCTCCGCCGCCGCCTGTCACGCTACAGTTCCCCCGTTCTGCCCAGAGTACCGTCGGTGGGCAGGACGGGGGAACCGAACTTTAAACCCCCCCCCCACTCCCGACCTGCTATTGGTTGTCGCATCTTGACGACCAATAGCAGGGATAGGAGGGGTGGCACTCTTGCCATCTAACTCCTATCCCTTCAGGGGGACTGGGGGTGTCTTGGACACCCACAATCCCCCTGATTTTCCGGATCACCGGACACCGGTATGGGGGTGTCTCAGGATCCCCCTGGGCATATGCACGGGATGCCTGCTGATAGTTATCAGCAGTCATCCCGGTCCGGTCCCCAACCCAAGCTAGCGGCGGGGACCGGAATTCTCACGGGCGTATCCATACGCCCCACGTCCTTAAGGACTCGGGATGCAGGGCGTATGCATGCCCTGCGTCCTGAAGTGGTTAAAGCTTTTCAAAAAATGGCAATTTTTTTTTACTGAAATGGAATTGGACTGTGTTTCTGCATGATGGTGAATGCATGCATCAAAAACAACATCTCCATGTGTTCTCTAATGACTGTCTGATGTTGCTGATAGGCCCACAGGTGCTTCATGGCAAAACAACACTGCTTATCTGTGTGCATATTATATGACTATCCGTAATGCATGAAATATTGGTTTCAGTACACCTGTAAGGCTGGGTTCAGACCACATTTTTGCAATACAGTTCCCGTATCAGGTTTTTGATTTTTTTTTAAACGGATTCCTCAAAACCTGACTAAACTGTGTCAAAACGTGTGTACAAATTTTAATCCATATACAGTTGAAAACCGTATACGCTTTAACAAATTATGTCTGGTTTTTAAGAAATGATGTTCATGTTGTAAGAAAAAAAAAGTATACATTTTTAACTTATCACTCCATTATGAATAAAACTTCACTTGTTTGATTGAAATTCCAAGAAAAAAAACTGTGCAAAGTCAAAAACCGTATGGTGAAAACTGGATGGAACCGTACGCACATACAGGTCTGTATGGTCCCCATTGACTCCCATGTTAAAAAAAAAACAACTCATACGTTTCAATACAGTTTTTCACCCGGACCAAAAACCGTGGTAGACTACGGTTTGGGTACAGGAAAAAACTGACAAAACACTACAGGGTGCAAAACGGACACAACCGGATGCATCTTTTGGCTTAAAGTTTTCAATACAGTTCTGTACAGTCAAATTGAAAACGTTTACGGGAACTGTATTGCAAAAACGTGTAATCATATTAAAACATGAAAAAATTATATTATGCTTTAATGACACCTGTCAAGAAAAGGGATGTATTGAGCAGCAAGCGCACATGAGTTCATGTGCTAGAAGTGTAATCTGAGCAACTTAGTCAACTGGGTAAGCATCTTCAAAATGGTAGGTCTTGTAGGGTGCTGAGGTTATGTAGTGGTTGATACCTTCTAAATGAGACCTAAGGAAGGACATCTGGTGAACCGGCTAGAGCAGGGCCGCCATCAAGGGGGTACAGCCAGTACTCCAGTAAGGGGCTCGGGCCCCCCGCTGCACCACTTTACACAGCAGTCTCCTGATTCGTTGGCCGGTCCAGGACGCATTAAACTATAAGTGCATCTTACATATGCGCCTATAGTTGAATGCTGCACTCGGGCTCGGCTAATTGAGAGAGCGAAGAGCCATTGGCTCCTTGCCCTGTCAATCACTCTTGTGGGCCACCCACATTATGCAGGCGCCGACAAGAGGCCCGGGCATCTGTCCTCTGCGTTCCGGCACATGAATTACATCATCATCATGTGCCGGAGCAGAGACCGACAGAAGAGGTCATGGACCGAGCGGGAGCCAGGTAAATATGTTTTTTTTCCCTTTATTTTTACTTATTGGGGCTACTGATTTCTACCTATTGGGGCTACTAATTACTACTTAAGGGGGCTACTGATAGCTATCTAAGGGGGCTGCTGATAACTACCTAAGGTGCTACTGATAACTACCTAAGGGGGCTACTGAAGTCTCACAGGATAGGGGATTAGATGTATGATCTTATGGGGACCCCCGCGATCTTGGTGCAGCCCCTGTCATTCTGTGCTGCCTCCGAGATGGGGACGTGAGTCACGGCCACGCCCCCTAGTGACGTCACATCACGCCCCTCCATTCATGTCTATGGGAGGGGGCGTGATGGCTGTCACGCCCCCTCCCATAGACATAAATGGAGGGGGCTGCCCCGAGATCGCGGGGGTCCCCAGCGGCAGGACCCCTGGATTCATACATCTTATCCCCTATACTTTGAATAGGGGATAAGATGTATAAAGCCGGAATACCTTTTTAACTGTAAGTGCATACATACATGGACAGATAAAAGCAATTATACACAAAATTTGGTGAGCATTTGGATGGATGGCTGCACTCCCCACCCAGTGGTAGAGACTGCCTTGGTATTAAACATAGTAAGTAGGACATCAGAGCCAAATGTGACTCATTTATCAAAATTTTTCATAGTTTTTATGCTTAAAGGGGTATTCCAGGATTTTTTTTTATTTGACTATGCTACAGGGGCTGTAAAGTTAGTTTAGTTCATAAAATAGTGTCTGTACCTGTGTGTGACGGTTTTCTCACAATTCTTATGTGATTTTCCCCCCAATATTTATTTTTAACAGCATACAAAATGACTTTTGTCTCCGATTTTTCCCAGCTTGCAATGCGGCCGAGACCTGACTCACTAGTCAGCTGATGACAGGGAGCCTGTCTGCTTCAATGGGTGGAGCAATCGCTTGGTGGGAGAGAGATCAATCTGCAACTAATGCCACAGCTGTAGGCACCCTGATTGAAAACCACAGGTCTTTTGAATGGATGCAGCTCATTTATGTTTCAATGGGTGGGGTGGCTGATGTGCGGGAGGGAGGAAAATGGAATTATGGGATTTGTAGGCAAAAGAAGAAAACTCAAACAGGAAATACCAGTTCACAAAAAAAGCCACAGTGTTATGGTAATCTCACAACATAGTCATTTAGCCCCAAGACAAGTGCAGATCCTTCCTAAGCATGTCCATTACTGCCTGCCAGGTACGTACTAAAATCACCTTATGGTGGATAACCCCTTGACACCATGCAGATTTTTATTGCAGACATGTGATCTCAATATCATACATCGAATGGAATAAAAATCTCACGCACGTGTTGCAGAAGCAACCCTGTATGTATGAAACACATTTCTACCACATAGTATGGAACACATTTCTACCACCAATGTGATCATAGGTTTGCAATGCTTCAGTACATTTAAAGGAACACATGTACCTGCTATAACAAGTACTTCCCTTTTAGACCTAACCGTTGATTTCATGAGAATAGTTCTGAAATAAGGCAGATATTGGCACAGCTGGGCCACAAATAATGCCATTTTGCTTTATTCAATTGCTTTTAGAGGATTTAAGAGAATCCAGTTTTTACCTAAATGACCAAAGCCAATTTTTCAAATCTGACATGTGTCTCTTTAAATTATAATAACTTTGACATGCTTTTACTGAGTAAAATCATTCTGAGATAGTTTTTTGTTATATATTGCACTTTATATTAGTTGTAAATCTTTGTTGATACATTCAGCATTGTTTGTGAAAAACTCCAGAATATTTTGGAAAATGTCTGTGTTTCTTTTATTGCATTCACTGTGCAGTAAAAATGATGTTATCTTTATTCTCTGGATCGGTACGATTATAGCAATTCCCAATTTATATTTTATAGCTTTTTATGTTCTTTTTACAATAAAATCCTTTTTTTTTTTTCTCGTTTGTTTTGCCATGTTTGGACAACCATAACATTTTTAATTAGTTTTTGCAGGACAAGCTGTACCTTTTTTTGGTACTATTTTTGCCATACATGCTACCTTTTGCTTTTTTATTCCAACAGCAACGAACAAGACAAGTCATAAAGAACGTGGCAATACCTATGTTACATAGTTACATAGTTAGTATGGTTGAAAAAAGACATACGTCCATCAAGTCCAACCAGGGAATTGAAGGGAAGGGTGTAAGGGGATAAAGGAAAGGGATTTAGTTTTATAATTCTGCATAAGATTTAATGTTATTTTGTTCCAGGAATGTATCTAACCCTGTTTTAAAGCTGTTAATTGTTCCTGCTGTGACCAGTTCATGAGGTAGACCATTCCATAAATTCACAGTCCTCACGGTAAAGAAGGTGTGTCGCCCCTTTAGACTAAACCTTTTCTTCTCCAGACGGAGGGAGTGCCCCCTCGTCCTTTGGGGGGGTTTAACCTGGAACAGTTTTTCTCCATATTTTTTGTATGGGCCATTTATATACTTTTATACGTTTATCATATCCCCCCTTAAACGTCTCTTCTCAAGACTAAACAATTGTAACTCCTTTAATCGCTCCTCATAGCTAAGATGTTCCATGCCCCATATTAGTTTAGTCGCACGCCTCTGCACCCTTTCCAACTCCGCAATGTCCCTTTTATGAACAGGCGACCAAAACTTAACAGCATATTCCAGGTGAGGCCGTACCAATGCTTTATAAAGGGGGAGTATTATGTCCCTGTCCCTTGAGTCCATGCCTCTTTTGATACATGACAATATCCTGCTGGCTATGGAAGCAGCAGCCTGACATTGCATGCTATTCTGTAGTCTGTGATCTACAAGTACACCCAGATCCTTCTATACCAGTGACTCTGCCAGTTTAATCCCCCCTAAGACATACGATGCATGCAGGTTATTAGTACCCAGATGCATTACTTTACATTTATCCACATTGAACCTCATTTGCCAAGTGGATGCCCAGACACTTAGTCTATCCAAGTCATCTTGTAACTTATGCACATCCTCTATAGACTGTACCGTGCTACAAAGCTTGGTGTCATCTGCAAAGATACAAACAGAGCTGTTAATACCATCCTCTATATCATTGATAAATAAATTAAACAGCAGCGGTCCCAGTACTGAACCTTGGGGTACACCACTAATTACCGGGGACCAATCAGAGTACGAATCATTGACAACCACTCTCTGGGTACGATCCATGAGCCAGTGTTCAATCCAGTTACAAACTAAAGTTTCCAAGCCCAAGGACCTTAACTTACCTGTCAGACGTCTGTGAGGGACAGTATCAAACGCTTTGGCAAAATCCAGAAACACTATATCCACAGCCATTCCTCTGTCAAGGCTTCTACTCACATCTTCATAAAAGCAAATTAGATTGGTTTGACAACTTCTATCCTTAGTAATCCATGCTGGCTATCACTTATAATACTATTATCCCCTATGTATTCCTGTATGTAATCCCTTATAAGTCCTTCAAACAATTTACCCACAATGCACGTTAGACTTACCGGTCTATAATTGCCTGACGAAGACCTAGAGCCCTTCTTGAAGATTGGTACCACATTCGCCTTGCGCCAGTCCCTTGGCACAATACCAGACACCAGAGAATCTCTAAATATCATGAACAAGGGTACAGATATTACTGAACTTACCTCTCTAAGAACTCTTGGGTGTAGTCCATCCGGCCCTGGAGATTTGCTTACATTTACTTTACTTAACTTACCTTGTACCATCTCTACATTAAGCCAGTTCAGTACATTACATGATGTGTTACCAGCACTGACCTGGCCAATGTCAGCTCCTTCTTCCATAATATATACAGAACTAAAGAACCCATTCAGTAGCTCCGCCTTCTCTTGATCGCCCGTGACAACCTCCCCATTATCATTATTAAAGGGTTCTTCATGCTCTGTCCTTGGTTTTTTTGTATTTATATATCTAAAAAAAATATTTAGGATTAGTTTTGCTTTCTTTGGCCACCTGTCTCTCATTTTGTTAAATTTTTACAGATTTTATTAAGCTCTTTGTACTGTTTAGATGCTATAGCTGACCCATCAGATTAGATTTTTTTGAAGGCTATTTTTTTGTTGTTTATTGCTCTTTTAACCTCATTTGTCAGCCATGTAGGATTTAGTTTTAATCGTTTATATTTGTTCCCCTTTGGTATATATTTAGCTGTATAGTTATTTAGAGTTGATTTAAAGATGTGCCATTTACCTTCTGTATCAGTATTTGAGAACACCTCCCCCAGTCTATGTCCTGTAGTGCAGCTCTCAGCCCAGGGAAATTTGCCTTTTTAAAGTTATATGTTTTTGCCTTCCCCGTCTGTCTTTGTTTTCTACATTTTAAGTCAAAAGTAACTATATTGTGGTCGCTATTACCAAGGTTTTCCCTCACAGTTACATTACCAACCAGCTCTGCGTTGTTGGAAATGATCAGATCCAACAAGGCATCACTTCTTGTTGGGTCCTCCACAAACTGGCCCATAAAATTATCCTGCAATAAATTTAGGAATTTTCTCCCCTTTGTAGTTTTAGCCAGCCCCCGGCCCCAATCTATATCTGGATAGTTAAAATCTCCCATTATTACCACTGTACCTGCCCGGGCGGCCCTCTCTATTTGTTTATGAAGCCGACCTTCTATCTCTTCAGTGATATTAGGGGGTCTGTGTTACGCCGAGCGCTCCGGGTCCCTGCTCCTCCCCGGAGCGCTCACGGCGTTTCTCTCCCTGCAGCGCCCCGGTCAGACCCGCTGACCAGGAGCGCTGCACTGACATTGCCGGCGGGGATGCCGTTTCAGTGCATCATACAACTCAGCGTCCCGGACTGATCTGTGCCTCTGTGATTCGCATGCTTTGGTACAGACCAAAAATAGTTTTTACTCTACTAAGTCTATATCAGATCATTGCCCCATAACAATGATAATAGGTGAGATCCAACAGACTAGTAAGCGTCCCTTATTTAAATTAAATCCATATTGGATGGAAATTGTTGGTGAGGAGGAATGGTATAAGAAGGAGTTAGAACAGTTTTGGCAGATAAACTGTCCATCTACTGCTCGAAAGATTGTATGGTACTGTATTTAAGCCTACTTGAGGGGTTTGTATAAAAAAAGATAGCTATAAAGAAGAAAACATTTGTGGAACAAGGAATAAGACTTAAACAAAAAGTGGACCAGTTAGACCATCAAATAAATGGGGAGGGGCAAGAAATGGATATTGATTAATTAAGATTAGCACAAGAAGAATATGCAAACTTTATTATAGAAAAGGCGCAGCACAAAGTAAGATTTAGAAGTCAAAAGGTATTTTTTGAGGGAGGTAACCCAAATAAATTGCTATCAGATACATTGAAAAATCAGCGGGATAGTCGAGAAATTATTATGTTAAAGAACCAGCGTGGAGAGGTAGTTAGAGACCAACAGGGTGTTGAGAAAGAGTTGTTATCATTTCATTCCAAACTCTATCGATCAAAAGTTGTGTTGCAGATGAAGTAATTAGCAATTAACTACCAAATTAGATGCACCAATTACAGTAGGGGAATTGGAGAATGCTTTGAAATTAACAAAGGGCAATACATGCCCTGGACCAGATGGTCTACTGTTTCAGGTGTATAGAAATTTTTCCTCAATTTTGTTACCCAGACTGGTATTTGATGAATCCTTATTGACGGGTACCCCTCCAGATTCAATGAGGGGAGCTAATATAATTCTAATACAGAAGCCAGGTAAGGATGTGTTGGACCCGGGATCATATCGACCAATATCTTTACCAAACACAGATATTAAATTAATAGCTGAAGTACTAGCAAATAGGTTAAATTAGGTAATAAATCAAATTATAGGTGAAGAGCAATGCGGCTTTATGCCTGGGTGTACCGTACACACTAATATTCATAAGATGTACGAATCCTTGCAATTTTCAGGCAATGGCCCCCGCTCTATCCTGTCTTTGGATGCATCTAAAGCTTTTGACAGGGTAGAGTGGGAGTATCTATGGCTAGTATTGGAGAAATTTGGAATAGGGGCTAACTTTATTAAGTATGTTAAACTATTTTATAATAACCCTGAATCAAGTATCATATTAAATGGAATCCCCTCAGATTTATTTAAATTAACTAGAGGTACCAGACAAGGGTGCCTGTTGTGGCCATTACTTTTTGCCATATATATATGGAACCTCTCACAGTCTGGATAAAAGATAGCAATGCATTTGAAGGGTTTGGGGTAAGGGGAATAAAAAAATAAAATTTTACTTTATGCTGTCGACATACTACTCTTTGTCAGTAATCCCCGTGAAAAGGTTCCAATATTATGGAAATGTTTAGGGAGTTTGCAAATATAGCCAGATTGGAAATAAATTGGTTAAAAACCACAATAATGCCAATAGATGAAGATCTATCTGAGAGGGAGTTTGGCAACCTAGGCAAATTGAAGCAAACAGAACTTTTCACGTATTTAGGGGTTAAAATATCATCGTCAATCGATAAATTTACTAAAAATAGTATTGTCACAATTATTTCCAATCTCACCCGTAGAATATCAATTTGGAATAGACTACCTTTCAGTACCCACAAATATTGTTCCTATTTAACTCATCTCCGTTGTGGATCAATGAGATCTGGTACAAGAGAATTGAAATTCAACAGGGTAGAGTGATTTGTGGGCAAAAAAAGAGTCAGATTAAAATATGAGAGATTTACCCCAACATGGGAGAAAGGGGCTGCACGGTTACCAAATTTAAGATTGTATTACATCACTATGCAATGGTTGATGAAGTTGGTAACAGATGCGTAAGTCGGGAATGTATTTGAACTACTAGAACAGATGGGCTACATAGTGATGGGAGTAAGGATAAGGGGTTGTTTAGGAAATTCACAAGGGCTTGGAATTATTTGAGGGTTAAATTTCACATAACTGGCAGTATGCCGTTTACACCAATATGGGGGAACATGAAAATGAAAAAAAAGGGATCACTAGAATAACACAATTGTTCACTAATGGAAAACATAATAGTTTTCAATATATTAAAGACACTTATGGAGTTAAAGATAATGAATGGATTTACTATATGCAACTGAGATTTGCATATGGTAAAACCATTGAAAAAAAAATATGTTTTTTTTACTCAGGAGCACCACGGGTTAGAAGCACTGACACCAATGAGCAACATCAAGAGAGGGTTATCAATGTTAGATAAAAGTTTGAATAAGTCAATAGGTAGTAATGGTTTAGGATATCTAGGAAAGAGGTGGAGGGGAGATATAGGAATCATCCCTGAGGAGTGTTGGAGTAATATTTGTCAGAATATATGTAAGATTTCACTGAACTCGGAACATAAGTTGACCAAATTTCGTATTCTCCATAGGGTCTACTATACACCTAGGGTCCTGTTTAAATTTAGCAAAGGAGATACATCAGACTGCCCAAGATGTGCGATGGTAAATACAGATCTGCTACATATGTTGTGGGGTTGTACACACATTCAGAATTTTTGGGTAGATGTAGTTGCAGTCCAGCAAAGTAAATTGGGTCGTCCCGAATAATTGTAAAGAACTAATATTCAGAAAGACTCAAAAAGTAGGAAGTTCATCTAACATGGTGTGTAAAGCTCTATTTGATGCGAGATTATTCATTTTACGTCAATGGATGAACCCAGTAGCACCGGAGGTGAAAAATGGTTATCAGAATTACAACAGCTCAAAAAAAAGGAGAAGATGTGGTTGAGAGGAAGGAAAGGGAGGTTGAATTAAGTTCGAACTTGCAAACAATGGTAAAACAGGTTAATACGGTGGTTTGTCGAGTCACTACGGAATTTTAATTTTTGAGTTATTACTTATACTTACACTTATTATATTTCTCTCTCTCGATCTCTTTGTGACTGATGCTGGGGGGGTTGGAGGGGAGTGGGATCGCATTCTGTGTATTATAATATGTACCGTATATACTCAAGCATAAGCCGAGTTTTTCAGCATGATTTTTCGTGCTGAAAACGCCCCCCTCGGCTTATACTCGAGTGAACTCTCCGCCAGTCAATCCCTTATCAGTGGTCTTCAAACTGCGGACTTCCAGATGTTGCAAAACTACGACTCCCGGAACGACTAACCCTCCCCACCGGACAGTCCCTGCAGCATAGATGGCCCGGACCAGCTCACCCTTCCTTCCCAGCGAAGGGAGGTGAGTAGAAAACTAAAGGGGGGTCTGGATGATGATGAAGGCCGCAGTGGTCTTCAACCTGTGGACCTCCAGATGTTTCAAAACTACAACTCCCAGCATGCAGGGAGTTGTCCGGGCATGCACTCGGCTTATACTAGAGTATATATGCAATGGATAGTAGATATGGCACAGCTCACACACTCGCCCCTCCCGCGTCTCGGACCGAACCGGACCTTGGTTCAGAGAATACTGGTAAAGCAAAGAATGTCCAGCGCGGATGTCAAGCAATACGAAAATTTATTCAGCCATAACACCAAACGATGACAGGTGACGCGTTTCGGCCGCAATCAACGGCCTTAGTCTTACAAACAAAGTGTGCACATGGATCTCTTTTATGAAGGGGAAAAATGGGGATCCACCCATGGGAGGATCTCCCAGGGTTTAACCCATCATTCTCCTACATATAACATACATTATAAAAACATGTTCAATGTGAATAGTAACTAAAATTAACACATGAAAAAACATGTACAAAAAGTAACAAAAATTTTTTTTACAAAAAGGATTTTTTAAAACAATGTAATACCTCCATATTGATGTCGGATTCATATTTATGTTTATGTGTGAGCATCGGAAAATGCATGAGCCAACATTTGTTGTTTATTTATACTATAATTTACTTTATACATATTATTTCTATTTTGAAAAATTTTCAAAAAATAAAATGAAATTAAGCATATCCAATGTAACACACATCCGCATAAAACGTCTTATTATATCGTATACCTTAAACATAATATTTAAAAGATTATTACAACTTGCTGTTATGCATATAGAATCATCCACCTACCTAACTAAACTATGTGAATATATCTAGAAGGAGAACCCATACTGTGTCAGTAATGGAACCCCACAATATTTTTTAATACAGTATTCTTAATATAATGTATATATTACCAGACAGGGATTTTAATAATGCAGGATTACATCCTGTCTTAAATTAAGACCGGATGGATTCCTCGTCTGCAATTTAATAATCCCCAAAACTTCCCTGTCTAGTAATTTTTGTTTCAAGTTCCCTCCTCTGATATTTTGAGTAACCCTATCAATCCCCTGAAGGCTCAAACCAGAAAAATCTCCCTCATGGTTTTCGGCAAAATGCCTACTTACCATGGAAAGGTGACGTGTATGAAAATGCGGAATATCCGACAGGTGCTTTCTGGTCCGAGCCTTCAGGGGGTTGGTGGTACATCCCACATACTGTAACTGACAGATCTCCCATGTCTTAAGGTATACTACATTATTCGTATTGCAATTTATATATTCTGACATGGTGAAAATTTCTTTAGTTACTGTAGATGAAAATGTTTTACTGTTTTTCATGATTTTACAGCATGTGCACCTTGAGTGTCCACACTTAAAATTGCCCTTGATGTTCAGCCAAGTAGGTTTCTTTTCCGCCCTTGAATTGTATAAACTGGGGGATACATGTTGACCTATGGTTTTAGTCCTACGTGACACATATTTGTATCCATGTTCAAATGTCTTAATATACTGAGTGTCATTGGCTACCATGGGTATATATTTCTCCACAATATTACAGGTTTGTCTAAAATTCTGACTGTATGATGTGGAGAAAACTAAAGGTTTTGTATCCTTATTTTTTATTTCTTGATGAGTGGAAACATTAGTGGGAACATCCTTACCATAAATTAAATCTGCTCTATTTTTGTTGGGGGATGATGACAGGGGTCTGGATGATGACAGGGGGAGATGATGATGGGGGTCTGGATGATGACAGGGTGATGATGACGGGGGTCTGGATGATGACAAGGTGATGATGATGGGGTGATGATGACAGGGGTCTGGATGATGACAGAGGGGTATGATGTATTTCCCAACCTAGGCTTATAGTCGAATCAACTTTTCCTGGGTTTTTGGGGTGAAATTAGGGGCCTCGGCTTAAAGGGGTTCTCCGATGCTTACACATCTTATCCCCTATCCAGAGGATAGGGGATAAGATACCTGATTGCGGGAGTCCCGCCGCTGGGTACCCCAGTGATTATGCACACGGCACCCCATTTGTAATCAGTCCCCGGAGCGTGTTCGCTTCGACAGCAAACAGATATTTGGTATAAGATATGATGAAGAACTCAAAGACAGTGGCCAAGATTAACAAACATTGTTCGCTCCGGGTCTGATTACGGGCAACTACAGGGCCGGCGGCGTGTGACGTCACGCCACCGCCCCTCAATGCAAGCCTACGGGAGGGGGCGTGATAGCTATCACGCCCCATCCCGTCGGCTTGCATTGAGGGGCGGAGCGTGATGCCACACGGGGCAGAGGCGTGACGTCACACGCCGCCAGCCCTGCAGTTGCCCGTAATCAGACCCGGAGCGAACAATGTTTGTTAATCTTGGCCACTGTCTTTGAGTTCTTCATCATATCTTATACCAAATATCTGTTTGCTGTCGAAGACACTATTACAATTGTATTGGATTGTCCGGGCATGCTGGGAGTTATAGTTTTGAAACATCTGGAGGTCTGCAGGTTGAAGACCACTGCGGCCTTCGTCATCATCCAGACCCCCCCTTTAGTTTTCCTCCCCTCGGTGGGAAGGAAGGGTGAGCTTGTCCGGGTCATTTATGCTGCAGGGACCGTACGGTGGGGAGGGTTAGTCATTCTGGACTGTCCATTTTCACCGGGAGGCCCTCTTCTCCACTCCGGGCCCGGCCCCGGACTAGTGACGTTGCCTTGACTACGACGCACAGGGATGTTCATGTGCAGGGAAGTCTGCTGTGCACGGACGTCCCTGTGTGTCGTCATCAAGGCAACATCACTAGGCCTCCTGGTGAAAATGGACAGCCCGGAACGACTAACCCTCCCCACCGGACGGTCCCTGCAGCGTAGATGGCCCGGTCCAGCTCACCCTTCCTTCCCACCGAGGGGAGGTGAGTAGAAAACTAAAGGGGGGTCTGGATGATGACGAAGGCCGCAGTGGTCTTCAACTTGCGGACCTCCAGATGTTTCAAAACTACAATTCCCAGCATGCCCGGACTGCCGATGGCTGTCCGGGCATGCAGGGAGTTGAAGTTTTGCAACATCTGGAGGTCCGCAGTTTGAAGACCACTGCTAAGGGATTGACAGGCGGAGAGTTCACTCGAGTATAAGCCAAGGGGGGGGCGTTTTCAGCACGAAAAATCGGCTTATACTCGGGTATATACGGTATCTACTGTATGTCTGCAACATCTCCACAAAAAATAAAGGAATAACTGGTTAGATAGTAGGGATGTAAGAAAAAATCGATTCTCGCGATAATCGCGATTTTTCATTTGCCGATACAGAATCGATTCAAAATATTTTTGAATCGATTCTTTTAGGGATGTGGAATTTTTATCTGCGGACGCCCGGAACAGCATGTCATGTCCCGGGCATCAGGAGATAAAAGTTCCACATTAGTGGAGCCGGGCAGGCCGGATCTGACACGGCTATGGAGCGGGCTCCGACTCGTGCCCACTCCGTACTACGCGACCCCCGGCTGATTTCAGTAGCCGGGGGCCGCCGCTAATAGCCAGCCGCGGCTGGCTATTAAAGGAGTATCCGGTGCGCACTTTTCTCATTTTATCCTATCCAGGCTGCAAAATAAAACGCACTTTATCTTACCTGCCAACGAGCCCGCGGAGCTCCGGTACAGTCCGGTACAGGTGTTCGGTCCCCGGGCTGTATTGTTCTTACTTCCTGTTAGTCCGGCACGTCACATGGAGCTTCAGCCTATCACCAGCCGCAGTGATGTCCCGCCTCCGCTGGTGATAGGCTGAAGCTCCATGTGACGTGCCGGACTAACAGGAAGTAAGAAGAATACAGCCCGGGGACCGAACACCTGTACCGGAGCTCCGCGGGCTCGTTGGCAGGTAAGATAAAGCGCGTTTTATTTTATTTTGCAGCCCGGACGGGATAACATGAGAAAAGTGAGCACCGGAGTACTAGATCGCCGCTGTCAAAGCTGACAGCGGCGTCTATTGGGATCTATGAATGCTCCCAGGTGGGCGATATATCGGGATATATCGCGATGTATCGTCACCTAGACGGTATCGCGATATATCGGGATATATCGAATCGCCACACTGGTATCGCGATTCGAATCGAATCGCCAAATTCTTGGCGATTCACACCCCTATTAGATAGTAATACACATTAGACTTCTACTTTTTGCAAGGAGGGCACTTGACAATCTCTAGAGGTTCTTGCACAGTTCATTGATAATCCATCTCACCTTCCTTACATTCAAATACTTCTTACTGTTGCATCTTAAGTAAATGTATTAGGTAATAAATATAGTAAATACAATTACAGTGGTCCCTCAACATATGATATTAATTGGTTCCAGGAGAACCATCATATGTTGAAACCATCATATGTCGAGTACATATGTCTATGTAAAAATGGTAATTGGTTCTGGGGCCTCGGAACCATTGTATGTTGAATGCATATCTCTATGGGAAACTGCCAATTGGTTCTGGGATGACCATTGTATGTGGAGTGTATGGGGAGTGTTTAACAAACCAGGGTGCCTCCAGCTGTTGCACAACTACAACTCCCAGCATGCATGTACAGCCATTGACTGTCTGGGCATGCTGGGAGTTATAGTTTTGCAACAGCTGGAGGCACACTGATAGGGAAACATTGATGTATGGGGTGTATAGTGTGTGTATATGTATTGTATGTGATGTGTGACATCGCATACAGTACTGTACAGTTCTTTAAATACCTTCAGGGGGGACAGAATGTCCTCATTACGATCCTGCCGACTACAGCTCTATGGGAAAGGAAGGGGAGCAGCTCATTGGATGCCTGCAGCAAGATGCTCCAGGCTATTGGCTATAAATGCACTGGGGGCGGGGCTTACACAGAGCTCACAGTGGAAGCCTGCGTGAGTTAGCAGGACAGCATGTGAGTAACAGGAGGCAGAAGGGGCACACCGGGCACATTAAACAACTGTCAGTTGCTGAAGTTATCAGCGCTGTCAGATAGCTGTTTGTACGATGGCCCCAACACACAGCAGCATCATATGTCGAGGCTGCCTTCAACATACGATGGGCTCTGAGATGCCATCATATGTTGAAATGATCATATGTCGAGGCCATCATAAGTCGAGGGGTCACTGTACAGATTATATTAACTTTCTATTTTGGGGACTCCCAATGATGAAATCACGTCAGCTAGGTCAGCAGAGAGTGGGTAGGTCTCCTACATATATATGAGCAACATAGGAATTCCATTTTATATTAAAAAAGCTTAACAAACATTCTGCTATGTTTTCTTTCAACCTGAAGATTGTACAAAGCTTCTATTGAAACCTTTTCTTTCTAAACACACCCTGGTTAGACATTATATTTCCATTTCCTGAAGAGTTGGAAAATATGAGTATTGTGTTTGTGCAGCATTTCAATATTCTGACATGCTGTCAATGAGAACAGTTAATACACTGCTCAAAAAAATTAAGGGAACACTTAAAGGGGTACTCCGCCCTGAGACATCTTATCCCCTATCCAAGGATAGGGGATAAGATGTCTGATCGCAGGGGTCCCGCTGCTGTGGACCCCCGTGATGTTTCCTGCAGCACTATCCATTCATAAAAGAATACAAAGGCACTCACCGCGTTCAATGTGACTTCTTCTTTATTGCTAGTAGTTAAACAGACAGGTATACGGCGGCACCATGCCGCAACATGTGAGTAGACGCCAGTGCACGCTGAGTGGTTACAGCTGTCCACTCAGGAAGCAACACTGATTGACAATCAATTTCACATGCTGTTGTGCAGATGGAACAGACAACGGGTGGAAATTATAGGCAATTAGCAAGACACCCCCAATAAAGGAGTGGTTCTGCAGGTGGCGACCACAGACCACTTCTCAATTCCTATGCTTCCTGGCTGATGTTTTGGTCACTTTTGAATGCTGGTGGTGCTTTCACTCTGGTGGTAGCATGAGACGGAGTCTACAACCCACACAAGTGGCTCAGGTAGTTCAGCTCATCCAGGATCCCACATCAATGTGAGCTGTGGCAAGAAGGTTTGCTGTGCCTGCCAGCATAGTGTACAGAGCATGGAGGCGCTACCAGGAGACAGGCCAGTACATCAGGAGATGTGGAGGAGGCCGTAGGAGGGCAACAACCCAGCAGCAGGACCACTACCTCTGCCATTGTGCAAGGAGAAGCAGGAGGAACACTGCCAGAGCCCTGTAAAATGACCTCCAGCAGGCCTTTCTTTGGGGGGGGGGGGGCACACAGCCCTCCATGTGTTTGCCAGAGGTAGCCTGACTGCCATTAGGTACCGAGATGGGATCCTCAGACCTCTTGTGAGACCATATGCTGGTGTGGTTAGCCCTGGGTTCCTCCTAATGCAAGACAATGCTATACCACATGTGCTTGGAGTGTGTCAGCAGTTCCTGCAGAAGGAAGGCATTGATGCTATGGATTGGCCCACTCGTTCCCCAGACCTGAATCCGATTGAGCACATTTGGGACATCATGTCTCGCTCCATCCACCAATGCGACATTGCACCACAGACTGTCCAAGAGTTGGCGGATGCTTTAGTCCAGGTCTTTGAGGACATTCCTCAGGAGACCATCCGCCACCTCATCAGGAGTATGCCCAGGCATTGTATGGAGGTCAGACGGGCACGTGGAAGCCCCACACACTACTGAGCCTCATCTTGACTTGTTTTAAGGACATTACATCAAAGTTGGATCAGCCTGTAGTGTGGTTTTCCACATTGATTTTGAGTGTGACTCCATATCCAGACCTCCATGGGTTGATACATTTGATTTCCATTGATAATTTTTGTGTGATTTTGTTGTCAGCACATTCAACTATGTAAAGACGAAAGTATTTCATATGATTAGTTCATTCATTCAGATCTAGGATGTGTTATCTTAGTGTCCCTTTATTTTTTGAGCAGTGTATATCTAAGGGTAAAAATGAAAAGGTACATCTATAAATAAATATATTTCCTGCACAAATAGTATTCTTTTTCTCAGTTCTTTTTTTGTATATCATTGAATGCAAGAAATCAAACAGTGTTGCAGTATTTCAAAGTAATGCAGATTCACTACTTTATTTACTGTATATGCTGTATGCAAACACAGTCATGCAGTGATCTTTGTTTTCACATCAACATTGTGAATACTAAAAGGGGCATATCATGACAACAGATACTCTTTATAAAGTACCATGTGGGAGAATTATCATTGTTTTTAGAGCATTTTTTTTGTCTATGTTCAGGCGCAGTTCAGACGCAAGCAGCATATTTTATGCGTCTTTTGATATAGACCATTTCACTCTTTTTGCCTAGCCGTAGAACTTTTTTCTTTTTGACCATGCAGTGGTCACGTATTGATCATTTGCGACTTTTGTCAAAGTCGCTATTTTGTGCGCAAAGGTACTTTTTTAGGCGCAAAGCTACACCACCTACCAGTAGGCGTTAGAATATTTTCTACCTTCCACAATTCAACCTTTAACCCCTTGTGGACAACAGCGTCCCACTCCCCTTCAGGAGCTGAGCCCGGGTCATAGCTGGGTGTTCCTGGCGGCTATCTGCCACCAGGACCCATCTCTAATCCCACACATCACATATCACGGTGATGCCCGGCTTTAACCCCTTAGACACCGCAATCAAATTTGATTGTAGCATCTAAAATGCAGATAAAAATATCCAGGCAGCTCTGTGAAAGTAAGTAAAAACACCTAACCTGACAAATTCAGGACCCGGGAAAGTGTCTACTTCCCTCCCTCACAATTGTCTAGAAAAGTGTATGTGGTAGAGCTTTTCCCACCCACAGCAAAGCTGCACAAAATTAATCATCCTGCTGCACCTTCTTGATAAATAAGATGCACGCTAGTCAAACCCACCACCCAAATAAACGTGGGAAAAGAGCTCTACCATAGACATTCTTTGATAAATCTGGGCCCATGTTCTTATACAGTATGCCCACATCTCTATATGCAATTTGCAGGTAACATTGAGATATATTAGGCAGGAAATGTACAATCAGTTTTTATAGATGTTGTGATGTTTTGTAGGAAAACTGTGGAAAGATAAGGATCTAAGCAACATTGTCAAGACAAAATTGTGATGACTAGGTGACTTGGTTAGAACATCTCCAAAATGGCAGGTCTAGTGGGGTGTTCCAAGAATGTAGTGGCTAGCACCTACCAAAGGTGGTCCAAAGAAGGACAATCAGTGACAAGGTAAGGAGGACCGAAAGGATCTTTGGTGTCCCGGTACCGCATCTTATACGGTACCTATGTATGTGTGGGTCCCCATAGCCAGAGTCCCTAGGACGTAGGGATCCCTGTGATGTAGTTTACCCCTTGTCGCCTCTATTTCAGCTCATAGACCAGTAATTTATGCAAAGGTAATGTAAATATAGTAATATAGATGTAAATGAATAGTTAATTACCTGTTCCATAGCGTTGCAGGACCTGCGGGTCACGTGACTAGGTAAACTCTATGGTATTCTGCTTAAGGACCTTTGGAGGCCCTGTGACGTAAACAATCCCATTACTCTTTGTAATGGTGAGTGACAGATGTTCGGACCAATCGGATTCGCCCCGCCCCCTGCCCATATAAGGGAGCGGTGGCCATCTTCTCGCTCTCTTGTTCCTGTGCAGCCAAGCTGTAAGCAGCTCTCTTGTTCCTGGGCTGTCAAACGAGCAGGACCTGTACCGCAGCCAATGCAGTGAGTTAGGCCCGAGCCTTGCGGCAACGGCCGGAACATTCAAAATATAGAGTGTATCAATTCCCAGACACTATGCAGCATCGCCGGACCTAATAATACTCCTAAATCTGGACGGATCTGCAAATATCTACCCTAACTTCAGAGACTGTTTAAATAGTAAGGTCCGCAACAAATGTCAGTCACTAAGCGATTTAAGGACTGTTTGTACGAGACTGTTACTGTGCCTTGGATGTATCACAAGCACTTAAGTAAAGTTGTTCAAGTTCAAGTTCAATCTCCTTGTGGACCTTCAGTCATTTCATGCACCTATCGTTACTGGGAAGGGCGGCGATAGGCCGGAGCATTGACTCAGCATACCAGCCCTCAGCCTGGCGTCACGAACTATAGGGTTAACATTAACCCCTCATATACCGGTACCATACCACCGCTACCATACACCCCCCAAGGGCTACCACAGATCCATGATTTGCATTGGGGAGGGGGGATTCAAAAGTTAGAATGACTGGTCTGCTTCCACAGAGAAGCTACTATAGCAAACATTGATGAAAAGTTAAGGCTGGCTTAGGCAGAAGTTTCTGGGACACACAGGACAACACCTCTTTTGGCTCTTTAGCCACGAACTGGTCAGTGTGTCCACGCAGCGTGAACAATGAAAATACACCAAAGAAAAATGAGCCTGGTAAGCACTGCTGAACCTCTAGATAAATAACTTCATTGCAACAGTGGAGGCATAACATTAGTCAACTTTATTAAACGCTAACTTGCTCCTTTCTCAGGTCCACCATTAGTCACTATGTAAACAATATATAAGGTCTCTGACAATGTTAGCTAAAAGATTATATGGTGGATATACAGAAAATGCAGTGCCAAAGGTATAAGTAAAATATAAAATAAAATATAGGAACAAGATGGACTTAAAATATTGTGGGTTGTAGTGCTAAGGGAAATCACATAGGGTATATACTAATGATACAATACAATGAATTAAAAAGCATGATATATATATATATATATATATATATATATATATATATTGCACAGAATACTTTAACCTTTTTTTCTCTTTTCTCTACCATAAACAATGAAAGAAGGTGGTTGTCTGAAATATCATATGTTTTACTTATGGGCTGAGGGTGTGTTTGGATCTGTTACCTGGGAAAAGGTGGCACAAGGATAGACTTCGGTAAGGAGGCAAGTAAAATATCACTTACGTGCTTAATTCTCTTGGTGACAAGGGCTCTGCTCTCTTGGTTTCCTTCCATGATGTACAGTGTACTATTTGCTGTTTCTATTTCTTTTATTCTTTCCCTTGCTGTTGGAAATCCTCAGAGATCAATCCTATGTCCATTCTTTTTCTCTCTCTAGGCAGCCCTATTAGATGAACTATCAGCAGATGAGGCTTTGGGTGCCATCTTTAAGTTGATAGGACCCAGCTATATACAGTAAAATCTCCCCACCTTTTTGAGAAGACCACCTGAAGACCACCTGTGACACATTTTCAGTTCCAAATTTATTTTTTGTTCTTTGAAAGAACCATTCCATTAAAAGACCACTTTTTTGGGCACATGTGGGTGGTCGTCTGAAAGTGGTATCTCTGTACCTCTTTACATGATACCACCCCTGCACAGTTACAATACACCAGTTGTCTTATGGCTGTCTCTAACCTCATGTGACCTTTATATCTGAATCCAAATCTTTTAATAACGGAACGTCTTGTGTTTCCCCAATCTACTAACCTACTTAAACCTAATATTTCCATTTCAGTTTGTGTTACTAGCAGATCTCTTAGGCATCATGACTGTTGTCTTGAAGTCATGTTAGAAATGTCTGTTACTCCCATGCGTGCCATGTTAACGCATGCACATATTCAATGATCTACAAACCACCTGTGAGATTTGATGCATTGCTAGTTAAAGTTCTCCACGCTCCCTCCCATAGACTTGCATTCAGGGGCGGGGCGTGATGTCACAAGGGGGGCGGAGCTGTGACATCACCATACTCTGTCCCCTGCATCGCCCATCATCAGACACAGAGCGATCCTCGCTCTGTGCAGCTGAGAAAGGGGGTGCTGCAGGAGAGATTGCTGTGGTCCCCAGCAGCGGGACCCCCTCGATCAGACATCTTATCCCCTATCCTTTGCATAGGGGATAAGATGTCTAGGGCGGAGTACCCCTTTGAAGGGTTATCCAAAGGATAAGGAATAAGATGTCTGATCGTGCGGGTCCCCCAGCTGGGGACCCCTGCAATCTCGGGTGCAGCACCCCAGACGTCTGGTGCACGGAGCGAACTTCATTCCATGCCGGGGTGGAGGCTTGCGACGTCACGGTCACGTCCCGCTTGTGACGTCACAGCCATGCCCCCTCAATGCAAGTCTATATGAGGGGGCGTGACGGCTGTCACAGCCCCTCCCATAGACTTGCATTGAGGGGGCATGGCCGCAACGTCACGAGCGGGGCGCGGCCGTGATGTCACGAGCTTCCTGTACTCCGACGATGCACCCGACGCTCTAAACAAATACTGGGTGCAGCAGGGAGATCGCTGCGGGACCCCCGCGATCAGACGTCTTATCCCCTATCCTTTGAATAGAGAATAAGAAGTCTAGGGACGGAGTACCCCTTTAAGGTAAAAAGCCAGTAAATCCAGGTACGTAGCTGCAGACACTGGCAGGTAACTAATATGGAAAGACAGCTTGATAGTCCAGCTGACGTGTCAGCGAGTCAACGCCTAAGAACATAGAATCCCTTCTCTTACCTACCCTGCTTTTACAGGGCACCATGCCGGAAGCAGAGCCCTGTACAACAATCATGCTGGGCAGGGTGGTAAGGGGAGGAAGGTGGTGTGCTGCTGCAGGTTGGCACCGCCTCTATGATTCTTTAACTACAAAAAATAAAGCGATTTTCTGACTGTGGAAACAATCATCCATCAAAATAAAAGTATAGTTACCGTTTGTATCCCTAGCTCCTTGCCGGTGTCTGTATTTACTCACCCGATATGGAGCTAACAGATTCCCTCTAAAGCATTTACCTGGCTGTCATGATGTTTTAAAAAATGTCTTGGAGCATTTGACACATACAAACCAATAGGGTTTACTATATAATATATACATTCTAACGCTCTAATCTTACATTTTGTACTAGTGCAACCAACATGTTTAAAAGCTAACACAGTTGGCACTTAAAGGGGTGCTCCGGAGCTAAGAAATCTTATCCCCTATCCAAAGGATAGGGGATAAGATGCCTGATCGCGGTGGTCCCGCCGCTGGGGACCCCTGTGATCTTTCACGCAGCACCCCGTTACCATCAGCCCCCGGAGAATGTTCGCTCCGGGTCTGATGACTGTAGATCACAGGGCCGGAGTATTGTGACGTCACGGCCCCGCCCCCCGTGTGATGTCATGCTCTGCCCCCTCAATGCAAGCCTATGGGAGGGGGCGTGACAGCTTTCACGCCCCTCCCATAGGCTTGCATTGAGGGGGAAGAGCGTGATGTCACACAGGGTGGGGCCGTGATGTCACAATACTCCGGCACCATGATCGGCAGTCATCAGATGAACATGCTCCGGGGGTTGATGGTAATGGGGTGCTGCGTGAAAGATCACAGTAGTCCCCAGCGCCGGGACCACCGCGATCAGGCATCTTATCCCCTATCCAAAGGAAAGATGTCTTAGCACTGGAGTACCCCTTTAATAATATACATTACATGAGAATATGACTTTTCATGAAAAATGGTCTTTTTGTCTGAGCCATAAAACTCTTCACATTGCTGCACAAATGAACATGTCCTAAAAGGTAACAAACATTCATTTTAACAATTCTGTACCATGTAACTAATTCTATAACCACTGGAAGACAATAAAATACTGGGAGATTCCTATTGTAGGAGCCCCTATTCAGCCAATACAATACAATGTATCAGGAATGGCTTCTACATTGAATTATTTATCACCTGCCAGAATGTTGATGTAAACAATTCATTCACAGAAGGGAGTAGAGGAGGATGCCAAGAATATATTTGAATAAATACAGGAACTAAATACAATATTGGTACTTCAATTTATATATCCAAATCCATAACTCATTGTTTCTAAGCACATGCCTTAGGACAGATGGGCTACATTAGCAAAAGATCAGTTTAGGTGCAGTTGCTGTCTAAAGGAAATTATATATACAGAAAAAATGTAAATGATTTTTTTAAACTAAAACAAAAAACATCTTGACCCATATTGGCACATATAAGGATACAATTTTAGATTTGAAGGAGTTATGTAACATGGCATTGTGGTTTGACCAATGTGCTTCACAGAATGGATGAAAGAATGGGTGGCTGTTTCCTAAGCAACATCTATAGCGAGCCATGCTGTGTTTCAGGTGGACAACACTATGGAGAAGCTTGTGTATGCTGTCAGTCATTCTCCATGACAAAGCCACAAGAGTGGCGAAACATGTTGGGGTGTGACAGTTTATGGTTTTAATCAGCATCTCCATGTAATATCATAATATAGCCTCACTCATAGTGACTCCAGATCTGTTCTGGACCCGCACCCACGGTGCACAGTGGTGTGACGTGGTCTATATATAAACATTCTGTTGATGGATTAGTATTAAGGAATATCTATTGGATAAGACCAAACTCCCATGAGAGAGGGTTATACCCTGGGAGAGCTCCAATAGATATTATTTTTAAATGACCGTCATTTCCCTGTTCAGGATTCATATATGACGGTCATTTATTATCCATACTCCCATGAGACAGGGTTATACCCTGGGAGGGATTCAAATTAATACCATCACTGAATGATTGTTATAGGCTTATTGGGGATGGTTCATCCCAGATAGACACATATAAACTTTTTCTATAGGTTGGAGTTAAGAAATCACTATATAGTGTATCTGACTAACATATCACAATTGATTGGATATGTACATGAAGTTGTGATTTTAATTGTGTGTCTCACAAGTTTCATTATTTCATTTTTTTCTATAATAAATTTTTTTTACTCTAGCACATGGAATACCAGGTTTTTGTTAACCATTTGGGTTAAATTGTTGTTGGTAGCCCTATACCTGCCATGTGCTTTTTGGCCATCTTCTGAGTAGCATTTGTGTTAGCTAAATGGCACAATTCTATACTGCATGTTGGAAATTCTGAATGGGTGAACATTAAGTACGGGACTTTTTTGATTGGTGTGTACTATATGTCCGCCTCCATGTACCATATGTCATTTAATACTGAGGACAATAGTACATGAGACGTTCCGAAATGCTTTGCTGCATTTGGCTTTGTATGTTTTTTATATATTAATAAATACACCTCGTTGGGTTCAGTGGTCGCCTGACAGCATACGCCATTGAAACCTTATACAACTCATGGGCCATTCAAAAAGGGGGATTTACAATTTTCTAGTGACATTCATCTAATAATTTTCTGCATAACACATGTACAGCTTGTTTTATTTTTAATTTTTTTAAACTTGTGACAATGTGGTCTACAGGCATGGCAACTTGTCAAGTATGGGATTACAGTTCTGCTTTGTAAATATGTTGTAGCAATAAACTGGGGCACGGCACAAGAAAGCACATATTGAAGTTATTTTAAGCAGAAGAAAGAGGAAGAAGTCACTTCCGTCTTCCAAATTGAAAAAAAAAATCATAAAATGAAGGGCAAAACCTGAAGCTTTTTTTTTTCAATATAAAAAATATTTTCTTTACTGCACTAAAATGACGGCCATGTAAAATCATGTAAAATAATGTTAAGTGGGCAGAATGTGTCTTGTGGGAGCTTTAGTAAGGCCTTTCTTGAGTGGGCTGTGTGTGTCATGTAAAAGGTTAATGTATTTGGTAAGCTATGTAAGGGAAGTGGGGAAAGCAGACGTAAAAGATATGGTGTGAAACAAGAAACTATGTTTATTTTTACATGTAGCAAACTACAAAGTAGATAAACCGATCAGTATAACATTAAACCACTGGGTAACATCGATTATCTTGTTACAATGTCTCCTGGGTCATGGAATATATCAGGAAACAATGTTAAAGAATATAACAGTTCCAAAATCCAGGGAAAATATTTTATTCAACACATTATTAAAGTGACATGGGGGAGGGGCTGTTTTTGTGTGTATATTTGTCTCACAGTTGGTGCTGCTCAGCATCTTAGGCTCTTTTTTGTGACTTTTTGGTTTACACTTTTTTTTTTTTAAAGGAGTACTCACGTGGAAAACTTTTTTTTTTAAATCAACTGGTGCCAGAAAGTTAAACAGATTAGTAAATTACTTCTATTAAAAAATCTTAATCCTTCCAGTACTTATTAGGGGCTTTATACTACAAAGGAAATGCTTTTCTTTTTGGATTTCCCTTCTGTCACAACCACAGTGCTCTCTGCCGACCTCTTCTGTCCATTTTAACCCCTTAAGGACAAAGCCAATTTTGGCCTTAAGGACCAGAGCGTTTTTTGCAAATCTGACCACTGTCACTTTAAACATTAATAACTCTGGAATGCTTTTACTGATCATTCTGATTCCGAGACTGTTTTTTCGTGACATATTCTACTTTAACATAGTGGTAAAATTTTATGGTAACTTGCATCCTTTCTTGGTGAAAAATCCGAAAATTTGACGAAAAAATTGAAAATTTTGCATTTTTCTAACTTTGAAGCTCTCTGCTTGTAAGGAAAATGGATATTCAAAAAACATTTTTTTTATTCACATATACAATATGTCTACTTTAGGACTGCATCATAAAATTGGCGTGTTTTTACTTTTGGAAGACACCAGAGGGCTTCAAAGTTCAGCAGCAATTTTAAAAATTTTCACAAAATTTTCAAACTCAATATTTTTCAGGGACCAGTTCAGGTTTGAAGTGGATTTGAAGGGTCTTCATTTTAGAAATACCCCATAAATGATCCCATTATAAAAACTACACCCCCCAAAGTATTCAAAATGACATTCGGTAAATGTGTTAACCCTTTAGGTGTTTCACAGGAATAGCAGCAAAGTGAAGGAGAAAATTCAAGATCTTCATTTTTTTACACTCGCATGTTCTTGTAGACCCAATTTTTTTATGTTTGAAAGGGGTAAAAGGAGAAAATTTTTACTTGTGTTTGTAGCCCAATTTCTCTCGAGTAAGCACATACCTCATATGTCTATGTAAATTGTTCGGCGGGCGCAGTAGAGGGCTCAGAAGCGAAGGAGCGACAAGGGGATTTTGGAGAGTATGTTTTTCTGAAATGGTTTTTGGGGGGCATGTTGCATTTAGGAAGCCCCTATGGTGCCAGAACAGCTAAAAACCCCCACATGCCATACCATTTTGGAAACTAGACCCCTTGAGGAACGTAACAAGGAATTAAGTGAGCCTTAATACCCCACAGGGGTTTCACAACTTTTGCAAATGTAAAAAAAAAAAATTATCTAAAATGCTTGGTTTCCCAAAAATGTTACATTTTTACAAAGGGTTAAAGCAGAAAATACCCCCCAAAATTTGAAGCCCAATTTCTCCCGATTCAGAAAACACCCCATATGGGGGGTGAAAAGTACTCTGCTGGCGCACTACAGGTCCCAGAAGAGAAGGAGTCACATTTGGCTTTTTTGAAGCAAATTTTGCTCTGGGGGCATGCCGCATTTAGGAAGCCCCTATGGTGCCAGGACAGCAAAAAAAAAAACACATGGCATACCATTTTGGAAACTAGGCCCCTTGGGGAACGTAACAAGGGGTAAAGTGAACCTTAATACCCCACAGGGGTTTCACGACTTTGGCATATGTAAAAAAAAAAGAATACATTTTACCTAAAATGCTTGGTTTCCCAAAAATTTTACATTTTTACAAAGGGTTAAAGCAGAAAATACCCCCCAAAATTTGAATCCCAATTTCTCCAGATTCAGAAAACACCCCATATGGGGGTGAAAAGTGCTCTGCTGGCGCACTACAGGTCCCAGAAGAGAAGGAGTCACATTTGGCTTTTTTGAAGCAAATTTTGCTCTGGGGGCATGCCGCATTTAGGAAGCCCCTATGGTGCCAGGACAGCAAAAAAAAAAACACATGGCATACCATTTTGGAAACTAGGCCCCTTGGGGAACGTAACAAGGGGTAAAGTGAACCTTAATACCCCACAGGGGTTTCACGACTTTGGCATATGTAAAAAAAAAAGAATACATTTTACCTAAAATGCTTGGTTTCCCAAAAATTTTACATTTTTACAAAGGGTTAAAGCAGAAAATACCCCCCAAAATTTGAATCCCAATTTCTCCAGATTCAGAAAACACCCCATATGGGGGTGAAAAGTGCTCTGCTGGCGCACTACAGGTCCCAAAAGAGAAGGAGTCACATTTGGCTTTTTTGAAGCAAATTTTGCTCTGGGGGCATGCCGCATTTAGGAAGCCCCTATGGTGCCAGGACAGCAAAAAAAAAACACATGGCATACCATTTTGGAAACTAGACCCCTTGGGGAACGTAACAAGGGGTAAAGTGAACCTTAATATCCCACAGGCGTTTCACGACTTTGGCATATGTAAAAAAAAAAAGAATACATTTTACCTAAAATGCTTGGTTTCCCAAAAATTTTACATTTTTACAAAGGGTTAAAGCAGAAAATACCCCCCAAAATTTGAAGCCCAATTTCTCCCGATTCAGAAAACACCCCATATGAGGGTGAAAAGTGCTCTGCTGGCGCACTACAGGTCCCAGAAGAGAAGGAGTCACATTTGGCTTTTTTGAAGCAAATTTTGCTCTGGGGGCATGCCGCATTTAGGAAGCCCCTATGGTGCCAGGACAGCAAAAAAAAAAACACATGGCATACCATTTTGGAAACTAGACCCCTTGGGGAATGTAACAAGGAGTAAAGTGAACCTTAATATCCCACAGGGGTTTCACAACTTTGGCATATGTAAAAAAAAAAGAATACATTTTACCTAAAATGCTTGGTTTCCCAAAAATTTAACATTTTTACAAAGGGTTAAAGCAGAAAATACCCCCCAAAATTTGAAGCCCAATTTCTCCCGATTCAGAAAACACCCCATATGGGGGTGAAAAGTGCTCTGCTGGCGCACTACAGGTCCCAGAAGAGAAGGAGTCACATTTGGCTTTTTTGAAGCAAATTTTGCTCTGGGGGCATGCCGCATTTAGGAAGCCCCTATGGTGCCAGGACAGCAAAAAAAAAAAACCCACATGGCATACCATTTTGGAAACTAGACCCCTTGGGGAACGTAACAAGGGGTAAAGTGAACCTTAATACCCCACAGGGGTTTAACGACTTTGGCATATGTAAAAAAAAAAGAATACATTTTACCTAAAATGCTTGGTTTCCCAAAAATTTTACATTTTTACAAAGGGTTAAAGCAGAAAATACCCCCCAAAATTTTAAGCCCAATTTCTCCCGATTCAGAAAACACCCCATATGGGGGTGAAAAGTGCTCTGCTGGCGCACTACAGGTCTCAGAAGAGAAGGAGTTACAAATTTCGCTCTGGGGGCATGCCGCATTTAGGAAGCCCCTATGGTGCCAGGACAGTAAAAAAAAAAACACATGGCATACATTTTGGAAACTAGACCCCTTGGGGAACGTAACAGTGTTACAGTGAGTACTTACACCTCACAGGTTTTTTGAACAGTGGGCCGTAAAAGTAAAAAATTTTATTTTTTTGCACTATATTGATAGTGTTACCCCAAATGTTTCATTTTCACATTGGATAATAGGGCAAAAGGCCCCCAAAATTTGTAGAACAATTTTGTCTGAGAAAAAAAATACCCCATATGTGGATGTAAATTGCTCTGTGGACGCACTGCAATGCTCAGAATAGAAGGAGTGAAAATTTTGTTGTAATTGAAGTCGGGGGTCATGTGCATTTATAAAGCCCCCATTGTGCAATAACAGCCAAAAAAAAACACATGTGACACCATTTTAGAAACTACACCCCTCAATGAACGTAACAAGGGGTACAGTGGGAAATAACACCTCACAGGTTTTTTGAAAAGTGGGCCATAAATTGAAAAATTAGATTTTTTTTACAGTAAAATGCTGGGGTTACCCAATTATTAACATTTTCACAAGGAGTAATATGAGAAATTGGGTTACAAATTTTTGAGGGCTTTTCCCCCTGACTATAAAAATACATCCACATATGGGGTAACATGCTGGACGGGCGCACAACAAGGCTCAGAAGTCATAGAGGTCACTTTGTATTTGTGGCCTTTGGCATATCAGTAGCTGACATTCATTCCGAGGAAAATACAAAAATGAAACACCCACATGTGACACCATTACAGAAAGTACCCACCCTGAGGAATGGGTATAGGGCTAAAGAGGACATTTTTAATGCACAGGTGTTTCCTAATTTTTTTTTTCCAGGAATGGATGAAGGGTAGCCATTGAAAATTGCAATTTTCAACCTATACTCTGCTTCATTTTTCTGGGAACAACTAACATGTGACTCCGAATTGTCGCCTGGAAATACGACAGAGCTCAGGGAGAACTCTTCGCATTTGAGGCGGATGTTTGTTACGGACCTAACAGTTACATACATTCAGAGGAAAATACAAGAAAGGAACACCCACATGTGAGAATACTACAAACAGTACACCCCCTAGGGAAGGTGTATAGGGTGAAGTGGAGATTTGGAACAGACGGGTGTTCCCTTCATTTATTTTCCAGGAATGGATGAAGAGTACAATGGGAAGGAAGAAAATTGCAATTTTAGAACTGATTTGCCAATTATTTTCCCAGAATGATGACCCAGAGTACAGCCAAAAGTAAAAAGGATGCCCGCCCCAAACCCTATACTCTGAATCATCATTCTGGGAAGGGGATGTGTGGGGCCGTCCCTATTCTGTTACCTCAAATGCGCAACCCGCTCAGGTGGGGAGAGAGAGCGTTGCGCATTTGACGCAACTGAAAACCTCCAATGCTGTTGACTCTGTGTCCCATGACCCATTTTTGGGAGACAAAGATATTATGAGGGGCATTGGGAAAGAGGTTTTGGGTTTGATTTTTTGGGGGTAGGGTATTTTGGTATAAAATTTGGAAGATAATGTACCCTGGACTGGTACATTGGAGCCGAATTCTGGGGAATTAAATTTAGGGCAAAGGATGGAAAATTTAGTACTCCATGGAAGTGTGATACTCCCTGAAGCAGCCTATGCAGAGGCCCGCATGATCGGGGCAAGTGTCACACTGAGTGGTGGTGTCCCTCCGTCTCCCCTTCCTGTGACACACTCTGCATCTTTTCTGGGTTCGTCCCGACCTTCCAGTGTTGGGGATCACACCTGGAAAGTGTTGGCCGGGGACGATCCGGGGACCTAAAGTTCCAGAGGTGCCCTGACCCGCTCTTTGGCAGTCACCAAAGATGAGGGCCTTTAGAACTACCTCTTGGAACTCCAGGTATGTTCTGGTACAGTATAAAAGAGTTGTACATGGCAACCTGTACCATGTAGACCACAACCTTTTTATACCATACGCGTGTTTTCTGCATGGCGTTATATGGCTTGAGGACTTGATCAGAAAGATCAACTCCCCCCATATACCGATTGTAGTCCAGAATACAATCGGGCTTGAGGACCGGTCCCGCGGTACCTCGCACAGGGACAGGGGTGCTGCCATTCCCATGAATTGTGGTGAGCATAAGGACATCCCTCTTGTCCTTATACCGGACCAACAACAGGTTCTCATGGGAAAAGGCACGGGACTCACCCCGGGGGATAGGAGCATGTAGAGAATGATGGGGCGGAAGGCCTCTTTGATTCTTCCGGACTGTCCCACAAGCGACCGTGGATCTGGCGGCGAGGGATGAAAAGAGAGGGATACTAGTATAAAAGTTATCCCCGTAAAGGTGGTAACCTTTATCTAGCAATGGGTGCAAAAGGCCCCAAATGATTTTCCCGCTAACACCCAGAGTGGGGAGACATTCTGGGGGTTCAAAACGGGAATCTCGTCCCTCATACACTGTTACGCCGAGCGCTCCGGGTCCCCGCTCCTCCCCGGAGCGCTCGCTTCTCTCTCCCCGCTGCAGCGCTCCGGTCACATCCTCTGACCCGGGGCGCTGCGATTCCGCTGTCAGCCGGGATGCGATTCGCGATGCGGGTAGCGCCCGCTCGCGATGCGCACCCCGGCTCCCGTACCTGACTCGCTCCCCGTCTGTCCTGTCCCGGCGCGCGCGGCCCCGCTCCCTAGGGCGCGCGCGCGCCGGGTCTCTGCGATTTAAAGGGCCACTGCGCCGCTGATTGGCGCAGTGGTTCCAATTAGTGTGTTCACCTGTGCACTTCCCTATATCACCTCACTTCCCCTGCACTCCCTTGCCGGATCTTGTTGCCATTGTGCCAGTGAAAGCGTTCCTTGTGTGTTCCTAGCCTGTGTTCCAGACCTTCTGCCGTTGCCCCTGACTACGATCCTTGCTGCCTGCCCCGACCTTCTGCTACGTCCGACCTTGCTTCTGCCTACTCCCTTGTACCGCGCCTATCTTCAGCAGCCAGAGAGGTGAGCCGTTGCTAGTGGATACGACCTGGTCACTACCGCCGCAGCAAGACCATCCCGCTTTGCGGCGGGCTCTGGTGAAAACCAGTAGTGGCTTAGAACCGGTCCACTAGCACGGTCCACGCCAATCCCTCTCTGGCACAGAGGATCCACTACCTGCCAGCCGGCATCGTGACAGTAGATCCGGCCATGGATCCCGCTGAAGTTCCTCTGCCAGTTGTCGCTGACCTCACCACGGTGGTCGCCCAGCAGTCACAACAGTTAGCGCAACAAGGCCAACAGCTGTCTCAACTGACCGTTATGCTACAACAGTTACTACCACAGCTTCAGCAGTCATCTCCTCCGCCAGCTCCTGCACCTCCTCCGCAGCGAGTGGCCGCTCCTGGGCTACGCCTATCCTTGCCGGATAAATTTGATGGGGACTCTAAGTTTTGCCGTGGCTTTCTTTCCCAATGTTCCCTGCATCTGGAGATGATGTCGGACCTGTTTCCCACTGAAAGGTCTAAGGTGGCTTTCGTAGTCAGCCTTCTGTCCGGAAAAGCCCTGTCATGGGCCACACCGCTCTGGGACCGCAATGACCCCGTCACTGCCTCTGTACACTCCTTCTTCTCGGAAATCCGAAGTGTCTTTGAGGAACCTGCCCGAGCCTCTTCTGCTGAGACTGCCCTGTTGAACCTGGTCCAGGGTAATTCTTCCGTTGGCGAGTATGCCGTACAATTCCGTACTCTTGCTTCAGAATTGTCCTGGAATAATGAGGCCCTCTGCGCGACCTTCAAAAAAGGCCTATCCAGCAACATTAAAGATGTTCTGGCCGCACGAGAAATTCCTGCTAATCTACATGAACTTATTCACCTAGCCACTCGCATTGACATGCGTTTTTCCGAAAGGCGTCAGGAACTCCGCCAAGATATGGACTCTGTTCGCACGAGGCGTTTCTCCTCCTCGGCTCCTCTCTCCTCTGGTCCCCTGCAATCTGTTCCTGTGCCTTCCGCCGTGGAGGCTATGCAGGTCGACCGGTCTCGCCTGACACCTCAAGAGAGGACACGACGCCGTATGGAGAACCTCTGCCTGTACTGTGCTAGTACCGAACACTTCCTGAGGGATTGTCCTATCCGTCCTCCCCGCCTGGAAAGACGTACGCTGACTCCGCACAAAGGTGAGACAGTCCTTGATGTCTACTCTGCTTCTCCACGTCTTACAGTGCCTGTGCGGATGTCTGCCTCTGCCTTCTCCTTCCCTGCTGTGGCCTTCTTGGACTCTGGATCTGCAGGAAATTTTATTTTGGCCTCTCTCGTCAACAGGTTCAACATCCCAGTGACCAGTCTCGCCAGACCCCTCTACATCAATTGTGTAAATAATGAAAGATTGGACTGTACCATACGTTTCCGCACGGAGCCCCTTCTTATGAGCATCGGATCTCATCACGAGAGGATTGAACTTTTGGTCCTCCCCAATTGCACCTCGGAAATTCTCCTTGGACTTCCCTGGCTTCAACTTCATTCCCCAACCCTGGATTGGTCCACTGGGGAGATCAAGAGTTGGGGGTCCTCTTGTTCCAAGAACTGTCTAAAACCGGTTCCCAGTAACCCTTGCCGTAACTCTGTGGTTCCTCCAGTAACCGGTCTCCCTAAGGCCTATATGGACTTCGCGGATGTTTTCTGCAAAAAACAAGCTGAGACTCTACCTCCTCACAGGCCTTATGATTGTCCTATCGACCTCCTCCCGGGCACTACTCCACCCCGGGGCAGAATTTATCCTCTCTCTGCCCCAGAGACTCTTGCCATGTCTGAATACGTCCAGGAGAATCTAAAAAGGGGCTTTATCCGTAAATCCTCCTCTCCTGCCGGAGCCGGATTTTTCTTTGTGTCCAAAAAAGATGGCTCCCTACGTCCTTGCATTGACTACCGCGGTCTTAATAAAATCACGGTTAAGAACCGCTACCCCTTACCCCTCATCTCTGAACTCTTTGATCGCCTCCAAGGTGCCCACATCTTTACTAAATTGGACTTAAGAGGCGCCTATAACCTCATCCGCATCAGAGAGGGGGATGAGTGGAAAACGGCATTTAACACCAGAGATGGACACTTTGAGTATCTGGTCATGCCCTTTGGCCTGTGCAACGCCCCTGCCGTCTTCCAAGACTTTGTCAATGAAATTTTTCGTGATCTGTTATACTCCTGTGTTGTTGTATTTCTAGACGATATCCTAATTTTTTCTGCCAATCTAGAAGAACACCGCCAGCATGTCCGTATGGTTCTTCAGAGACTTCGTGACAATCAACTCTATGCCAAAATTGAGAAATGTCTGTTTGAATGCCAATCTCTTCCTTTTCTAGGATATTTGGTCTCTGGCCAGGGACTACAGATGGATCCAGACAAACTCTCTGCCGTCTTAGATTGGCCACGCCCCTCCGGACTCCGTGCTATCCAACGCTTTTTGGGGTTCGCCAATTATTACAGGCAATTTATTCCACATTTTTCTACCATTGTGGCTCCTATCGTGGCTTTAACCAAAAAAAATGCTGATTCCAAGTCCTGGCCTCCTCAAGCAGAAGACGCCTTTAAACGACTCAAGTCTGCCTTTTCTTCGGCTCCCGTGCTCTCCAGACCTGACCCTTCCAAACCCTTCCTATTGGAGGTTGATGCCTCCTCAGTGGGAGCTGGAGCTGTTCTTCTACAAAAAAATTCTTCCGGGCATGCTGTCACTTGTGGTTTTTTCTCTAGGACCTTCTCTCCAGCGGAGAGGAACTACTCCATCGGGGATCGAGAGCTTCTAGCCATTAAATTAGCACTTGAGGAATGGAGGCATCTGCTGGAGGGATCAAGTTTTCCTGTTATTATCTACACCGACCACAAGAACCTCTCCTACCTCCAGTCTGCCCAACGGCTGAATCCTCGCCAGGCCCGGTGGTCTCTGTTCTTTGCCCGATTTAATTTTGAGATTCACTTTCGTCCTGCCGATAAGAACATTAGGGCCGATGCTCTCTCTCGTTCCTCGGATGCCTCAGAAGTTGAACTCTCTCCGCAACACATCATTCCACCTGACTGCCTGATCTCCACTTCTCCTGCCTCCATCAGGCAGACTCCTCCAGGAAAGACCTTTGTTTCTCCACGCCAACGCCTCGGAATCCTTAAATGGGGTCACTCCTCCCATCTCGCAGGTCATGCGGGCATCAAGAAATCTGTGCAACTCATCTCCCGCTTCTATTGGTGGCCGACTCTGGAGACGGATGTTGTGGACTTTGTGCGAGCCTGCACTATCTGTGCCCGGGATAAGACTCCTCGCCAGAAGCCCGCTGGTTTTCTTCATCCTCTGCCTGTCCCCGAACAGCCTTGGTCTCTGATTGGTATGGATTTTATTACTGATTTACCCCCTTCCCGTGGCAACACTGTTATTTGGGTGGTCGTTGATCGATTCTCCAAAATGGCACATTTCATCCCTCTTCCTGGTCTTCCTTCTGCGCCTCAGTTGGCTAAACAATTTTTTGTACACATTTTTCGTCTTCACGGGTTGCCTACGCAGATTGTCTCGGAAAGAGGTGTCCAATTCGTGTCTAAATTCTGGAGGGCTCTCTGTAAACAACTCAAGATTAAATTAAATTTTTCTTCTGCATATCATCCCCAGTCCAATGGACAAGTAGAAAGAATTAACCAGATCTTGGGTGATTATTTGCGACATTTTGTTTCCTCCCGCCAGGATGACTGGGCAGATCTCCTTCCATGGGCCGAATTCTCGTATAACTTCAGGGTCTCTGAATCTTCCTCCAAATCCCCATTTTTCGTGGTGTACGGCCGTCACCCTCTTCCCCCCCTCCCTACCCCCTTGCCCTCTGGTCTGCCCGCTGTGGATGAAATTTCTCGTGACCTTTCCATTATATGGAGAGAGACCCAAAATTCTCTCTTACAGGCCTCTTCACGCATGAAGAGGTTCGCGGATAAGAAAAGAAGAGCTCCTCCCGTTTTTTCCCCTGGAGACAAGGTATGGCTCTCCGCTAAATATGTCCGCTTCCGTGTCCCTAGCTACAAGTTGGGACCACGCTATCTTGGTCCTTTCAAAATTTTGTGTCAAATCAATCCTGTCTCTTATAAACTTCTTCTTCCTCCTTCTCTTCGTATCCCTAATGCCTTTCACGTCTCTCTTCTCAAACCACTCATCCTCAACCGTTTTTCTCCCAAATCTGTTCCTCCCACTCCTGTTTCCGGCTCCTCGGACATCTTCTCTGTCAAAGAAATCTTAGCTTCCAAAAAGGTCAGAGGGAAAACTTTTTTTTTAGTGGACTGGGAGGGTTGTGGTCCTGAAGAGAGATCCTGGGAACCTGAGGACAACATCCTAGACAAAAGTCTGCTCCTCAGGTTCTCAGGCTCTAAGAAGAGGGGGAGACCCAAGGGGGGGGGTACTGTTACGCCGAGCGCTCCGGGTCCCCGCTCCTCCCCGGAGCGCTCGCTTCTCTCTCCCCGCTGCAGCGCTCCGGTCACATCCTCTGACCCGGGGCGCTGCGATTCCGCTGTCAGCCGGGATGCGATTCGCGATGCGGGTAGCGCCCGCTCGCGATGCGCACCCCGGCTCCCGTACCTGACTCGCTCCCCGTCTGTCCTGTCCCGGCGCGCGCGGCCCCGCTCCCTAGGGCGCGCGCGCGCCGGGTCTCTGCGATTTAAAGGGCCACTGCGCCGCTGATTGGCGCAGTGGTTCCAATTAGTGTGTTCACCTGTGCACTTCCCTATATCACCTCACTTCCCCTGCACTCCCTTGCCGGATCTTGTTGCCATTGTGCCAGTGAAAGCGTTCCTTGTGTGTTCCTAGCCTGTGTTCCAGACCTTCTGCCGTTGCCCCTGACTACGATCCTTGCTGCCTGCCCCGACCTTCTGCTACGTCCGACCTTGCTTCTGCCTACTCCCTTGTACCGCGCCTATCTTCAGCAGCCAGAGAGGTGAGCCGTTGCTAGTGGATACGACCTGGTCACTACCGCCGCAGCAAGACCATCCCGCTTTGCGGCGGGCTCTGGTGAAAACCAGTAGTGGCTTAGAACCGGTCCACTAGCACGGTCCACGCCAATCCCTCTCTGGCACAGAGGATCCACTACCTGCCAGCCGGCATCGTGACATACACTATAAACTTGCAAGTGTACCCGGAGGTACTCTCGCAAAGTTTATACATCTTCACGCCATACCGCGCTCGCTTGGTCGGGATTTATTGCCGGAAGCTGAGTCTCCCCTTGAAGCTGATGAACGACTCATCAATAGAGACCTCCCGCCCCGGGACATAGGCCTCCCAAAATCTGGCCCCGAAGTGATTGATGACCGGCCTGATTTTATACAGGCGGTCATACGCGGGATCAGTTCAGGGGGGACATGCCGCATTATCAGCATAATGCAAACATCTCCGAATGGCCTCGAACCGGGAACGTGTCATGGCCATACTGTAGAGGGGTGTCTGGTAAAAGACGTCCCCACTCCAATATTGCCTGACACTGGGTTTTTTAACCATACCCATATGCAGCGCGAGGCCCCAAAAGGTCCTCATTTCGGCTGCATCGACTGGAGTCCAGCCGCCGGGTCTAGCTAAAATTGAGCCCGGGTTAGCGGCGACGAACTGTTGGGTGTACAGATTTGTCTGTGTAACCATCAAATTAACAAAGTCGTCACTGAAAAAATGACCAAAAAAGTCCTTTTCAGTAAACCCGGCGATGTTAATTTTGATTCCTGAGTCGCCAACAAACTCAGGAATCACGGGCTCGTGGTCCGCTGGCTCAGCCCAGTCAAGTTCTCCGGTACGAGGTACCAGTGACCTTGGCAGGGGGGCTTCACTAGTATGAGCGCCAGGGGGACTCATACTAGCATGGGGCACAGGGTCAAGGACAGAGGAGGTTTGCGGCACCGCATAGCGGCGAGTTCGCCGCCTTGGTGGCTCATCATCTGAACTAGATGATGAGGAGGACGATGAAATAAGGAAGGTGGGGTCTTCATCGTCCTCTGAGATGCTTTCAGAGTCTGAGGCAATTAGGTCATATGCCTCCTCCACCGAAAACACTCTGCGGGCCATTTCCCTACTCTAATGGGGATACGGGTATGTGTGTGTGTGGGGGGGAAAACTTTATTGGTGTGTGTGCTGCGTGTGGTGTGGTGCGATACTACCTCCCTAACCCGCCCTAGCCTAACCTAACCTAACTAAACTAACCCGCCCTAACAGAAAAAAATATAAAATAAAAAGGGGACTTTTAAAAAAAAGGGGGACTTCTAGCGCAAAAAAAAAAAAAAACCCTGCGCCAAAAAAATAAGCTTTTATCTAATCAGTGGTGTGCGCACTGATTAGCGCTTGTGGCGGCAGGGGGCGCAGAAGTCAGTGGGGGGTCCGGCCACTCAGCCCAGGACAGTGGCTGGTGGCTTGTTCACAAACCCCCACACAAAAAACCCGAAAAATAAAATAAAAAAACGCTTTACCCCGAAAAAAATGCACCCGCCTGAACAAAAAAAAAAAACGCTGATCAGTGATAAATCACCGACAGTGGTGGGACAGGCTGCACACACAGGTACGGTCCGTCCACACAGTACACGCCTGCTACTGGTGGCACGGACCGCCTATGGGTGCAAAAAAAAATACGCGTTAACCGAAAAAGGTGCCTTTACCACAAAAAAAACGCTGATCAGTGATAAATCACTGACAGTGGTGAGGCACGCCGCACACACAGGTAAGGTCCGCCCACACAGTACATGCCTGCTACTGGTGGCACGGACCGCCTATGGATGCAAAAACACGCTAGAAAACCCGAAAAAAAGCGCCGGCACCACAAAAAAAAAACGCTGATCAGTACTAAGGGACTGATCAGCGGTGGGTGGGCTTTAACAAACAGTGGCGGACCGCTCTTTTATAACTAAGAGGGTCCGCACACACGCTTAGTGAAAAAAAAAAAAAAAAAGATCTGCGCCAAAAAAAAGGCTGGCGGCAGACCGCAGCGACCCAGCAGGGCCGGGGTCATGCAGCTAAAGGTGCTACAGACCCATGGACACCCGCTGAGGTACGCCGGAAAAAAAAATTAAAACAATTTTTTTTTTTAACCCTAACCTGTCCCTACCTAATCTAAAGCTATCCCTGGGGATTTCTGTGCCAAGGGGCCACAGAAAGGGGGCAAGGGGCACTTTTTTGTAACTGAGGGGATGGTGGGCAGCACGGGGCTCCATCCTGCACACCAGATCACTCTGAAATGGCGGGCAGAACGGAGCAACATGCTCCTAGCCCACCAGATCCCCTCCCATTACATTGTGATTGGTGTGGCCACTTTGGCCACCCAATCACAACTGTACTGAGGGGGGTGGCCACAATGCGTGACCCTGATGACCCGGAACCGCTGCAGAACGCCGGTTAGTAGTTACCGGCGTCCTGCAGCGATCGCCGGTATAGGAGGTCCTCCGGACCTCCTCCGGCACACTGCCGGGATGTCTGCTGATAGAAATCAGCAGACATCTGGCTCCGATCCCCGCCCCGTCGAGTGGCGGGGAACGGAATCGCAGCGCATCGCTCGTCTGAATTGACGAGCGATGCGCTGCGATCGCCGACATGGGGGGTCATCATGACCCCCCTGGGCAATATGCCCCGATGCCTGCTGATCGATTTCAGCAGGCATCGGCTCCGCTCCAGATTGTTGCGGGGGGCCGGTAAAGCACATGACGTTCTCATACGTCATGTGTCCTTAAGGACTCCTTAAGGGGTTAAGAACAGTCTAAACCAGGGGGAAATCCCCATAGCAAACATATGCTGCTCTGGACAGTTTCTAAAATTGACAGCACAGGTCAGCAGAGAGCACTGTGGTCATGACAGAAGGGAAATCCAAAAAGAAAACCATTTCCTCTGTAGTATACACACCCTAAAAAGTACTGGAAGGATTAAGATTTTTTAATAGAAGTAATTTACAAATCTGTTTAACTTTCTGGCGCCAGTTGATTAAGGTTTGTCTTCTGCTGTGGTAATTAGTTTATCAACTGAGACTTTTACATTTTTTTTAAGTCTGCACTTTTTGGATAAACAGCTCCAAAAAGTCCCAAAACAGCCCAGACTTAGCTCAGCTTTTTGGTGTACAGGTAGAAAAGTTGCAGAAAAAAATGCAAATTTTTGCGCAGCAGAATAAAAAGTTGTAATATTTGCTCAATTAATAAACCAAAGAAGTTTCAGGAGAATGCCCTGTGGCCATTTCATAAATTTGGTGCGCCTACACATTAGCAGCACACAAAATAAAGGTGGACACAAATGTTTCACCTACACCTACAATGATTAATTTCCTCCATATTCCTTATTATCAGCCGCTGAAGTTGAGTTGTTCTTTTCTTTCTTGCAACAGTGCTCTCTGCTGACATCTCTGCTTGTCTCGGGAACTGCACAGAGTAGTAGAGGTTTGCTATGGGGATTTGCTTCTACTCTGGTGAGTTCCCGAGACACGTGTCATCAGAGAGCAGTTAGACAGAAAATAACAACTCAACTTCAGCAGCTCAGAAGTACTGAAAGGATTAAGTTTTTTAATCAAAGTCATTTACAAATCTGTTTAACTTTCTGGAGCCAGTTGATATATAAAAAAAAAGTTTTTCTTCCTGGACAACGCCTTTAATATGCAATAAAAAATACATATTTTGCTATATTGATGTGTCAAATAAATAACTAACATACAATATTTTCATTGGATTTTCAAAAATGTTGGAGTACCCTTAACCGCTGTAGTAAGACAACTTATGTAAGAGAACTTACCTTAGCTTATACCTTGTTTTTGTGGTGTAAATTTGTTGCACAGTTTGTTTAAGATGCCGTTTAGAGACTTTTCATTGTGACTTTTGCCTAAGAAGCTTTTTTTAAAAAAAAAATTGTGAAGCTATGTTATAGTCTGGTTAATTTTCTGTAGTGGACAGGAATTCATTATGTGCGATCCTTGCACAGTTTTATCACAAAGCCCTCAACTTGTTGCTAATCTACTCGAGCCCCAACTTGGCTGTTGAAAGGATTATCTCGTATATCTTGTAAACAGGAAAAATTTGAAAGTCTGAGCATCTCTGAGAAGGGAAAAGACTGGGAAAGAACGTCTGTACAACAGCAGCCCTTGGAAGGTGCTTCCCAGTATGTAGTGGTTACAATCTATTAGCATTGTTCTAAGGAAGTACAACCAGTTAACTGGTAACAGGGTTATGGGTGAGTAAGACCAACTGATGGGGAACGTGTGTGGAGAGCAAAAGCTAGCCCGCCTAGTGAGATTCCCATTGTGGCAAAAACAGCTGAATAACTTAATTCTAGCTATTATAGAAAGGTATCAGAATACAGTTTGCTGCATATAGGACCACATAGTTGCTGACTGGTCAGACTGGTGATGCTAACAGCTGTCCATCACATGACCGTCAGAACTGGCCTTGGAGAAATGGAAGAAGATTGCCTGATCTGATTAAGCACTTTTTTTTTTATCTTACATCGTGTGGACTGATGTATACATATGAGGTGTATAGTATAGTGCTTATAGTACTATAAGTTTTTATTTGAAAGATCACTAACTTTTCAACAAACTTTGCATCAATCATTAGTATTTACTATATAAGAAATTTTGTAATGCACCAGACTCCCGTTTCTAAGTTCATCATTAACAATAAAAAACTCCTAAAAGTCTCTCTTGAGAGTCAAGATGGTCTAACAGCTCACTGTTATTGAGCTGCATATAGACACCTATAGAGAGGAGATGAGGGTAGTTAACTACAGAGTGAAACTGAGGCAGAAAGACTCAGAAAGACACTATTGATATAAGTGTTATATGCCACCCCAGTGTTTGCTTTACAGCATACACTACTCAGTATTGCTCTATGATGTTCTCCTTGCTACTGCTGCTTCTAAGGGTATGATATGGAGATAAAGGAGAACAGAATGTCCTCTTCTGTGTCTGTGTAGTGTATAAGAGGCATAATAGCAGCTAGTCTTCCAGTAATAGCTTGGAAACAACTAAAATTCATAGATAATAAATGCAGCGCTCCTTCTCATGTACACGTCTTGCATGACACGTCTTGCATTTTGAAATCCTACCAAGAATTTGTAGTAATGCTGATGTGTAGGATGATGTGGTAGATGAAGAAATCCTTAAACTCATGGACTTTCAATAGATCAAAAGAAGTTTTAGCTGTGGTAAGACACTTGATATGATTAAATAAAGCATTCATAATAAAATCCAATTAATCAATGATGATTCAAGTGTTCCCCAGGTGCTTTATATATGAGTTTGAGTAGCACAATTCTGCATCATTGTGTGGTAAATATTTTGTTACGTATACATTCCATTCTATGTGTCTCCTTCAGTCAAAAGCAGACCAATTTTCTATTTGAGTTAGCACAAATGAACCCTTTCCTCCGTAGGAACAGACTGCTTGTTTCTGACAGTATCTCTCATTGTTCTTGATTGTACATATATGTCTCTCATACAAGTAAGAGAAAATACACTAGTTACTCATGATAGATGGGTTGTCTGAGCACAAACTAACTAAACTTACTTTTTCTCTAGAGAGGCTAGAGAGGCTTTTCACTAGAGAGGCTGGACCAGAGCACACTCCTCTTCTGAAAGTATCCTAGTTTTGTCAGTTGTTGGTCAACCCTTGCATAGCTCTCAGCCTTGTCTGTTACAGAAAATCTCAGTATAAAACAGCATGAACCAGTACATGATAAATAAGGTACATACGCATATAACATTCAACAAGTTTGGGCCCAGTAGGGTTCCCAGTGGGACACTGCAATAACACTCTAATGCACTAGAGACAAAAGAGAGGCTAGAACTGTCTCCAGTGATAGTAAAGTAGTATTCAGAGCTAATAAACAATGTAAACGAGTAAAAGATTTTTCCTTTCGGTAACAGACATAGATCTTTAAATATTAAAAATTGAATTTCAAAGTATATTAGAAACCTGCACTTTTGATTATACAATGATTAACCCTGTGTAAACCAAACTTATGGTGAGGTTGCCATGCCATCAGTCAATTTCACTCCTTTAGATGGGATTGCACACTTTACTGCAGTGTTGTCCGCTAGATGAGGCACATTAACGCTTATGACATATTCACAGGACTGGGTTAAAGTCGGAAAATGTATTTAAAAATCAGGTCAAACTGTTTCTCAGTTTTTTTATACAAATTTCGCAGCATCTGTTGTATGTATTTGCACACTAGGCCATGCCTAAATACAGGCCTAATACGATGTATGTCAGTAAAACACTGGCATGGGACAACAATCTGCACAATACTGGTGTATTGCTTTAAGAGTTCATCATAAATTCAAGTCCCACAGTGAGACTGAAAAAATATATAGTTAAAGTTAGATTTCTAAAGTAAAATGTAAAAATCGTTTTAAGTATAAAAATAAATTCATTTACTTTTGAATGCACTTAAAGTACAAAAATTGTGGAAAAAAAATACATATTAGGTATTTATAACGAACCAAGCTGTTATTTATCTCACACAGTAAATGTGGTCAAAAATACAGAAAAACAATGGTTACTCTAATCTCCACCCATTTCAAAATATCTAAAAGTTAATCAGTGACTTGGATCTACCTCAAAATGGTGCCATTAAATAATATAACTCATTACACAGAAATAAACCCTGCATGCATAAAAAATTTAAATATATATATTAAAAGAAATTGTGGCTATGGATAAACAAAAAAATAAATGCTACATCCTGGGCCATAAAAAGCCATGAAAAAAAATATTTATATCATGTTACAATGACTGACAATCACTTTAGTAAAGTATATATGTAACACCATACATGGCCAATTCTAGCTTACTGTATTCATTGTTATTAATAAGATATAAAACAAAATATGATTGAGTTAAAAAATAGATTAGTTCTTCATTGTGGATAATAAACATTATCTTGTTGAAAAACAGGCTATAAAACCTAAAAACTGCAGGAGTTTCTAATTGTACATGCAATGGGCCACATTATATACTATGGACTTGGGTTGTGCTGCTTCAAAGAATAATAAGATGGAGCTCTGTTTATCCAAATTAAACATTCCAATTTCCTATAGTGAGAGGAAGTACAATAAATGACAATGGACAATTTAATAATCGTGTTCCTTCCCCTTTTATCACCTAACGTGGAAGCAAAGCCAACACATTATTTTAATGAATTTGAATGGGGACTGTCATTAAAATTTTTTTTTGCTATTGCACTCCTTATCTTTCTAATGTACTTTGTTTAAAAAAATGAAGTTTTCTATGTTTTATTTATGTTTAAAAAAGCTGCCTCTAGGTGTCTCCCTACTTGTCCAGAGCACATTGCCCCCCCATCTCTTGCACAGACTTTGGACTCCTTCTGGCCTGGCTGAAGTTCAAAATCAAGAAATGCAGTCTTGAGTAGGGGGGGGGGGGGGGAGTGCAGCCATATCCAATCAGAGCTCATCTCACACTGGACTGCTCTGGGCTGTGTGTAGCAGAGTGAGGGAGGAAGTTCTCCCCTGTATGGCTTCAGAACATAACAGGTACTCTTTAAGTGCAGTTCTGGAAACTTGAGCTATGGAATGAGACTTCCTATAAAATTGATTAATTTTGCATTCAAGACACAAATGAAGAATTACAAATCAGTACAAATGTGTCTATATCCTTTAACACATACAAACAAGAATTAATATCCGACACGGCGTGATAAGTGGCAAAACACACTGAGATGAGTGGGTAGATACCGCACTAGATCTGCACCTATTGTCTTCTAGGGGCGGTACTCAGGCAGAGAAGATAGAAATTGAAAGGCAATCAAAAGGAGAATAAAGATGGCACTGACCAAAGAGTAGAATACATATCTATAATCCACATCTTCGGTGCCTAAAACCAGCCATTTGTTTTATGCACCAAACATGAAGATTAAAGATATGTGATTCTGCTCTATGGTGAGTGCCATCTTTATTTTACTTTTGATTGCCTATATCCTTCAACCTTTTGACTGCTGGAAAGCATTGTGTGTTGGGGGCTCTATCGTACATATTCGCTATGTGGTGACAGTCTGCATGGATTGTACATGTATACAAGAGTGTGATACATGCGCAGTTTTGAACCTGAGCGGAAAGTAAGTGGACAAATAAGTAAAGATAGATTTACTCCTTAGGGAGGAACCTACATGTATTGCTAAAGAAGTGTGCACATGATAAATACTATATTATAATAAATATATAATAAATTATGTTAGTAATTATAATCTGAAATCATATCTCTCTTAACATGCTATAGAATCTGAAACGACAGTCTGCAAAATATAAGACTGATAACAGCTACACTACAAAGGCAGCAGAAAGACCAGAAAATTTCAAAAAGAATCGATACAAAGACATCTTTCCATGTAAGTTGTAGACCAAAATTGTTAATTTGTTCATGTGTATGAGGTTTGTACTGTAATAGAGTCAAATAAACTATCAATGTGATTTAAATTTTTGAAAATCAATGAATCGAGAAGTATGATGCTAGTTTACCTACCCCCCCCCCCCCCAAATCACATACGAAAATAACAAAAATATAGGCTAGGGTCACACATGCCATATTTTACTACGTATTTGCTACTACGTAGTTTCCTACCCATTGAAGCTAGCTGATTTTGTTACCCATTGACTTCAATGGGTAGAAAAATAGGCAGCAGCAAATATACAGAAAAATATGGCTCGTGTGACCCTACCCTTAAAGAACAAGGCAAACAGGTGAAAGTAGGTGATCAAAATTTTAGCACTGGCAACTTTGACAACTAGTCAGTTGTCTACCAAAAAAAATAAAGGGAACACTAAGATAATACATCCTAGATCTGAATGAATGAGCTAACCGTATGAAAAACTTTCGTCTTTACATAGTTGAATGTGCTGACAACATAATCACACATGGAGGTCTAGATATGGAGTCACACTCAAAATCAAAGTGGAAAACCACACTACAGGCTGATCCAACTTTGATGTAATGTCCTTAAAACAAGTCAGAATGAGGCTCAGTAGTGTGTTTGGCTTCACATGCCAGTATGACCTCCCTACAATGCCTGGGCATGCTCCTGATGAGGTGTCGGATGGTCTCCTGAGGGATGTCCTCCCAAACCTGGACTAAAGCATCCGCCATCTACTGGACAGTCTGTGGTGCAAAGTGACTTTGGTGGATGGAGCGAGACATGATGTCCCAGATGTGCTCAATCGGATTCAGGTCTGGGGAATGGGCGGGCCAGTCCATAGCATCAATGCCTTCCTCTTGCAGGAACTACTGACACACATGAGGTCTAGCATAGTCTTGCATTAGGAGGAACCCGGGGCCAACCGCACCAGCATATGGTCTCACAAGGGCTCTGAGGATCTCATCTCGGTACCTAATGGCAGTCAGGCTACCTCTGGCATGGAGGGCTTTGCGGACCCCAAAGAAATGCCACCCCATACCATTATTGACCCAGCGCCAAACCGGACATGATGGAGGATATTGCGGCAGTAGAACGTTCTCCATGGCGTCTCCAGACTCTGTCACGACTGTCACATGTGCTCAGTGTGAACCTGCTTTCATCTGTGAAGAGCACAGGGTGCTAGTGGCGAATTTGCCAATCTTGGTGTTCTCTGGCAAAGGCCAAACGTCTTGCATGGTGTTGGGCTGGAAGCACAACCCCCACCTGTGGATGTCATACCACCCTTAATGGAGTCTGTTTCTGACCATTTGAATGGACACATGCACATTTGTGGCCTGCTGGAGGTCATTTTGCAGGGCTCTGACAGTGCTCCTCCTACTCCTCCTTGAACAAAGGTGGAGGTAGCGGTCCTGCTGCTGGGTTTTTGCCCTCCTACGGCCTCCTCCACATCTCCTGATGTACTGGCCTATCTCCTGGTAGCGCCTCCATGCTCTGGACACTATGCCGACAGACACAGCAAACCTTCTTGCTACAGCTCGCATTGATGTGCCATCCTGGATGAGCTGTACTACCTGAGCCAGTTGTGTGGGTTGTAGACACCGTTTCATGCTACCACTAGAGTGAAAACACCGCCAGCATTCAAAGTGACCAAAACAACAGCAAGGAAGCATAGGAACTGAGAAGTGGTCTGTTGTCACCACCTGCAGAACCACTCCTTTATTGGGGTGTCTTGCTAATTGCCTATAATTTCCACCTGTTGTCTGTTCCATTTGCACAACTGCATGTGAAATTGATTGTCAATCAGTGTTGCTTCCTGACAGGACAGTGTTATTTCACAGAAGTGTGATTGACTTGGAGTTTGCTTTGTGTTGTTTAACCCCTTAAGGACTCATGACGTTCTCATACGTCTTCATTTCAGAGTCCTTAAGGACTCATGACGTATTAGAACGTCATCAGCTTTCCCGGCCCCCCGCAGCCAGCTGGACCGGAGCTGGTGCCCGATGCCTGCTTAAATCATTCAGCAGGCATCACGGCATATCGCCCAGGGGGGTCATGATGACCCCCCCATGTCTGCGATGGCCACAGATCGCTGTACACAGATCAGCCCAGCGATCTGCGGCGGATTCCGGGTCAATCGGGTCTCCAGTGACCCGGTGACCCGTAATTACTGGCTGATCGGGGCTGTCAGCAGCCATAGCCAGCAGGGGTGAGGTGGCACTGGTGCCACCTCACGATCGCCCTGATTCGTCGGTAGTGTTGCTCGCGAATATTCGCAATTCGAATTTTATTCGCGAATATCGCATATTCGCGAATATTCGTGAATATAGCGCTATATATTCGTAATTACGAATATTCTTTTTTTTTTTTCACAGTACACATCACAGTGATCATCCCTCTCTGCTTCCAGCTTGTGTGGTGTAAAGAAGGCTCTAATACTACTGTGTGAGACCGGCGTGCGAATTTTCGCATATGCGAATTTTCGCTTATGCTAATTTTGTATATGCGAATTTTCGCATTTATTAATTTTCGCACGCGCGAATATTCGCATATGCGAAAATAAAACGAGAATATTACAAATATGCGAATATTCGAGAATATGACGAATATTCGTCCATATATTAGCGAATATTCACGAATTCGAATATGGTCTATGCCGCTCAACACTATTCGTCGGCCGGTCTACCGGCCGACCAATCAGGGCACCTGCTGCGGGTGTCACTCTCGCAACCCACTCCGCCCCTCTTCCGGAGGACGTGAGCGGGTGCGGGAAGTTGACCCTGGCAGCTGGGGACCCCGATCCCCGGTGTCCCTGTTGGGATCGGGGCCCCAGGAGCGGTGGCGGCGACGAGGGACTGACCTGTGTGCCGGAGCAGGAGTTGGAGCTGAGTGACAGCCTCCTGCTGTTGCTTAGCAACAGCTCCCAGCATGCAAAAAGGGCATGCTGGGAGCTGTAGTTATGCAACAGCAGGAGGAAGACCACCACAACTCCCAGCATTCCCTTATGGGCATGCTGGGACTTATAGTTTTGCAACAGCTGGAGGCACATTTTTTCTATGGAAAAGTGTACCTTCAGCTGTTGTATAACTACAACTCCCAGCTTCCACAATCAGCTAAAGTGCATGCTGGGAGTTGTAGTGGTGCATCTGCTGGTTGCATAACTACAACTCCCAGCATGCCTGTTGGCTGTCGGTGACTGCTGAGAGTTGTAGTTTTGCAACAGCTGAAGGCACACTGGTTGTGAAACACTGAGTTAAGTAGCAAACCAATGTGTCTCCAGCTGTTGCATAACTACAATCCCCAGCATCCCCAGCCAAAGTAGTATGCCTCCAGCAGTTGCATAACTACAACTCCCAGCATGTACGGTCTATCAGTGCATGCTGGGAGTTGTAGTTTTGCAACAGCTGAAGGCACACTGGTTGCAAAACACTGAGTTTGTTACCAAACTCGGTGTTTCACAACCAGCGTGCCTCCAGCTGTTGCAAAACTACAACTCCCAGCATGCACTGATAGACCGTACATGCTGGGAGTTGTAGTTTTGCAACAGCTGGATGTTTCTCCCCCCCCCCCCCCCCCCCCCCCCAATGTGAACGTACAGAGTACACTCACATGGGCGGAGGTTTACAGTAAGTATCTGGCTGCAAGTTTGAGCTGCGGCAAATTTTCTGCCACAGCTCAAACTGCCAGCGAGAAACTACTGTGAACCCCCGCCCGTGTGACTGTACCCTAAAAACACTACACTACACTACACTACACTACACTAACACAAAATAAAATAAAAAGTAAAAAACACTACATATACACATATCCCTACACAGCCCCCCTCCCCTCCCCAATAAAAATGAAAAATGTCTGGTACGCCACTGTTTCCAAAACGGAGCCTCCAGCTGTTGCAAAACAACTACTCCCAGTATTGCCAGACAGCCACTGACTGTCCAAGCATGCTGGGAGTTTTACAACAGCTGGAGGCACCCTGTTTGGGAATCACTGGCGTAGAATACCCCTATGTCCACCCCTATACAAGTCCCTAATTTAGGCCTCAAATGCGCATGATGCTCTTTCGCTTTGGAGCCCTGTCGTATTTCAAGGCAACAGTTTAGGGTCACATATGGGGCATCGCTGTACTGTAAATTTTGGGGGGTATTTTCTGCTATTACCCTTTTAAAAAATGTAAATTTTTGGGGAAACCAAGCATTTTAGGTAAAAAAATTTTTTATTTTTTTTACATATGCAAAAGTCGTGAAATACCTGTGGGGTATTAAGGTTCACATTACTCCTTGTTACGTTCCCCGAGGGGTCTAGTTTCCAAAATGGTATGCCATGTGTTTTTTTTTTTTTTTTTTGCTGTCCTGGCACCACAGGGGCTTCCTAAATGCGGCATGCCCCCAGAGCAAAATTTGCTTCCAAAACGCCAAATGTGACTCCTTCTCTTCCGAGACCTGTAGTGCGCCAGCAGAGCACTTTTCACCCCCATATGGGGTGTTTTCCGAATCGGAAGAAATTGGGCTTCAAATGTTGGGGGGTATTTTCTGCTATTACCCTTTATAAAAATGTAAAATTTTTGGGAAAACAAGAATTTTAGGAAAATTTATTTTTTCGTTTTTTACATATGCAAAAGTCGTGAAACACCTGTGGGGTATTAAGGTTCACTTTACCCCTTGTTACGTTCCCCGAGGGGTCTAGTTTCCAAAGCAGTATGCCATGTGTTTTTTTGTTTTTTTTTTGCTGTTTTGGCACCATAGGGGCTTCCTAAATGCGGCATGCCCCCAGAGCAAAATTTGCTTTCAAAAAGCCAAATGTGACTCCTTCTCTTCTGAGACCTGTAGCGCACCAGCAGAGCACTTTTCACCCCCATATGGGGTGTTTTCTGAATCTGGAGAAATTGGGTTTCAAATTTTTGGAGTTATTTTTGGAGTTATTTTTTAAAAATGTAAAATTTTTGGGAAACCAAGCATTTTAGGTAATTTTTTTTTTTAAACATATGCAAAAGTCGTTAATCACCTGTGGGGTATTAAGGTTCACTTTACCCCTTGTTACATTCCTCAAGGGGTCTAGTTTCCAAAATGGTATGCCATGTGTTTTTTTTTGCTGTTCTGGCACCATATGGGCTTCCTAAAGGTGACATGCCCCCCAAAAACCATTTGTCGCTCCTTCCCTTCTGAGCCCTCTACTGTGCCCGCCGAACAATTAACATAGACATATGAGGTATGTCCTTACTCAAGAGAAATTGGGCTACAAATACAATTAAAAATTTTCTCCTTTTTACCCCTTGCAAAAATTCTAAAATTGGATCTACAAGAACATGCGAGTGTAAAAAATGAAGATTTTGAATTTTCTTCTTCACTTTGCTGCTATTCCTGTGAAACACCTGGAGGGTTAAAACGCTGACTGAATGTCATTTTGAATACTTTGGGGGTGCAGTTTTTATAATGGGGTCATTTGTGGGGTATTTCTAATATGAAGACCCTTCAAATCCACTTCAAACCTGAACTGGTCCCTGAAAAATAGGGAGTTTGAAAATTTTGTGAAAAATTTTAAAATTGCTGCTGAACTTTGAAGCCCTCTGATGTCTTCCAAAAGTAAAAACTCATACATTTTATGATGCAAATATAAAGTAGACATATTGTATATGTGAACCCAAACATTTTTTATTTTGAATATCCATTTTCCTTACAAGCAGAGAGCTTCAAAGTTAGAAAAATGCTAAATTTTCATTTTTTTCATCAAATTTGGGGATATTTCACCAAGAAAGTATGCAATTTCCCACAAAAATTTACCACTATGTTAAAGTAGAATATGTCACGAAAAAACATTCTCTGAATCAGAATGATAAGTAAAAGCATTCCAGAGTTATTAATGTTTAAAGTGACAGTGGTCATAATTGCAAAAAACGTCCGAGTCCTTATGGTGAAAAAGGGCTACGTCCTTAAGGGGTTAAGTGTTCCCTTTATTTTTTTGAGCAGTATAGTTATTGCCATACCAAATAACACAGAGATGCAGACTAGTCTAAAGAGCATACTATATAAGTATAAATAATAAATATAAATAAATAAATATATATAGGTTAGGTGGAAATCAAGTGGGCGGACAGTAACTGGGTGGAATGGAAACTTTTCAGTGGGTTTGTGGTAAAATACAAAATACATAAACACATGTATTATAGAATTAGCATGACACTGTGTTGTGGTAAATGACATGGCTGGGTGGGCATGGATGGTGTTCACTGTTATCTCACCTTCTTTCTCCATCCTGCAGTTGACCACAGTCGCGTGGAACTCTCTTTGATCACCTCGGATGAAGATACTGATTATATCAATGCCAGTTTTATAAAGGTAAATAGTTTAATAATCCTTTATTCTGCAAATAAAAATTGGGTAACTCTACATATATTCTGAAATATACAAAAGAGCCATAGCTCGGCTTTTCATCACGGAGGACATAGATACAGTTGGTTGACCCCTTTTTTGTATCTAAGTAACCTGGTAAAGGCAAAATGGTACCCAGAAAGCCCACACTATCTTTCCCCATCTACAAAAATAACTTTTCTCTCTTTGAAAACTACTTTTTTACAATAATCAGTTGGCAAGCAATGGAGTATGGTAAATGTAGCAGATCAATGGCAGATCAGCTTTCACTACTGTCCCACAGATCAGAGGTATAACTTGATGATGCTGGGCCCCAATGCAAGAACTGTTAGGGTGCATTCACATCTTGATTTGTGAATCCAGACTATACAGATACAGTGGGAAATTTCATAACCAGCCATCTGCCATATCCCTGCCAGGTCCACGCCGTACCCCATTGACTTCAGTGAGCCAACCAGAGTCAGCTAGTATTTCCGTGAGGCTGCGCTTTTCAGTCCAGTTCGAAAGCTGGATATGGTCCGAAAATGAGCCCACAGGAGATACTAACTGACTCTGGTCAGCTTATTGAAATCAGTGGGCTATGGTACAGCTGGAATTCCTCAAGAGGCGGTTTGAAAATTCTCCTGCTGTATCTGACTGCTGGATTGGCAATCTGAGATGTGAAGACATCCTTACAGGGCCCCCAGCCATACCGCCTCATTAATAGCACTGGTCTACTCCTATATAGAAGAGAGATCTTATGGGCCCCTCGGGCTCCTGGGCTTGGATGTACCCTCTGAAAACCTTGTTTATCCCGCCTGCACCAGATGACAGACATAGATATGGATGTCTCTATGATCTTTGTGTTGTGTCCCGGTACCGTATAGTATACCGTACCTTGTATGGTGGTCCCCAATGCCAGAGTTAATTCGTTCCAGTAGGGTCCTCCTGGTGGGATAGCCCCTAGTCACCTCTTCCTTCTTTAATTTTGTGATGTTTCTATGTATATTTAATTGTATATTTAATTGTGTATATAGTGTCTCAGGACCTTCGGTCATGTGACAAATGTTAATTCTCTTAGGGTATGTTAAAGGACCTTTCTAGGTAACGTGTGTGGTCACATGTTTAGACCATAATTCCTTGTGTAAAGTGATTGACAGATGGTATGGACCAATGAGCTCAAGGCCAGCCCCAGCCCATATAAGGGACATGCCAACCAATCCTCGCTCTCTTGGGTTCCGGACTAGCAGAGAGTAGAGATCCGTGCAACTTACAAAGACAAGACCAGGCCGAAGCCTGATAATACTAAACCGTGAGTTATAATACAACTCCCCGTTAAAGTCTGCGTGACTGCTGGACCTAAACTCAATCCCCTAAATCCAGCGGAGCAGCGCATATAAATCTCCTGATTTTAAAACTCACAAAGGTCCCAACCAACGGTCAAGATCCTAATAGACTCTGATTGTACAAAGAATGTTCCTGTTTAATTCTGCATAAAATCTGCAGTAAAAGTTCCGACAGTTTTCTGAAACCTCCGGTTGTGGACAATCATTTATTATTCCTCCCTATCGCTCTTGGGACGGGTAGCGATAGGACCAGCATATACAGAGGAGCCCTCACCCTGGCGTCATGACAGTTAAGGCTTAAACCAGCACCCTTTCATCACTGCACAGCTACACCCTATATACCCTACACCCCCACAAGCTTACCACATTTGCAAATGCATATGATTTTGTGATTTCTCAACTGCATGGTTATATAGGCTGATATGATATATAGACTTTGATGACACCAAAGTCTAGATTCTAGGCTTTATTGCCAGAAAATTAAGTGAAAACCTTGATACTCGGCAAATTGCAAATTTTCAAAATGAAGTCGATATGAAGATGTGCATAAAAAACACACATTGTTACATGTTGAGAAGACCATAAATGACAAGGAATGTTATACTGTTTCACACAAGTGTATTGGTATAAATCACCAATACAGATCCATAATAGCATTAGTACAGTGTGTCATCAGTATTTTTTTTAAGTACTGCTTTAGTATCACATCTGTATTTCTAGGCAGGAAATAGTAATGTAAAATAAGTAAAATAATGATGATATACTGATGCAATACAGATTACATACATAACACGTATGAATGTATCCATATTTTAATGGGAATGCTTCATCTGCAAAATGGATAAAAGTTGCATTTGCTTCGTTGGTTTTAAAATCCAGCATATTTTTATGCCCATGTGAATAGCTCCATAGATTAACATTAGCACCCTACTGTGGTCCAAAGAACAAGATGAAGTACCGATACACAATGCGCTAGTGTAAAAGCATCCTTAAAAAGTAGCTCCCACCATCCTTTTTTTTCCTGTCCCTGCCTATTGCCCATCTATCCCTAACCCCCTCCCAGCCTTAAAAAAAAATTTCTACTATAGTAAAAATGCCTGTTACGCCGAGCACTCTGGGTCCTTGCTCCTCCCCGGAGCGTTTGCGGCGTTCCTCTCTCTGCAGCGCCCCGGTCAGACCCGCTGACCGGGAGCGCTGCACTGACACTGCCGGCGGGGATGCGATTCGCATAGCGGGATGCGCCCGCTCGCAAATCGCATCCCAAGTCACTCACCTGTCCCGGTCCTGGCGCGCGGCTCCGCTCCTTAGGGCGCGCGCGCGCCAGCTCTCTAAGATTTAAAGGGCCAGTGCACCAATGATTGGTGCCTGGCCCAATCAGTCTAATTAGCCGCCACCTGCCACCTGTCTATATAACCTCACTTCCTCTTCACTGCCTTGCCGGATCTTGTTGCCTTGTGCCAGAGAAAGCGTTTATAATGTTTGCCTTACCAGTGTTCCTGACCTCTTGCTATCGCCATTGACTACGAACCTTGCCACCTGCACCGACCTTCTGCTACGTCTGACCTTGCCTCTGTCTAGTCCTTCTGTCCCACGCCTTCTCAGCAGTCAGCGAGGTTGAGCCGTTGCCGGTGGATACGACCTGGTTGCTACCGCTGCAGCAAGACCATCCCGCTTTGCGGCAGGCTCTGGTGAATACCAGTAGCAACCTAGAACCGGTCCACCGACACGGTCCACGCCAATCCCTCGCTGACACAGAGGATCCACATCCAGCCTGCCGAATCCTAACAATGCCTTTTTGTCTGCCTGGTAGTGTGCTCACTTACCAGGCAGACTTCACCAGCAGACGTGACATCACTGATGCCTGCTGGGGGGCCTGACTTCCACCCTTAGTTCACCTATACAGGGTGCCTCCAGCTGCTTCACCACTGCAACTCCCAGAATGCCCTGACATTTATCGGCTGTCAGAACATACTGGGAGTTTTAGTGGTGAAACAGCTGGAGGCACCCTGTGTTGAAAACAATAAGTTTGGTCCATGGCCGCGGCGCTACCCCATTCCCTCCATTCCCCCCCCCCCCAGTTTTGAAAACCCTGAACCCCACTCCCCCCCCCCCCCCCCCGTTTTGAAAACCCTGAACCCTGCTCCCCACCATGTTGAAAACCCTGAACCCCGCTCTCCCCCAACCCACGTGTTGAAAAGCCCGAACCCCATTCTCCCCAAAACATACCCTAGTGTAGAGTCCTGAGGCAGCAGTAGTGGCGTGGAAATGCTGGGAGGCAGAGCCGGCGTGTGAGGCTAGGGAGCCAATGCGCTCTCAGTGCTCGCTCCGCCTGTCTGATTGACAGGCAGGGAGCGCAGGCTGAATGAATTAGGACCGATTGCCCGGCCGGCATCAGTCTGAATTCAAGCATGACGTCAAACCAGCCTGCAGCCGGCCATTAGGAGGGAGACCCCTAGTGGCCGGTTTTCAAAATTAAAATAAACTATTTTAATAAAAAAATTATTAATGGATCTATATTAGAGATATGTTGTAGTACATAAGTACTACAACATATCAAAAAAAAAGTTTGGTGACAGTGCCCATTTAAGGGTAGGGTCAAACATAGCGTAAACGCAGCATCATTGGACGCACCTGCATATTAGACGCACCTGTGTATTTGACACTGTTTAAGTGCTAGCAAAGTGTATGGGTGTTTACTATTACTCCCATAGACTTTGCTAGCACAGAAAAAGGCAGCGTCAAATACACAGGTGCGTCATATATGCAGCGTTTTCTTATTGTACCGAGGCTGCCTAGAAAAAAAAAACACTTTAACTCACCTTCTCCTGCTCCCTCGTACCTCCAGATCCAGGTGCCCCATTTCCGGCCGGTCCCCACTGCTTCAGCGGAGCCGGCAGGGGCTGTAGACGTGGTGTCACACCAAAGCTCTGCCGATCACTGGCCGCATCGGTGTCCCACCTAGGCCAGTGATTGGCGAGCAGCACCGTCAGTTCACCCAGCTGTAGAAGCTATGCTCTGCAGCTCGGGGGAAGGTAAGTTTTTGTATGTAGCATTGGGACAATAATAAATTACATAATTCTACTGGATAACCCCTTTAAGGTAGGTAAACTGAAATGAATAAATAGGGTTGCCACCCAGCCGGTATTTCAACCCTGCTGCTGGTATTTTCATAACACAAATACCGGCCATGCAAATGGTCGTTATTTTACATTAAGGCGCACGACCGAGCGCAGAAGGCGCTGCCACTTACTGTGCACTAAGTGGCCACGGGCCGCACTGTGCTGGGTTCACAGCCGAAGCTGTCTCCATGACAACCCCAGACTATGTGTAACCTCAAGCAGCAAAAGCCAATCAGAAGGCCAGAGCTGCCGATCCAGGGCCATCCTCCTCCTCCACCTCCTGAATGAGAGCTGCGACCATAGTAGCAGGTGAAGCTCTAGTGCTGCTGGGAGGATCCTCATCCTGAGACTCTAAGGTGACATCAGATAGGAAGCTATTATTTTTATTATATTATTATTATTATACTTATCTTCACTTTCTTCCTTCTCTTATATTTGCTAATGCGACTTTCGAAAGTTCGAAAACTTCTGCGAATGAAGTCGTCATTGACACCTGTGTAACTTATATATACTGTATGACCTATATGTGTAGGTTTTCTAGAATTAGTGCAGTACCACAAAAAAACATTGGCAGATCGCTTACTTGTTGGATACAAACAGCAATTTTACCACTATGGCATCTGTCCCATCATAATAAATTTTAAATATGTGCAGCATGCTACGTTATTTTCCAGCATTTTATAACGGAAATAACCCTGAGGTGTCCCAAAGGAATGTCCGAGGAAGGTCTCTAAACTGTAGCTATTGCAAAACTACAACTCCCAGCATGCCCAGACAGCCTTTGGCTTACGTTAGTGATTGCTCAGGACAGTGTTTCCCAAGCAGGGAGCCTCCAGCTGTTTCAAAACTACAACTCCCATCATACCCGTTTTGCAGCATGCTCAGGGTAGGACTTTAGACGAAGTATGACCTGGAAAAAAAAAGGGCCACAAAAAAAGCACTCTTATTTTGCACTAGTTTAAAAAATAGTGGGTCTTGGCGTTCTTTGGCGATTTTTCTTCCCCCCAGGCTGATCCCCCTGTGCTATTTTAATCCCCCCCCCTCTGGCCACGCCCCCGATGCCATTTTAATCCCCTTCTGATCCTCCTGTGCCATTACATAATGGGACATGTTTGGGCATGGGCAGAGCTTCCTGTGATGCCACGCATATATAATTAATTATGCAAATTAGGATGGCTGGTATTTTTTTGCAAGAAAGGTGGCAACCCTATGAATAAATGACCCTGAATGTTATATTATTTTATTATTGTAAACGAAATTGGACTATGCAAGTGCTGGAATCCTTCTATATAAAATACCTGGCATTATAATTTTGGTTTTACTATTTACATGTACATTTTTGTTTGTTACAGGGTGTTTATGGTCCCAGGGCATATATTGCCACTCAAGGTCCCCTGCCAAGTACCCTTGTAGACTTTTGGAGAATGATTTGGGAATACAATATTGGGGTAAGAAAAGTGTTGTTGATAAATACATAGCATGCAAGACAGTATTTTTCGTCCTATAGGACGCACCGGCGTATAAGACGCACCCAATTTTTAGGGGCAAAATCTAAAAAAATAAAGATTTTGAACCCAATAGTGGTCTTCAACCTGCGGACCTCCAGATGTTGCAAAACTACAACTCCCAGCATGTCCGGGCATGCTGGGAGTTGTAGTTTTGCAACATCTGGAGGTCCGCAGATTGAAGACCACTGCATAGGAGGAGGTAATACTCACGTGTCCCCGCCGCTCCGGACCCGTCACCGCTGCCCTGGATGTCGCTCCATCGCTGTCGCCGTGTCCCCGTCGCTCCGGAACATCTCTGCTGCCGGCCGGGTATCCTCGCTCTCCGTCGCCGCCATCACGTCGTTACGCACACCGACGCACGTACGCGACGACGTGATGACGAGGAAGGAGAGCGCCGGTCATACAGGGGATCCCTGAACGGAGAAGACACCGAGGAGGCAGGTAAGGTCCCCCCCCCCCGGTGTCCTGTAAGCACTAACCCGGCTATTCAGTCGGGCTGTTTGGGACCGCCGCGGTGAAATCGCGGCGGTCCCGAACAGCCCGACTGAATATCCGGGTTAGTGTCACTTTCCCTACAGACGCGGTGGTCAGCTTTGATCGGCGCGTCTGAAGGGTTAATACTGGGCATCACCGCGATCGATGATGTCCTGTATTAGCCCGTTGATGGCCGCAGGGACCGCCGCGATAGGGGTGTATTCGCCGTAAAAGACGCACCGACTTTTTCCCCCCAGTTATACGGCGAAAAATACGGTAATATAGACAGTAGAGAGTATCGGCTCCTATTCGCACATTCTATGCGGGTGCTCAATCTCCAGTTTCGGAAACCTCTGGGTTTCCGGTACTGGGGACGTGACATCACGCCACGCCCCCTCCATTCATGTCTATGGGAGGGGGGGTGACGGCCACCACGCCCCCTCCCATAGACATGAATGGAGGGGGCATGGCGTGACGTCATATCCCCAGTCACGTCCTCAGAAAACTTAATGTGAATGTAGTAAAATGGTTACAGAACATGTCAGATGTTTATTGAAAATAACCAAGGTGCCAATTAGTAAATGAAGCTGGTACTTGTAGTACTTGAAGGAACATTCCTATTTTATAGCATAAACCTCTTAGTGGGGTTTTCCTTCATGGACCCATACTGTTCTGGGAACAAAGAGAGCCTTTTAACAAATACCTGCACAGGTAAAAAGGTTAGGGGGAAAATGTGCAGGAGCACAGCAGCCCTTTCCTTTTGAGAGTTATTGAAAGTCCAGGGGAAAGTGCCCTAAATGTACTAACCCCTTTTTTGTTTTTTTTTCTTTTCTTCTCATTTCAGACTGCTCACATTCTGTGGACTATTTCGATGACCAGCATTTTTTATTTATTTATATAAAATGGTTAAAGATGGCTTGTGGGGGAGTGTTTTTTGTAATAGCGGTTTCTGGAGCTAAGGCTAAGCCCCGGCTTAGTAATGGACTTCATCTATGAGACAGTTTCCACTACTAAGCCTGTAAAGTAAATACAAATTTAAAAATAAAAACATGTTAAAAAATATTTTATTACAAAAACACTCCCCCACTTGCCCTCATTAACCATTTTATTTAAATAAAAAACTTTTTTTTGCTCATTGACATAGTCCACGGAATCTGACGTTGTCCACAGGATACACAGATCAGAAACTAAAAAAAGAAAAACACAAAAAATAGGCGCCTGGGAGAGAGCACACAGATTGCAGTCTGTTCCCAAACAGGGAGCCTTAAGCTGTTGCTAAACTATAGGGCAATTGGGTCAACCTCATAGGGGGCTTTATGCCTTCTTCTGGATCAACACAGTAGGGTAATAAATTAAAGGGGTACTCCTCCCCTAGACATCTTATCCCCTATCCAAAGGATAGGAGATAAGATATCTGATCGCGGGTGTCCCGCTGATGGGGACCCCTGCGATCCCGGCTGCGGCACCCCAGACATCCAGTGCACAAAGCGAACTTCGCTCCGTGCCAGATGACTGGTGATGCGGGGTGGAGGCTTGTGACGTTATGGGAGGGGGCGTGATGGCCGTCACGCCCTCTCCCATAGACTTGCATTGAGGGGGCGTGGTCGTCATATCACAAGTGGGGTGTGGCCGTGACAGCTCGAGCCTCGGCGCTGCACTCACCGAATGCCGGGTGCAGAAGGGAGGACCCCTGCGATCAGACATCTTATCCCCTTACCTTTGAATAGGGGATAAGATGTCTAGGGGTGGAGTAGCCCTTTAACTTTATGGACCCATCCCTTTTTAACCTTATAAATTGTGTATCTATGTAACAATGATGTTATCGTTGTTATGTGTATTTATCTGTCAGCATTTCTGAGATACCCTTATATTGGGGCTTTGTGGTATTTTTTTTTCTTTTAACACATTGGTGTGTTATATCTTCTAGCATTATTAAAGGAAATTCACCACAGAGGGCAGTCATGATTATTTTTGTGTATCTCATGTTTTTAACATGTTGTGGTCTGTGCATTAAGTAAGGATTATTTTCTTAGGTGTGCACATTTATAGCTGCTTGCTTTTGTTCATTTCTATATATTGTATGCCATCTGTCACAGGCATCCTTTTAATAGCAACCGCATGAGTTTTTTACAAACTTGGTTGTGATCGATGAATGCATGGCATCTGTCAGGACTTTTGTTTTTAATATATATGTTCGGGGCTTCCTACCAGTGTATACACTAAAAAAGAGATATAAACAAATGAAAACATATATAAAAGAATGTTCAGGTTTAAGCAAATAAACGATTTTCTTTTAATAATAAACGGTTATATAATTTTCTAATAATCTGGGCATTATCCCCTATTCCAGCAGTCGGATCTCATGTGATCTTCAGAATGGAGTGGCAAGTTGGCACATTCCCGAATCATAGGGAATGCCAGAGATACCTAAGACCAGCACTTAGGGATCTCCAGCCGTCCCATAAACAATGCCTGCAGATATGCCACTCTGTGCCGTGTGCAGAGTCAGGGCCACATTCTGAAGATCAGATACACCACATTCTAGGATCAGACACACCTATCCACAAGATAGTACCACTTTAATTCCAGTCATTCACCATGGACATTCCATGTTTTCTTCAAGTGATAGACATGGTCATGTGATTGACACACAGGTACATGACACATTATGTAGCACTGATGGCACAGTGAGATTTAAAACTTAGCTTTTAATAATAGGTAATAAAAAGCTCAGAAAACAAAGAAAAGAAAAACGGGTGTATATATTCAATACACATAAATAGCGGCCGTCATCTTAGTGTCCACGCTATCATATAAAGTAACAGAATGGTATATAGTTCATTGTCAGGGACTCACTTAGCTCAGGATTATACCTCTCTATTCTTGCAGATGGGTGTATCCAGAGAGAAGGTCTAATCAATAACATTACATCCCAGAGGCCTCGTGCTGTCTATTCACAATCTCCTGCAGACAGTATATATTTATGTCCATAGGCCTCTTATTATAGCACATCCAAATTGCACTTGTATTATTTCACATATATCCACATAGCAGTTATTATCTGGGGCAAAACAGAATGTCCATATAGCCACATATATATATGAGATATCGCTAGGTATTAGTTATGTTATGCACACTGGAAAAATTGCTGCTATTCTAAGGAAGGACCTAATCATCCAGGGGCGGACACAGACAGCAGAGGGCCCCTGTGCAAAGAATGTGCCTGGGCCCCCCCCCCCCAGCACTGTGCCCCCTCATGTACCTAGACCCCACCGGGGGGGCCTCCACTTAATCCGCGCATGTAGTGTCGCCACTTGCCTTGTCCACCACAGGTGGATGGAACGACTCCTGAGGTGGGCTCCGGGTGGCCCCTGTCCCTCTCAGTGTGCGGCCCAGTGAGTACTCCCCCAGGTCAGCCTGACCCGTATCTAGCTGGGAGGCAGAGGGCAGTGCTCCCCTTTACATTCGCACCCCTGGACTTAGCATGACACCCCTTGGCACCCCCTGGTTCCTTGGCTTCTTATCCTTAATGATAGAAGTGACTTACAGGCAGGGCCAGACTGGGACCAAAAATAGGCCCAGGCATTTTAAAATAAACAGCCCATTTTTATGGTGGGGGTCTGACTCATGGGACCCCCACCAATCACCTTGGTTCAAGTGGCTCCCGAGATGTTGGAAAGCTGCAACTCCCATCATGTCTGAAGTGACTACAGCTGATGGGACAGTCAGGAGACTACACAATGATATCAGTGACTACAGCTCTGATGGGACAGTTAGGAAAATACACAATGATATCACTGACCTGAGTGACGTCTTCTCTGTTGTCTTTACTTTTCTTCTTCCTCTGGTCCAGACACCAGGATTTCTTCCGTCTTCTCTGCAGAGTCTGACACCTGGACATCATTGGTTCCTTCATTTGTCAGTAGATCCTCATCCTCTGTATGATGACAATAATCATTATAACCTTGCCAAATACTGTACCCCTGAATATAATACTGCCAACCACTGTACCCCCTGAATATAATACTGCCAACCACTGTACCCCTGAATATAATACTGCCAACCACTGTACCTCCGAATATAATACTGCCAACCACTGTACCCCTGAATATAATACTGCCAACCACTGTACTCCATGAATATAATACTGCCAACCACTGTACCCCTGAATATAATACTGCCAACCACTGTACTCCATGAATATAATACTGCCAACCACTGTACCCCTGAATATAATACTGCCAACCACTGTACTCCATGAATATAATACTGCCAACCACTGTACCCCTGAATATAATACTGCCAACCACTGTACCCCCGAATATAATACTGCCAACCACTGTACCCCCTGAATACTGCCAACCACTGTACCCCCTGAATATAATACTGCCAACCACTGTACCCCCTGAATACTGCCAACCACTGTACCCCCTGAATATAATACTGCCAACCACTGTACCCCCTGAATACTGCCAACCACTGTACCCCTGAATATAATACTGCCAACCACTGTACCCCCGAATATAATACTGCCAACCACTGTACCCCCTGAATATAATACTGCCAACCACTGTACTCCATGAATATAATACTGCCAACCACTGTACCCCTGAATATAATACTGCCAACCACTGTACCCCCTGAATATAATACTGCCAACCACTGTACCCCTGAATATAATACTGCCAACCACTGTACCCCCTGAATACTGCCAACCACTGTACCCCTGAATATAATACTGCCAACCACTGTACCCCTGAATATAATACTGCCAACCACTGTACCCCCTGAATACTGCCAACCACTGTATCCCTGAATATAATACTGCCAACCACTGTACTCCCAAAATACTGCCAACCACTGTACCCCTGAATATAATACTGCCAAATACTGTACCCCTGAATATAATACTGCCAACCACTGTACTCCCTAAATACTGCCAACCACTGTACCCCTGAATATAATACTGCCAAATACTGTACCCCTGAATATAATACTGCCAACCACTGTACCCCTGAATATAATACTGCCAACCACGATACACCACTGAATCACCCCATACACTCCATCCTCAGTCTCCTCATCACCCCATACACTCCATCCTCAGTCTCCTCATCACCCCATGCACTCCATCCTCAGTCTCATCACCCCATACACCCCACACAACCCATCCTCAGTCTCCTCATCACCCCATACACCCCACACACCCCATCTTCAGCCTCCTCATCACCCCATACACCCCACACACTCAATCCTCAGTCTCCTCATCACCCCATGCACTCCATCCTCAGTCTCCTCATCACCCCATGCACTCCATCCTCAGTCTCCTCATCACCCCACGCACTCCATCCTCAGTCTCCTCATCACCCCACGCACCCCATCCTCAGTCTCCTCATCACCCCATGCACTCCATCCTCAGTCTCCTCATCACCCCACGCACCCCATCCTCAGTCTCCTCATCCCCCCATGCACTCCATCCTCAGTCTCCTCATCACCCCATCCTCAGTCTCCTCATCGCCCCACGCACTCCATCCTCAGTCTCCTCATCACCCCATTCACCCCACGCACCCCATCCTCAGTCTCCTCATCACCCCATGCACTCCATCCTCAGTCTCCTCATCACCCCATGCACTCCATCCTCAGTCTCCTCATCACCCCATGCACTCCATCCTCAGTCTCCTCATCACCCCATCCTCAGTCTCCTCATCACCCCATGCACTCCATCCTCAGTCTCCTCATCACCCCCATATACCCCATCCTCAGTCTCCTCATCACCCCCATACACCCCACGCACCCCATCTTCAGTCTCATCACCCCATACACCCCACACAACCCATCCTCAGTCTCCTCATCACCCCATACACCCCACACACCCCATCTTCAGTCTCCTCATCACCCCATACACCCCATGCACTCCATCCTCAGTCTCCTCATCACCCCATGCACTCCATCCTCAGTCTCCTCATCACCCCATACACCCCACGCACTCCATCCTCAGTCTCCTCATCACCCCATGCACTCCATCCTCAGTCTCCTCATCACCCCATACACCCCACGCACCCCATCCTCAGTCTCCTCATCCCCCCATGCACTCCATCCTCAGTCTCCTCATCACCCCATCCTCAGTCTCCTCATCACCCCATGCACCCCATCCTCAGTCTCCTCATCACCCCATGCACTCCATCCTCAGTCTCCTCATCACCCCATGCACTCCATCCTCAGTCTCCTCATCACCCCATGCACTCCATCCTCAGTCTCCTCATCACCCCATCCTCAGTCTCCTCATCACCCCATACACCCCACGCACCCCATCCTCAGTCTCCTCATCACCCCATGCACTCCATCCTCAGTCTCCTCATCACCCCACGCACTCCATCCTCAGTCTCCTCATCACCCCACGCACTCCATCCTCAGTCTCCTCATCACCCCATGCACCCCATCCTCAGTCTCCTCATCACCCCATGCACTCCATCCTCAGTCTCCTCATCACCCCATGCACTCCATCCTCAGTCTCCTCATCACCCCATCCTCAGTCTCCTCATCACCCCATATACCTTAAGCACCTCATCAGTATTACACAGCTGACACCCCCCACCCCAGTCCTTCTCATCAACATTAAACCCCCTAATCATTACCCCCCTGACCCCCCCTCTGGTCCTCCTTATGAACACTACGCTCTCCCAGACTCCCAATCTTTCTTATCATTACACCACCAACCTCTTCAACACCCCTCCTGTCCTCTTCTTCATCATTACAACCCCCTCCCCACCCCCCCCACCGCCCTGCACCCGACCGTCACTCTCCTCACCTCATCTGCTCAGCGATGCGGCCGTGTGAGGCGGGAGGGTTTGCTGCTCCTGTCGCTTCTGCCGGGGTCAGAGGCCATGACACGTGACGTCAGGGGCTTGGAACAGACGTGCGTGCCTGCGCGGGGCACGTCTGTTCCCATCAGCCCCTGGCCTGTCCTCTCGCCCGGCCGAGGTAAATTACTGCTGTCAGCGGCAGGTCCGGGACCTGTTGCTGCAGCATTTAGTATGAAGTACTGGCAGGGGGCCCTGCAGGGGCCCAGACTGTGAGGTCCAGGCTGTGACCTGGGCTACTAGGGGGCCCCCTAACACGCTGGGCCCCTGTGCAGCCGAACCGGCTGAACAAGTGATATGTCCGCCCCTGTAATCATCCCATAAAGCCCAGAATATCATGTATGGGAGCATAAATAATATTGCACAGTTGGAAGAGATATTGCACGTATCCTATTGCACAGTTCATAGAGATATTCCACAAATCTTGTTGCACAGTTCATGGGAATATTGCACATGTAATAATTGCACTTATGATGTATCTTGCACTGTATCCCTAAAATGTGCCATTTGCAAAAATAAATAAATCCTATTCCAGTGTTATGATGTGCATAGTGGGTGCTATACAATCAAACTAAAACCTGTGGTCCCAAACTTGCTTCATTCATGTATCCGGGTTAGCGTCACGTGCCTACTTCTTAGCTCCTATGCTCAGATTCAGCTTAGATTCAGTTTGAATCTAAAGGGATACAGTGCAATATACACTGCTCAAAAAAATAAAGGGAACACTAAGATAACACATCCTATATCTGAATGAATGAACTAATCATATGAAATACTTTTGTCTTTACATAGTTGAATGTGCTGACAACAAAATCACACAAAAATTATCAATGGAAATCAAATGTATCAACCTATGGAGGTCTGGATATGGAGTCACAATCAAAATCAAAGTGGAAAACACCACTACAGGCTGATCCAACTTTGATGTAATGTCCTTAAAACAAGTCAAAATGAGTCTCAGTAGTGTGTGGCCTCAACGTGCCCATATGACGTCCCTACAATGCCTGGGCACGCTCCTGATGGTGGCGGATGGTGGCGGATGGTCTCCTGACGGATGTCCTCCCAGACCTGGACTAAAGCAAACACCAACTCCTGGACAGTCTGTGGTGCAACATGGTGTTGGTGGATGGAGCGAGACATGATGTCCCAGATGTGCTCAATCGGATTCAGGTCTGGGGAATGGGCGGGTCAGTCCATAGCATCAATGCCTTCCTCTTGCAGGAACTGCTGACACACTCCAGCCACATGAGGTCTAGCATTGTCTTGCATTTGGAGGAATCCAGGGCCAACCGCACGAGCATATGGTCTCACAAGGGGTCTGAGGATCTCATCTCGGTACTTAATGGCAGTCAGGCTACCTCTGGCAAGCACATGGAGGGCTGTGCGGCCCCAATGAAATGCCAACCCACACCATTACTGACCCACCGCCAAACCAGTCATGCTTGAGGATGTTGCAAGCAGCAGAACGTTCTCCACGGCGTCTCCAGACTCTATCACATCTGTCACATGTGCTCAGTGTGAACCTGCTTTCATCTGTGAAGAGCACAGGGTGCCAGTGGCGAATTTGCCAAACTTGGTGTTCTCTGGCAAATGCCAAACGTACTGCATGGTGCTGGGCTGTAAGCACAACCCCCACCTGTGGATGTCGGGCCCTCATACCACCCTCATGGAGTCTGTTTCTGACCACAATTGTGGCCTTCTGGAGGTCATTTTGCAGGGCCATGGCAGTGCTCCTCCTGCTCATCCTTGCTGCTGGGTTGTTGCCCTCCTACGGCCTCCTCCACATCTCCTGATGTACTGGCCTGTCTCCTGGTGGTGCCTCCATGCTCTGGACACTACGATGACAGACACAGCAAACCTTCTTGCCACAGCTCGTATTGATGTGCCATCCTGGATGAGCTGCACTACCTGAGCCACTTGTGTGGGTTGTAAACTCCATCTCATGCTACCACTAGAGTGAAAACACCGCCAGCATTCAAAAGTGACCAAAACCTTAGCCCGGAAGCATAGAAACCGAGAAGTTGTCTGTGGTCACCACCTGCAAAACCACTCCTTCATTGGGGGTGTCTTGCTAATTGCCCATAATTTCCACCTGTTGTCTGTTCCATTTGCACAACAGCATGTGAAATTGATTGTCAATCATTGTTGCTTCCTGAGTGGATTTCACAGAAGTGTGATTGACTTGGAGTTACGTTGTGTTGCTTAAGTGTTCCCTTTGTTTTTTTAAACAGTGTACATCATAAGTGCAATTATTACAAGTGCAATGTTCACATGAACTGTGCAACAAGATTTGTGGAATATCTCTATGAACTATGCAATAGTGTGATGTCCCAGTACGGGATGATGTGGCCCCGTACTGTCCTCCTGCCCTGTCAGGCAGAATCCCTGCATGTCCCCAGGGCTCCCCTGCAGCATGCCCCCATTATGTATATAGGTTTGTCTCATTTAATGTACTGTTGTTTAATGTTTGTACTAGGGATGTCCCGATACCGATACTGGTATCGGTATCGGGGCTGATAATAGCCATTTGCATGGTATCGGGGACTCGTTTAATATGCCCGATACCATGCCCGATACCTGGTGCCGCTCTGATGCCCCGTTCTTCCATCCTCCCGTCCGCATCATAGTGTTCCATGAAGAAGCATGTGACACACACGTCACTCCACCTCCTCCCCTGCACCCTGCATAATGCTGCGCAGGAAGCAGAGTGACGTGTATGTCACATGCTCCTCCATTGGATGACACGATGTGGACCGGAGGACGGGAGAACGGGGCAGCAGAGCGGCAGCACTAGCACCCGACAGAGGAGGTGAGCTGCCTGCAAGGAGGGGGCTGCTACTAATGTCTAAGTGGGGGGGGCCCTGCTGCTGTCTAAGCGGGGGAACCCTGCTGCTGTCTAAACGGGGGGCCTTCTGCTGTCTAATAGGGGGGGCCCTGCTGCTGTCTAAAGGGGAGGCCCTGCTGCTGTCTAAGCGGGGGAACCCTGCTGCTGTCTAAACGGGGGAGGGGGGCTGCTGCTGTCTAAAGGGGGGGCCCTGCTGCTGTCTAAAGGGGGGCCCTGCTGCTGTCTAAAGGGGGGGCCCTGCTGCTGTCTAAAGGGGGCCCTGCTGCTGTCTAAAGGGGGGGCCCTGCTGCTGTCTAAAGGGGGGCCCTGCTGCTGTGTAAAGGGGGGGCCCTGCTGCTGTCTAAAGGGGGGGGGCTGCTGCTGTCTAAAGGGGGGGCTTGCTGCATTCTTAAGGGGGGGCCCTGCTGCTGTTTAAATGGGGGCCCATTGCCTAAAGGGGGGCTGTGGTCTACAGGGGGGCTGCTGTCTACAAGGGGGGCTGCTACTAATGACTGCCAGGGGGCTGCTGCTAATGTCTGCAAGGGGATACTACCTACTATTAAAGGCAATCTTACAGCAGAGTCACCTGCACTAACTTGAATTTATAGGTAGATAGTGCAGGTGACCCGGTTTCTATCGCTGTTCACCATGTGGTCATCGGTCTCACCCCCAATGCAAATTCCCTGTTCTGTCCAATGGAGAAGAGAGAAATCTTGGCTCATACTACTGCAGCAGCCTATATTGTACACAACAAGGAACCCACATATCGGCACGGTAAGCAGCGCCAGAAACCGCGTCACCCTGGTGTCAGATTCCCTTTAAAATATAAGTACTCGTACTTGGTATCGGCGAGTACTAGAATTAAAGTATCGGTACTCGTACTCGGTCTTAAAAAAATGGTATCGGGACATCCCTACTTTGTACCACATGATTGTTACCCAGAGGGCTCCAGTGACCAGGTGACCCCCCCCCCCAAGTGACCTATGGGCTCCTTGCACAGCCCCCCTATATAACAAGGGGAGGGGCTGCAATCTCTCTCTTAGCACATTGCTACTTCTGCTGAGGTCCAGTGCAGTCAAGTTGTTCCAGTGTCTGTGCCCAGAGCATTGGAGGCCTCAAGCCTAAAGTCATGTAGCCACAAGTCTGTCATCAGTAAGTCAAGTCATCTTATTGTCAGTCACCATCTCTGTCAAGTTCATCTGTAGTCATGAAAACTCTTTTAACATATTAATATATATTTTGTCTTCCAGATTATTGTCATGGCCTGTATGGAATTTGAAATGGGGAAGGTGAGCTTAGAATAGTATGGTATTTTATCTCTCTTATTGTAGGAAAATGGGGGAGATTTATCATTGTTTGCTTATTTATTGCTTTTCTTAGTAAATTTTTCTTTACGTGAGACTTATTTATGCACTGGTCTCAGCCTGTTGATAAATATGTCACATGTATGCAAAAATGCCTTTTTTTTGCTTAGGAACTCGTTTTTTGCTCTTTTGCTTATAAAAGTTGCACGGCATTACATAAATTTTAGTTTAGATCAGAGGCCAACTGTCAGAGCCAGGGTGTAAGTTGGTTTACCTAGAAATTTTTGCTTGTTGTTGGTGTCATCCGTTTTTGGGTGTTTTATCCTCTCAACAAGTATTTTTTTAATTTTTTCGCCCATATTTCCTTTGTTTATCCTGTTAACAAAATGTCTAACATTAGAGGCAAGAAGACCCAAATAAGAAAGAACACATTTCTCTATCTAATGCCGCTGAGCAGTTGTTGCTTACTATGACCTCTGAAGGTGAGGGCACACAATCTGAATGTTTGTCTGAATCCCAGCCCTCTCAAGACACACTTTCTTTAGAGGATTCTATGTCTTTACCCAATCCTCGCTTCCCTGAGGAAAAAAAATAAATAAAATATATATATATATATATATATATATAAAAATCAAAATAGAAGCAGCACATCAAGCAATATGAGCTGATAATGGATGCGGGGTGCTCGCATAGTTGGAGCCTGGGTCCACCGGTTCCTTAATCCAGATATGCAAATATAATGCAGCACACCACGAATACAGTCAAAAGTGTTGGTTTATTCCATAACGTGCAAAAGACAACGTTTCGCCAGCCTCACACTGGCTTTTTCAAGTGAGGAATAGTGACATATACAGT